>NC_137324.1:54295647-54611922 GCF_965287045.1 Carcharhinus amblyrhynchos
TTGCTTGACAAAGAACAAAGAACAAAGAAAATTACAGCACCAGAACAGGCCCTTCAGCCCTCCAAGCTTGCATCGACCAAAATAATTGACATAATAATAATCACCCCAGCTCATATACTGACACTGCAAGTATCTTAGAAGCTAGAGTAGAGTTGACATCTGCACTTGGTGAATCACTTGGACACTATATTCTGAACCCTCCCTTTCCTTCTCGCCTATGTACTCTTTGGGTGGGATTTTACTGCTTTGCTCGATACCAGACCGGAAAATCCTGCCCAGTTAAAAGTAAAGCTAAAGTTTATTTATTAGTCACAAGCAAGCTTACATTAACACTGCAATGAAGTTACTGTGAAATTTCCCTAGTTGCCACACTCCGGCGCCTATTTGGATCAATGGACCTTCCCACTGTCTGCCCTTCACCCACTCTGATTCTTATGGCAGGTGAGATGATAGAATTCTGGTGAATGAACAGTATGCTTTTTCTGTATAGTGTGCCAGAAACAATACTTTTCACTGTATTCCAATATGTATGACAATAATAAATCAGGTCAAATCAAAGATCCTTCCTGAAATTTATCCACTTCTCCACTCCATAATTAGTTTGGGAATCAGCTCAGTTGGATAGAATGTGGTACAGAATGATGCCAACAGCAGAGATTCAGTCCTGCACTGCAGATGGTTGTTTATCAAGGCCTACCTCCTTGCCTGTCCCATGTTTAACACAAACTGGTGCCCCTCAAGCTATATAACCAATTGCCATTCTGCGATGAAAGAAATGTCTTTGATCCTTCGTGGCACAAGGATTTGAGCACAGGAGCAGGGATATCTTGCTACAATTACACAGGGTCTTGATGAGGCCACCCTGGAATATTGTACGCAGTTTTGGTCTCCTTTTCTGAGGAAGGATGATCTTGGCATGAAGAGTGTGCAGTGAAGATTTACCAGACTGATTCCTGAGATGGCAGGACTATCAGAGATTGAATTGGTTAGGGTTATATTCGCTGGAGTTCAGGAGAATTGGGGGGGTGGGGGTGGTATCTCATAGAAACCTATAAAGTTTGAAGAGGACTAGACAGGGCCGATGCAGGAAGGATGTTCCCAATGATGGTCATAGGCTAATGATACAGGATAAACCTTTGTAGGTCTGAAAGGAGGAAAAATGTCTGCACCTAGAGAATGTAAGCCTGTGAAATTTGCTACCACAGAAAGCAGTTGAGGTCAAAATATCGTATATTTTCAAAAATATAGATATAGCTCTGGGTGAAGGGGATCAAAGAGTGTGAAGGGAAGGCAGGATGAGGCTATTGAGTTAGATGATCAGCCATGATCATAAAGAATGGTGAAGCAGGATCAAAGGGCCAAATGGCCTACTCCATCTCCTATCTTCTCTGGCTATGAATAATTACCTACCTACCACTTCCTTCTCTTTAAGTTGCTCTTTAAGACCTACTTCTTTGATTATGTTTCAGTCACATGCCCTAAGGGGAGATGGTGGTATAGTGGTAATGTACAGTGTAATGTATAGTGGTAATGTATAGTGCAATGTATAGTGGTAATGTACAGTGTAATGCCAGGCCACTGCTCTGGGGACATGGGTTCAACACAATTCCATGGAGTTTCAATTCAATCAATAAACTTAGAATTATAGCTATCATCAACTATTGCAAAAAACCTCAAGGCCTGGTCTAGCCTATGTTTGACTCCAGATCCACGGCAATGCGGTTGACTCTTAACTGCTTGCTGAAATGGTGAAGCAAGCCACTGAATGCAAGGGCAATTGGGGGCAGGCAACAAATGCTGGCCTGAGCAGTGACACCCATAATTCAGGAAAGAATAAATAAACATTTTATATGGCTTTGGTTCAAATTTAATTTGATCATTTCTTCAGTTAAGTGTCTTGGGATGTTTTACTTTGATAACTGCATCATAGAATTGCATATTTTTCTTATTATTGTTGTTGTTTATCACTGATAAGTATCACTGGCAGGAGATGGATTGCATGCTGCTGCCAACAATGACCTCTCTGACAAATAAAGCAATGGGCAGCAGTACAGTGATATTGTATTGCAGTGCAATTGTTATTCAATAGGATTAAGATAAAAATGCTGAGCAAGCCAACAGCCACATGTTCTCTGCATATGTGAGGACAGTGTATCCTAGAGTTGATGCCTACAATAGTCTGGAAGGAGGTGGAGACAGAAATATTAAGAGAGAAGCTGATATTGATGGCCTCCGGATTGTGAAAGATCAAACATAGGATCAAGATGTGCGTTGGGACTCTGTGCAAATCCCTAAGTGCTGACTCCTGGGATTACCCAGGAATCATGATTTTCCAATGGGCAACTCCATTGTTCTCTGGGGCCCTTCAAAAAATGACTCCAACTCTGAGTTATTGTCAAAGACTTCAGACAGTTCCATGGTTACCCAAGGAACGTCGATCAGAAAATTCCTTGTCTCAGATGGCGCCGGAGCGAGGTGACTTCTTGCAAGCTGTGCGCAGCATACCTTTTAATTCTTTTACTCTCGTATGCTTCTAAAATTTCATTCTACTCTTTTAAACTCTCTAACAGTGCTTTAGTGCAATTTCTTACAGATTTGGCATTATGTTGAACTTTCTCTACATCCTAGCTATGACTGTAACACTACATTCTGCACTCTCTCATTTCCTTTTCTATGAATGGTATGTTGTGTCTGTATAGCGCACAAGAAACAATACTTTTCACTGTATGTTAAACATGTGACAATAATAAATCAAATCAAGTCAGAGAGTGGGGGTCAACGGGTGCTATTCGGATTGGCGGATGGCGACTAGTGAGTGCCCCAGGGGTCTGTGCTGGGGCCTCAGCTTTTTACCATTTATATAGATGATCTGGAGGAGGGAACTGAGTGTAGGGTGTCGAAATTTGCTGATGACACCAAGATTGGGGGAACGGCAAATTGAGCGGAGGGTGTGGAGAGTCTGCAGAAGGATCTAGATAGGCTGGGCGAATGGGCCAGGAAATGGCAAATGGAATTTAATGTTGGCAAGTGTGAGGTGGTCCACTTTGGTAGGAAGAATGGTAGGAAGGACTATTACTTATGTGGCGAAAAACTGCAGCAGGCGATGGTGCAGAGGGACCTCGGGGTCCTTGTGCATGAGTCGCAAAAACCCAGCTTGCAGGTGCAGCAGGTGGTCAGGAAGGCTAATGGGATGCTGGCCTTCATAGCGAGGGGGATTGAATATAAAAGTAGGGAGGTCTTGCTGCAGCTGTATAGGGCATTGGTGAGGCCGCAGCTGGAGTACTGTGTGCAGTTTTGGGCGCCGCACCTGCGCAAAGATATTTTGGCCTTGGAGGGAGTGCAGAGGAGGTTTACTAGGCTGATACCGGAGTTGAGGGGGTTGAGCTATGAGGAGAGGCTGAATAAACTAGGCTTGTACTCGTTAGAGTTTAGAAGAATGAGGGGAGATCTCATTGAGACGTATAAGATGATGAATGGGATGGATAGGATAGAGGTGGAGAGACTCTTCCCTCTCAAAAACGACAGTAGGACTAGGGGGCACAGCCTCAAGATAAAAGGGGGGCGGTTTAGAACGGAGTTGAGGAGGAACTTCTTCACTCAAAGGGTGGTGAATCTCTGGAATTCTCTGCCCGTTGAAGTGGTGGAGGCTGCCTCGCTAAATATTTTTAAGACGCGGGTTGATGGGTTTTTGATAAGAGAGGGGATTAAGGGTTATGGGGAGAGGGCGGGAAAGTGGAACTGAGCCACGACAGATCAGCCATGATCTTATTGAATGGCGGGGCAGGCTCGAAGGGCTGGATGGCCTACTCCTGCTCCTATTTCTTATGTTCTTAAATCTTCGGTGATTACGCAACTGACCTCCAATCATTTGAACTGAACTCACCAACTTATTACTCAATTTCCACTGTCCTCCAGGACTAACCTAATTTGCCCCAAACACTTGAATTGCTCTCCCAGCACAAACCATCTATACTCCTGATCCATGTACCCAGTAACCCACCAACCCTCCTCACCCAATTGTCACCCTATCACCGCACCCACCTTTCATTCTACCCACTGCCATCTTTCCACTCTACACAATGCCACCCTTTACAACTGTCACCCTACTACCCTACCCATTTCGTAATTCATCCACTAACCTAAACACAAACATTCATTCATCACCCATTCACTAACAATGGACATTCAAATTTACTGTATGGCAACTAATGACATAAAAAAGGTCTTTATTGCTGATCCTCTTCACTATTCTCTGTGTGGTTTCCTGCACTGAGGGAGATCTTCTGCATCATGAGTTGTAAAATTGGCCTTTTCAAATGTGTCCAGGCAATTGGGTCATTTTCTGTCTGATCAATGTCAGATACAATGATTCTGACCCTCATCAGAAGATAGGTGAGGCAATGGCTTCCCCACCATGGCAGGTATTGAAATTTGAATTCAATATCATTGTGAGTGATTAAATCATTGTCCATTGTTGGGAAAACCCACCTGGTTTTCCCACTGGCAGAATGAAATCTGCCACCTTTACCTGGTCTGCCCTATATGTGAATCCAGATCCACAGCAATGTGGTTGACTCTTAAATGTTCAAGGGCAAATTAAGGATGGGTAACAAATGTTGGCCCTGCCTGTGATGCCCATGTCCCATGAATGAAAAAAAGGATTTATGCCTGTACCAGTAGAACTATTTGTAAAAATGCCAACTGTAAGTAATAACAATGGCCAGAGCTTGTAAACTGAAAATTAAAAATAATAGGATAAAGATCCTTTGACTCTTCCAACCTCTATTTATACATGAGGTTCCCTCCAGGCGAACATAAGGAGCATCCAGCGAAATCCACAACATGGTCCATTGGTGATGCATGAATCTAAGACAGACTGTCCACTCCTTCAGCACCTGTTCTTTTCCTGCAGCACCAGCCATAGTGACCGGAAAATATACCTCAGCATTTCTTGGCAAGGACTTTGTGAATTTATGAGATTTTAAATGGAACAGTCTCCAATTAGCACAAGTGAGTTGATTACGATGATCGGCGATTTAATTACCTGTAATAAGCGCTTCCACTGCGAATTGCCATTTAATATAATTGTTCCCATTTTGGTCATTTTTCTGCCTTGAAAGCCATTTTTATGTAAATCACACAACTTTCCGAATTGCGGCTTATTTTAACATGATTACAGATTGTAATGCAATCAGTATAATCTCCACAGAATATCTCAGCTCAGTTACACAATGGAAATCTTTCAGAGGAAGTAAACTGCAGAGGGCAGCAACAGGATTTGCTGTGTGCTGCTGAGGAATGAAAATAAATAGAAATTCCTCCAGAACTTTTCTTTCCTTTTTGAGTGTGGCACTGCTATTTAGGCTAGTACAGGGTGATTTCCTGCTCATAATGCTGGAGTCAGAGCAAGATGACCTTAATGCCAGCAAATGCCCCTCAGGTTGACCTGATGATACTTCCTGGTGTTGCCCCTCATTACCTGTGGATAACACTATCCTTTTTAGGTTTAATTAATGTGCAAATGTGAGGCTGTGATGCTTCAGCAGCACAGAACCTTGGTCAACCCCCATCTGCATTCAATTTTGGATACCATGCCTCAGGAATGATATAATACGCTACAGTGCAGATTCAGCAGATGATACCAGGACTTCAAGGGTTTTGTGATTTGATTTGATTTGATTTATTATAGTCGCATGTATTGGTATACAGTGAAAAGCATTGTGTGCTATACAGACAAAGCATACGTTCATATCGTACACAGGGGAGAAGGAGGGGGCGCAGAATTTTCAATTACAGGTTGATAAATTTTATTTGTATTTTCTTGAGGTTTGAGGATGAAAACAGATCTAATCAATGTATCTAAAATAATCAAGGGACTCAATAAGGTACATAAATTATTTAATCCTCAATAATTTAGAGCTAAATTATTGAGGATTCAAATCAGAAAGCATTCAGATACCTGGCATTCTCTCCCCACAAAAAGGCTTTGGATGCTGGGTACATTGAACTTTTCAAGGTTGAGATTGATAGCTTTTTGTTAGACGTGTGCCTTTTTATTATTGTATTGTTAAAAATGCATAGGACCATTCAGAACATTAATAAATCCACTTTGGAATATCAGATATCAACAGCTCGTTCAAAGAAAGCAAGCCAAAAAGAAGTATTTTCAATATAAAGTATATCACTATTTATATAATTTTAAATAACAAATGAAGAATTCATCTCCTGCCTGGTAGGAGGCACTTTTGATTTAGTCCCATACTTTGCCTTCCATTGAGTCTTATCATTTCAACTCTCCACTCAACCCCAGTATCTCTAATATTACAGATTTCAGAGGCATCTCATCTGTATACTGGGATAACACCGTTCACTTTTGTGGAAATAGATGGTTGCAACAACACTGTTTTCCAATCCAGAGATCCTGGAAGCTAGAAAAATTAACACTCGGTTTAGGAAACCTAATGGGAGTCATTTTTCTTCAAATTAAGTCGATACCTGCTCAAAAAGTGTAATTTTCCAACAATCCTGGTTCAATGTAGAGTACAGAAAGGCATGCCAGAAACAATGCCAGGCATTCCTAAACATGAGGTATCAACTTACTATCAAAACAGCATTAGCAACAAGTGATAGAGCTAAATAATCTCACAACCAATGGATCAGATCTAAGCTCTGCAGTCCCGCTATATCCAGCCATGAATTTAAAAAAACCACTAGAGGAGGAGGCTCCACAAATATCCGCACCCTCAATGATGGAGAAGCCCGGCACAGCTCTGAAAAAGATAAAGCTGAAGCATTTGCAATGAACTTCAGCCAGAAGTGCTGAGTGAATGATCCATCTTGGCCTCCTCTGGAGATCTCCAACATCACAAATGTCAGTCTTCAGCCAATTTGATTCACTCCAAGTGATATTAAGCAAAGGCTGAAGGCAGTGGATACTACAAATGCTGTTGGCCCTGACTATATTCCAACAATAGTACTAAAGACTTGTGTTGTATCCCGAGCCAAGCTGTTCCAGTACAGCTACAACATTGGCATCAACCTGGCAGATGGTCAGAGCTAAGCAATTCGACAATGAACAGATCTGATCTAAGCTCTGCAGTCGTGAATGGTGGTGGACAATTAATCAACCAATTGTAGGAGGAGGCTCCACAAGTATCCCCATCCTCAATAATGGGAGAGCCCAGCACATCAGTGCAAAAGATAAGGCTCAAATGTTGCAGGGACAAGAATTTATCGAGGAAGGCTAGAATGTGATTTGCCCAGCAACAAGTAAAAACTTGCCAAAGAACAGCATTAGCCAATATTAGAACCATAGAATACTACAACACAGAAACAGACCTTTTAGCCCTTCTTGGCTATGCTGAACCATTTTTCTGCCTAGTCCCACTGACCTGCACCTGGACCATATCCCTCCACACCTCTCTCATTCGTGTACCTGTCCAAGATTTTCTTAAGTGTTAAAAGTGAGCCAGCATTCACCACTTCATCTGGCAGCTTGTTCCACACTCCCACTACTCTCTGTGTGAAGAAGTGCCCCCTAATATTCCCTTTAAACTTTTCCCCCTTCACACTTAAACCATGTCCTCTAATTTTTTTCTCCCCTAGCCTCAGTGGAAAAAGCCTGCTTGCATTCACTCTACTTATACACATCATAATTTTATACACCTCTATCAAATCTCCCCTCATTCTTTTACGCTTCAAGGAATAAAGTCCTAACATATTCAGCGGATCTCTGTAACTCAGATTCTCAAATCCCGGCAACATTCTTGTAAACCTTCTCTTTCAACCTTATTAATATCCTTCCTGTGATTAGGTGACCAAAACTGCACACAATATTCTAAATTCAGCCTCACCAATGTCTTATTCAACCTCACCATAACATTCCAACTCTTAGACTCAATACTTTGATTTATAAAGGCCAATATACCAAAAGCACTCTTTATAACCCTGTCTACCTGTGACGCCACTTTTAGGGAATTATGTAACTGTATTCCCAGATCCCTTTGTTCTACTACACTCTTCAGTGTCCTACCATTTACCATGTATGTTCTACCTTGGTTTGTCCTTCCAAAGTGCAATACCTCACACTTGTCTGCATTAAACTCCATCTGCCATTTTTCAGCCCATTTTTCTAGCTGGTCCAAATCCCTCTGCAAGCTTTGAAAACCTTCCTCACTGTCCACTACACCTCCAATCTTTGTATCATCAGCAAATTTGTTGATCCAATTTACCACATTATCATCCAGATCATTGATATAGATGACAAACAACAATGAATCCAGCGCTGATCCCTGTGGGGGATTCAAAGGGGATGATAAGATGCAACCTTTCCCAGTAATGAGCTTAGCAGCCATTCAGGCAGACTCAGGTGCATAAGGCAGTATAGTGGCACAATGGTTAGCACTGCTGTCTCAAAGTGCCAGGGACCCAGATTCAATTCAGGCCTCAGGTGTCTGTTTATGTGGAGTCTACACGTTCTCACCATGTCTGTGTGGGTTCCCTCCGGTTTCTCCAGTTTCCTCCCACAGTTCAAAGATATGCAGGTTAAATGGATTTATCATGCTAAATTGCCCCTTAGCGCCAAAGGAATTATCAGGATAAATGTGTGGGGTTATGAGGATAGGGCCTTGGTGTGACTGTTGTTGGTGCTGGTTCGATGGGCCAAATGGCCTCCTTCGGCACAGTAGGGATTCCATGATTCTATAAAAATGGATGGAGTATTGAAAAATGGAATGATAATGTCTAACCATCTTATGGGGCAGACAATAGAAAGGTGGTGGTGCTTACAGAGGAGTACTATTACATGCAGCATGGTGATGTAGTGGTTAACACTGCTGCCTACCAACTCCAGGGACCTGTGTTCGATTCCACCTCAAGTCAGTGTCTATGTGGAGAGTGCACATTCTCCCTGTGTCTGCGTGGGTTTCATCTGGGTGCTCCAGTTTCCTCCCACAATTCAAAGATGTTCATGTTAGGTGGATCGGCCATGCCAAATTGATCTTAGGTCAGGGGATTAGCAGGGTAAATATGTGGGATTATGGGGATAAGACCTAGGTAGGATTGTTGACAGTGCAGGCTTGATGGCTAAATGGCCTCCTTCTGCATTGTAGTGATTCTATTCTATGATTGTATATACTTAGGAAACAGCTTACCTAGATGACTGAGAGATGAAGGGAGGTATACAGGTACTAATTTTGAGACTCATGGAATGTGAAAGATTCAGGCAGCCCAAATATATAGAAGGGAGAATCATATATCCAGTAGCACCTGCAGAAACAGGCAGACATTGTAACATCTAAGAGCTGGAGAGACCTGTTTAACATCTCACAGCTAAGAGGCCATTTAAATATCTAAGAAGTCTTACAGCCAAGGTTACATGTAAACCTACATAAAAGCAGTTTAATAATCTTTGCTGCACTAGGAAAATACTTTTCCCAAACCTGATCACATGCCTTGTACTGTGTGGTAACTATAAGCTGGATTTGATTTATAGATTTATATTGACTTATAATTTGGATATTGTTTGGGAATAGGAAAGTCTTAAGTATTTCGGGGATCATAGATATATTTTGGAACAAGCGAGTAATTTCTATATAAACAGTATGTGCATTTAGTAATTCATATATTTAATTGTCTTAGACTATGATGGTCCTGTTCATATCTATTCCTCTTGTCTTTAATTTCAAAAAGTAGTATTTAATAATGGTTAGATGATGACTGGGCTGGTTATTCTCATTGGGGGTTTCACATGACTCCTCACACCATCCCAAAACAAACAAACACTATCACGAACTGATTTTTCATGTTGAGACACCCTTGCAGATAACATCAGCACAGTGTGTAACAGCGTCCACCGGAGCTCTCCAGTCTTCAATTTGATTCACTCCATTTGATATCAAGAAAAGGCTGAAGGCCTGATAGCAGGTGGTCTCCAGTCCATGTTTCCCCCAATGTCATGAGAATTCATGGGGTCCAGAATCGATGATGACTGTCCCAGGACAACTCCCTCCTGACTATATAAATTATGCCACCACCTCTGGTGTTAACAGGACAAGACATATCCAGGGTTGGCAAATCTGGTGTCTGGAACATAGCTTATAAGGTATTATTCCATGATTGTGACGATGTCAGGCTATTACCTGACTAGCATATGGAATAACTCTCCCAATCTTGGCACAAGCCCTTGGTTAGTCAAAATGACTTTGCAGAGTCAACAAGCCTTAATGTGCCTCTTTTGAACTCTGCCACAGCACACACCCTAACACCACCACTCCTCCCCCAACCTTATGCCTAATATTTCCAATGCAAGAGATGCCAATCTGTTTAAAGGCATCATGATAAACATATGATAGAGTACCTCGGCCTTTTGGCTGACATCAAGTGCAGTATCGACATGCTGTGCTTGGTTGAAGTCATTAGGTTACATTTTAGCGTCATTTGAAACAATTTTTAAAAGCTGCATCTCAGCCTTCTGGCAGCTTTCTTCTTTATTCAGAGGGTAGTAAGGGTGTGGAATGCCCTGCCTGCAGCAGTTGTGGACTCGCCAACTTTAAGGGCATTCAAATGGTCAGCGGATAGGCATATGGATAACATTGGAATAGTTTAGGTTCCACTGGTCGGCGCAACATCGAGGTCTGAAGGGCCTGTACTGCGCTGTAATGTTCTATGTTCTAAGACGCAAATGAGATCGAGCCTTGAAGGAGGAACTATACCTACTCCAATCAGCTCAGAGCATGTAGATCAAGCCCAAGACAGGTGGTGAGAGCCCTGTCTTGTCTGCTTGGATCGGGAATGTCGCAACTTGTTGGGACTCTGAATTGAACTTAATTTGATTGAAATGGAGTAAAAACAAAAAAAAGATAGAGTACCAACCTAGAAGTGCAAAACAAAACAACGTGGATAATTTATGCTTAACTTCAACCTATCTAATCTCAGTTTTCTGGTACTACGCATACATCTTATATCCTGTCATGAGTAACCTTGAACTCCCTGAGGCAATTGCTTTCGATAGTGAGACTTCAAAGAAACACTCCTTTCTTGCCATGTGCTAAAAACGTGATGGAATGAGTCAGTGATTGCATCAAGTGGGGTTTGAACTATTGACATTGCTAGAGCCAGCCTGCTCCATAAAATTTAAGTGCACCAGTATTTTTCCCCTTTCCAAATGCAAACAAAGAGTATTTTAAATGAATTGGGCTGCAAAAAAATCAATCGGAAAAACAACAAGAGCGAGTGCTTTAATTTATAAATCTTAAGAACTGTTGTAATTAACCAACAGATCACTTTAGAAATCAATAAAGGAAAATATATAAAGGCTAGTGATTTAAGTAGTTGACAGTTAATTATATTTCCTCCCTTCAAAACAGGCTGCTGAATTCCGTTTATGTTTTTCCAACTTATGTGGCAATCTTCACAATGTATGAGGTAACAAGAAGACAGCAATGATGTAGAAAAAGTCTTTAAGCTGCAGAAAATTCTATCCATACAGATTTCCCCAGAGGAACCAAATCTCATGATGGACAGATTGTAGACAGTCTTTTTTTATTGCCTCTATGCTCGGCTCTGTACATATTAACATGTTTTAAATTTAGATCAACCTGATTTAGTTGTGTCTGCACGCATCTAGGGCGGATGTGATTTAAATAGAGTTTAAAGAGCCTGCCTTCTCTTCCCAATCAGTTCTCAAAATTAATATTTCTTGTAAGTACAAAAGCTCCTGTCTATATTTACATGTAGATGACTGATAATTTAAATCTGTACTTTGCCTCCTTCTGAGTTCTGAAAATGACATTCTTGTAAAACTGCGCAAGCGGGTGTCTCGAAAGTGCAAATTTGTTTTTCTTGTTTTTGTGCACCCTGCATGCCCAGACAGTCTCTTTAAAGCTTTTGGGCTAATTAACAGCACCCAGCCCCCACCCTCCCCAACAGTCCACTCTGTCAGACTTCATTATTTCCAACAACTTGACCTCTGCAACCAGCTTGCCTGGACTTGACACTGTGAATGGAAATGAGAAAATAGAACAAATTTATTGGACACAACTGTGTTAGGCTTTGCAAGATAATCGATGGGTTAGGCTTTGAGATTGCGTCAGGAGTTGTGACGAGACCAGTCATAGTCATATTGGCTCAAAGTGAAACACAAGTGTCTACAAATAATCCTGATCACTCAATTCCTTTATTAAAGTTGCCTTTTAAGGTGAGCTAAATTATTTTCTTTAACTTGTGTCATGAACTATACTAGCTAAGGCTAGTGTAGTCTGCTATGACTCTCACCAATTTTTACAGATGAACCATAGCAAGCATTCTTTCTGGTTTTACCACAGCTTGGTATGGCTCTTGCTCTGCCCAAGAACACAGGAGACTATAAAAGAAGTCGAGTCCATCACACAAACCAGCCACCCAACTACTGACTCTGTCTAACTTCCCACAGTCTTGGAAAAGCAGCCAGCTTAATAAAGGACCCCATGTACCCCAGACATTCTCTCTTCCACCTTTTTCCATCAGGGAAGAAAAATGTTTGAGGTCACGTACCCATGGACTCAAGAACAGCTTCTTCCCTGCTGCCATCAGACTTTTGAATAGACCTACCTCACACTAAGTTGATCTTTCTCTACACTCTGAATGTAATGCTACCCCATCCCAACATGCAATTTTTTTGGCAAGTAGGGATGGGAGAATCGCATGTTGGCCATTTTGTGGGATTCGCACATGCGTTCCTGACTCATGCGCATCTCCCACAATTGGAGAGCAGGTAATGTCAGGACTGCGCTGGAAACCAGTGGGAGGAGAGGTAACTCAGTTGAATCTGTTTTTCATGCATTTTAAATCTCATTATCAGGCCTGGCACAGAACTCTCTGGGCCAGATAGCATCTCTCACCCTGCCAGGAGTATTTCACCCCAGTGGGGTTTAGAATAGCTCCCCACTTGCAGGGAACTAGCAGGAGACCCTGCCTGAGTGGAGGAGGGGGTAATCAAGGCCCTTCATGGGGTCAGGTGGCAGAGGGTTGGTGTCCCCTGGGCAAGGGCTAGCCTATGCCCTGGCACTGCCCAAAGTGTCCATGCCCAGGTGACATGGACACTGGGCATCAGGCAGTGCATAGGGTGCAGGGCCTAGGGGGCAGGACCTAGGGGGCAAGAGAGCAGGACTCGGGGTGAGAACTTGGGAGCAAAGGGTGGGAGCCTATGGGGCAGGGTTTGGGTCAAGGCCTATTGTTGGTGAAGCTTAGTGGCAATCGGTGAACATAGAACATTACAGCGCAGTACAGGCCCTTCGGCCCTTGATGTTGCGCCGACCAGTGGAACGAATCTAATGATCCTCTAATCTAAACTATTCCAGTGTTATCCATATGCCTATCCACTGACCATTTGAATGCCCTTAAAGTTGGCGACTCCACAACTGCTGCAGGCAGGGCATTCCACGTTCTTACTACCCTCTGAGTAAAGAACCTACCTCTGACATCCGTCCTATGATTACCACCCCTCAATTTAAAGCTATGTCCCCTCGTGTTAGCCATCACCATCTGAGGAAAAAGGCTCTCACTGTCTACCCTATCTAACCCTCTGATCATCTTGTATGCCTCAATTAGGTCACCTCTTAACCTTCTTCTCTCTAACAAAAATGACCTCAAGTCCCTCAACCTTTCCTCATAAGACGTTCCCACCGTAGCAGGCAACATCCTCGTAAACCTCCTCTGCACTCTTTCCAATGTTTCCACATCTTTCTTACAATGCGACGACCAGAACTGTGTGCAATACTCCAAATGCGACCGCACCAGAGTTTTGTACAGTTGCAACATGATCTCACGGCTCCGAAACTCAATCCCTCCACCAATAAAAGCTAACAGACTGTATGCCTTCTTAACAACCTTATCAACCTGGGTGCCAACTTTCAGGGATCTATGCACATGCACACCGAGATCTCTCTGCTCGTCGACACTACCAAGAGTCCTTCCATTAGCCCTATATTCTGTACTCCTGTTACTCTTACCAAAGTGAATCACCTCACACTTCTCCGCATTAAACTCCATTTGCCATCTCTCAGCCCAGCTCTGCAGCTTATCTATGTCCCTCTGCAAACTGTAACATCCGTCTTCACTGTCTACAACTCCTCCGACTTTGGTGTCATCAGCAAATTTACTAACCCATCCTTCTATACCCTCATCTAGGTCATTTATAAAAATGACAAACAGCAGTGGCCCCAAAACAGATCCTTGAGGTACACCACTTGTAACTGAACTCCAGGTTGAATATTTCCAATCAACCACCACTCTCTGTCTTCTATCAGCTAGCCAATTCCTGATCCAAACTGCTAAATCACCCTCAATCCCATGCATCTGCATTTTCTGCAGTAGCCTACCATGGGGAACCTTACCAAATGCTTTGCTAAAATCCATATACGCCACGTCAACTGTCTTACCTTTATCCACCTCTTTGGTCACCTTTTCAAAGGACTTGATAAGGTTTGTAAGGCACAACCTACCCTTCACAAAACCGTGTTGGCCATCTCTAATCAATTTATTTCTCTTTTGGCAGAATTTTTTGGCAGAATCAGTGGGGGTGGGGAGATCCCACTGCCACTCTGCATTGCGATCAGTCAGGGCTGGAGGGAGGCCAGCGATAGGAGCAAACTGCGGAGGGGGAGGCTGGATTGCCAGTGGGGTGTCTGCCTCCCAGGGAGGTTCTGCTCTTCCCTTGGGGTGGTGGGTCTGCCTCTGGGGGTAGGGGGGTGCCAGCAAAGGAAGAGGGGGGTCTGCTGGAGTGGGGCTGTGGCTAGGGAGGATCAACACTGCTGGAGGTGAGGGCTGGAGATCAGGGTGCTCGGGGATCCGAGGGGAGTTGGGTATGGCCCGGAGTGCTTGTGGGACCATAATCGGGCTGTGGGGAGCGGGCGGCTGAGAAGGCACCACAGCGAGAGTCCTGGGCTGGCCAGCGATTGAGCTGGCCAGCAAAGTGCAGGCAGATTGGGACCACCGCGCATGCACAGAGTTCCAGAACTGTGAGACTCTGGTATGAGTAGGGCCCACACCTCCCCTTGCACCCCCCCCATCCCCCCTGAGCTTTTAATGAGACTTAATCAAGATTGTGACCTCTGCATTGCACAGAGTGGGGAGATCTGAGTCTGAACTCCCACTGAAAAAAGAATTATGATTTACACCATTTTCTCACCAATTCAGCACTTAGAATTTTTTGGCAGTCAGGCTCTACATTCTGCACCCTCTCCTTTCCTTCACAATGAACGGTATGCTTTGTTTATATAGCACGTAAGAAACAACACTTTTTGCTAATATACTAATACATATAACAATAATGAATCAAATCAAATCAAATCAAATTAAACCTCATATGCAGAATGACCTGGTGAACTTCTGTCCTCAGTCTCTACCAACAAAGCACTAGGAAATTTATAGTTCAGAAAGAGGTTGATTCAGCCCATCATGTTGGCAACGACCACAGTCAACAACAACTCTTTCCTCTGTCATTCATCAATCAGAGCAGGAACCTTCTGCACAAGTAGCTAAAGAGAGAAAACCAAAACTAGCTGTTTTAATCCCACTTTCCAGCACCTGGTCCACAGCCTTACAGTTACAACACTTTAGATACTTTTAAATGAGTTGAGCATTTAAATCAACTTAAGGATGCACAACAAATTGAAGTGGATTGTGCATTGCCACTTTTCCTTCTTGGTTCCCACTTTCTGAAAACAAAACTTCCCTGGTCTAGGAAATGATATGTTGTGTAAGAATGTCATCTTTCTCTCTCCCTGATCAGTGCCGTGAGCTTAGACCCTTACAAAAGGATTCTACATCTGAATTCATTACAAAGGGGAATAATCTCAGAGTTCCGGCAAACAGGGATTGTAATTCCTATGTACAAAAAGGGAGATATAATAAGAGCAGGGAATTATAGACCAGATAACTTAATGTCAATGGTAGGAAAATATAATGGAATCTATAATCAAAGATGTAATAGCAATATTTAGAAATTGAAAATTAAAGCCAACGTGAATTTCAAAGTAAAGGTCATGCTTGGTCAATCTTGCCCTTCTAAGGTGTAGCAGAAAAAGTAGACAAGGGTACTGCAGCAGATGCAATAAAGCTGGATCTCAAAGGACCTTCAGTAAGGTATCACATAATAGATCCATGAGTAAGGTTAAAGCACGTGTCAGAGAGCAGCTGGCAGAATGGATAACAAATTGGTTGCAAAGCAAAAAACAGAGCAGGGGCAAAATTTACCACCCTGTCAGCAAAGAAGTTGACAGGCAATGGATTCCTGCTGATCAGGGTTACCCTCAGCCATTTAACACTCCAAGGATTGTTTATTAATTGGAGAGGAGACTTGTTCCCCTCTCTTGTGAGGAACATTGGCCCCAATTCTCCCTTCATGACCCACAACTTTTCTGTTGGGTCATGGTGGGAGATGCACATCGTCGGCCTCGAACAGGGATTTGCGCACGCGCCTGGAACACATGTGCATCTCTCAGAGCCGATGAACAGTTACCGGTCAGACCACGTCGGAAACCAGCAGGAAGGCAGATAGATATTTTAAATCTTTTTAAAAATATATTTAAATATGGTTATTGATTCATTATCAGGACCTTTCCCTGGTCTCAATAAGGCTGGCCCGGGAATTGCTGTGGGGGCTGCGATCGGGCCATGAGGGGGTTAGGGGGCTGGAGGGGCAGCACTGCACTGATCTCAGGCTGGCCAGTGATTGGGCTAGTCAGCAAATGGGGAGTCTGACAAATCGGGGCCACTGCACATGCGCAGAGTTCCAGAACTGTCAGACTCCAGTGGAAATAGGCCCCATCCCCCTGGGTTTTTAATGAGATTCATGACTGGGACCTCTGCAGTGCACAGAGTGCAGAGATTCAGGTGAGAAGCTGAACTGGCAAAACAGTCGGGATTTAGAACAGTTTTCTTGCCAATTCAGCACTCCTGGGAGAATTCGTCCCCCCCCCCCCCCGCCAACTGTTTTGGAGAGCTGCTGGCCAAACATTCGGCAGAAGGATCATATGGACTTTAAATTTTAATTGTGTTTCTCTCTCAACAGATTTGGTCAGACCTGCTGAGCTTACCCAGATTTTCTGTTTATATTTCAGATTTTCAGCATCCCATAGAATCATAGAACCCTACAGTGCAGAAAGAGGCCCTTTGGCCTATTCAGTCTGCACCAAACACAATCCCACCCAGGCCCTACCCTCACATCCCTACATATTATACCCACTAATCCTTCTAACCTATGCATCCCTGGACACTAAGAGGCTATTTCTTAGCATCTGCATCATACTTTTATTTGACAGTAATGTTGTAATATGTCTTTAAGGGATATCAGTCTGACACCGCTGGGAGAGAAATGTGTCATGTCATCCAGTTTTAGGAACATAGAATAGAACATAGAAACATAGAAAAACTACAGCACAAAACAGGCCCTTCGGCCCACAAGTTGCGCCAACCATGTCCCTCCCTACTAGGCTTACCTGTAACCTATAAGTTCCATGTACTTGTCCAAAAGTCTCTTAAAAGACCCTATCGATTCTGCCTCCACCACCACCGACGGCAGCCAATTCCACGCAACCACCATCCTCTGAGTGAAAAACTTACCCCTGACATCTCCGTTATACCTACTCCCCAGCACCCTAAGCCTGTGTCCTCTCGTAGCAACCATTTCAGCCCTGGGAAAAAACCTCTGAGCATCCACTTGATCAATACCTCTCAACATGTTATACACCTCTATCAGGTCACCCCCTCATCCTTCGTCTCTCCAAGGAGAAAAGACTGAGCTCACTCAACCTATCCTCATAAGGCATGCCACCTAATCCAGGCAACATCCTTGTAAATCTCCTCTGCACCCTTTCTATGGCTTCCACATCCTTTCTGTAGTGAGGCGACCAGAACTGAGCACAGTACTCCAAGTGGGGTCTGTCCAGGGTCTTATATAGCTGCAACAATATCTCCCAACTCTTAAACTCAATTCCTTTTAGTTTGACATCTGCTTTGAGCAGAGCACACACACAGCTCTGAAGTCTTCATGCTGTATACCTATGTTTAACTGTTTTCATGTGTCTAGTCTTAATAAATGAACCCACAATATATTTACTCAATCCTTATGCATGATTGGTGCCTTGTAATTTATGCAATGAATAAACTCAAGGATTATCATTGTAATAACACAAGTAATGGCAGTGCAGCACCATCTTTTGAGGAAGAGAGTTCCAAAAACTCGTAATCCTCTGAGACAAAAATTGTTTCCGCATAAGTGTCCCGTTATCTTTAAAAAGTGACCCTAGTTCTATATTCTCTCACAAGAAGAAACATACGCTCCACATTCATCTTTCAAGATCCTTCAGGAACTTATGTCAACTTTTCCTCATAAAACAACATGCCCATTCTAGGTATTAGTCTGGTACTCTCTGTTCACTCTCTAAACTGCTTCCAATGCATTTACCTGCTTCCTTAAATAAGGTGACTAGTATTGTGGACAGTACTCCAGATGTGTTCTCACTTATGCCATGTATAACTGAAAACCAACTTGCCTACTTTTGTATTCAATTCCCCTCACAATGAACAGTAACATTCTATTAACGCTCCCAATTACTTGCTGTACCTGCACAGTAACCTTTTGTGGTTAATGAGCTAGGACATCCAGACCCATTTATCAGATCTTTGCCCACTCATTCAACTACCCACATCCCTTTGTAGCCTCCTTATGTCCTCTTTACAATTAACTTTTCTATTTATCTTTATGTCATCAGCAAATTTAGCAACAATAATTCAATCCCTTCATCCAAATCATCAATATAAAATGTACAAAGTTGAGGTGCCAGTACTAATTGTGTGCCTTTAAGAATTTTTTTTTAAATCATATTCTCTTCAGATTGTAAGCAGCTTTTTGATTGTGGCACCAGCTGCCTGTTTAGAAGTCTTTTTATTGCTGCTTTAATGGTTAAATGGGGTTTTGTTTACTTTTATTCACTTCATGCAGTGTCTGGATTGTTAAGATCTTTTGAGTTGTTGTGGAAAGATTGATTGACAAGTCAGTCAGGTGGTTGTTCCACAGGAGAATCCAAGGATTCACTTTCTTTTTAGAGTCAGAGGCTGTCCTGTTTGTTAATGGCAGACAGGTTCTCTCTCTCTCGCTCCCTTGTATTACAGATTCTGCTGGCTAGCTAAAAGCAGATCTTCTTGCCTTACTGGAGTGAAAATTCTGTCTTTTGAAGTGATGCGCTGAATGAAAGCTAGAGACCAGCAGTGGCATTATCTCTACCTCAAGGGCTGCTGGAGATTATAAAGCTGAGTCGTCAGCGTTTCAGTTCTCTAACCAAGGGACAAGTTCCAGCATCACCTGTGTATTCGTATCTTCTGTGCTAAGCCTATGGCAGGTGTATGTTTATAGTGAAGTTTGTTTGGTTGGAATATTTCATAGCATTATTAAGGTTTATACAATATGATTTCTTTTCTTGTTTTTGTAATTGGTAAAAGTTATTGCTGTATGTTAACTGTATTCTTAAATCAACTTTGTTTGATGAAAGCTGCCAAGTGGATCATTTGCATCATATCTGAAGAGAAACATCTCATGCTTACTCTAACCAAATTCGAATTGCAGAACTTATGATCCAGGCAGACTTCATAAAACACTTTGGAGTTTCTAACCTGAATTATAACACTGGTTACATTCTTCAAACCAGAAAATAACCTTCTGTTTCCTGTATAGGCCTGTTAGTTTAACGTCTGTTGTAGGTAAAATGTTAGAATCCGTCATCAAGGAGGAAATAGTGAGGCATCTTGAGGGGAATTGCTTGATAGAGCAGACGCAGACGCTTGATAGAGCACAGTTTCGTTAAGGGGAAGTCGTGTCTGACGAATTTATTGGAGTTCTATGAGGATGTGTCTAGGGCGGTGGATAGAGGAGAGCCGGTGGATGTGGTCTTTCTTGATTTTCAGAAGGCGTTTGACAAGGTACCTCACAAGAGGTTATTGCAGAAGGTAAGGGGGCATGGAGTTGGGGGTAGGGTGTTAGCGTGGATAGAGGATTGGTTGTCAAATAGGAGGCAGAGAGCGGGGGTTAATAGGTGCTATTCGGATTGGCGGTTGGTGACTAGTGGAGTGCCCCAGGGGTCGGTGCTGGGGCCTCAGCTATTTACCATTTATATAGATGATCTGGAGGAGGGAACCGAGTGTATGGTGTCGAAATTTGCTGATGACACCAAGATTAGTGGAACAGCAAATTGTGCAGAGGGTGTGGAGCGTCTGCAGAAGGATCTAGATAGGCTGGGCGAATGGGCCAGGAAATGGCAAATGGAATTTAATGTTGGCAAGTGCGAGGTGGTCCACTTTGGTAGGAATAATGGTAGGAAGGACTATTACTTACGTGGCGAAAAACTGCAGCAGGCGACGGTGCAGAGGGACCTTGGGGTCCTTGTGCATGAGTCGCAAAAACCCAGCCTGCAGGTACAGCAGGTGGTCAGGAAGGCTAATGGGATGCTGGCCTTCATAGCGAGGGGGATTGAATATAAAAGTAGGGAGGTCTTGCTGCAGCTGTATAGGGCATTGGTGAGGCCGCAGCTGGAGTACTGTGTGCAGTTTTGGTCGCTGTACTTACGCAAGGATATTTTGGCCTTGGAGGGAGTGCAGAGGAGGTTTACTAGGCTGATACTGGAGTTGAGGGGTTGAGCTATGAGGAGAGGCTGAATAAACTAGGCTTGTACTCGTTAGAGTTTAGAAGAATGAGGGGAGATCTCATTGAGACACATAAGATGATGAATGGGATGGATAGGATAGAGGTGGAGAGACTCTTCCCGCTCAGAAAGGACAGTAGGACTAGGGGGCACAGCCTCAAGATAAAGGGGGGGGGCGGTTTAGAATGGAGTTGAGGAGGAACTTCTTCACTCAAAGGGTGGTGAATCTCTGGAATTCTCTGCCCGTTGAAGTGGTGGAGGCTGCCTCGCTAAATATATTTAAGACGCGGGTTGATGGGTTTTTGATAAGCGAGGGGATTAAGGGCTATGGGGAGAGGGCGGGAATGTGGAACTGAGCCACGACAGATCAGTCATGATCTTATTGAATGGCGGGGCAGGCTCGAAGGGCTAGATGGCCTACTCCTGCTCCTATTTCTTATGTTCTTATGTTCTAAGCTAGCCAATCTACTAACCAAGCTAATACATTGCCCCCACATTTGAATAAATGTGAGCATTTATTTTCTGCAATTATCTTTGATGTGACACCTAATCAAATGCCTGCTGAAAGTCCTAGTACACCCGCCAGTTGCTCTTTATCCACAGTATATATTGGTCCTTTAAAGAACTTGTGTATAGGCTGGTGTAGGGAACTGCTTCAACTGCAGCACGGTGGCACAGTGGTTAGCACTGCTGCCTCACAGCACCAGGGGCCTGGGTTCAATTCTGGCCTCAAGTCACTTATGTGTGGAGTTTGCACATTCACCGTGTCTGCATGGTTTCTTCTAGGTGCTCCAGTTTTCTCCCATAGTCCAAAGATGTGAAGATTAAGTTGATTGGCCATGATAAATTGACCCTTAGTGTCAGGGGATTAGCAGGGTAAATATGCAGGGCTACGGAAATAGGGCTGGGAGTGAATGTAGTCAATGCAGACTTGATGGGCTGAACGGCCTCCTTCCGCACTGCAGGGATTCTATGACTACTTCTAGAACTGGTAAGGAAGTTCAAAATTACTGGACACAAATACAAGGTTGTCACTAATATATTTTACAGTAAATTCAGGAGGAACCTTGTTACCCAAATAGTGACAAGAATGGAAGATATTGCCACAAAGCAAGGGTATTAGGGTGGCATTGTGGCACAGTAGTTAGCACTTCTGCCTCACAGTGCCAGGAACTAGGTTTGATTCCTGGCTTGGGTCACTATCAGTGCAGAGTTTGTACGTTCTCATCGTGAATACATGGGTTTCTTTCCGGTGCTCCGGTTTCCTTTCACAGTCCGAAAGACCTGCTGGTTAGATGCATTGGCCATGCTAAATTCTCCTTCTGTGTACTGAACAGGCACCAAAGTGTGACGACTAGGGGATTTTCACTGCAACTTCATTGTAGTGTTAATGTAAGCCTACTTGTATGTAATAAATACACTTTTTTATTTAAGGGGAAGCTGACAAGCATATGAGGGAATGCAAGAAAGGTTAGGTGAAGTAGGGTGGGAGGAAGTTTATGTGGAGCATAAACATTGACAAAGACCACTTGGGCTTTTAATATGCTTGATGTAACTTCATAAAGGACAGAAGCAAAGGATGGATAATTATAAAAACTGCTGCTTCAAGTGGGATGGTGATTATCAGATGAGAAGACTGAATAACCAGCGCTAAGATAATAATAATGAGTTCTGTGTGCTCAGTGATAGAATCTTATAGATAGAAGCATGTGATCAGCAGAAATGGTACTTCAAAACTGATCCCACTTAGGGTTGTGTTGCAACAGCGAAACAGTTTTTTGCAGCCTTTAGACCATCAAATATGTCAAATTCCTTTCATAGATATGACCAAAATTCTGCTCCAAGGCTAAAAAGAAAATGATAAAAAGTGGACAATGCCGATAAGCAGAGATAACAACAGTTCTGTATTCTGCCATTGAGACTGGGCAAGTTTGTTGATCAGATTGTTACTGCATTACAGCAAATGTCATTGGGCATCATGGTGGCATAATGGTTAGCACTGTTGCCTCACAGTGCCAGGGGCCTGGGTTCGATTCCAGCCTTGGGTGACTGTGTGGAGCTTGTACTTTCTCTCTGTGTCTGCGTAGTTTTTCTCTGGGTGCTCCAATTTCCGACCACATCACAAAGATGTGCAGGTTACATGGATTGTCCATGCTAAATTAAGGGGATTAGCGGGGTAAATACGTAGGATTACAGGGATAGAGCCTGGGTAAGATGTTCTGTCAGAAAGTTGGTGCAGACTCAGTGGGCTAAATGGCCTCCTACACTGTAGGAATTCTGTGATTCTGTAACTCTATAATTCTATGACATTAGTGATTAGTAGTTGGAATGCTAATTTGCAAAACTTCAATGGTCAATGTTTTGCTGGTCAGCTGATTTTCAATCCAAACCAGAACACGAAGAACTATTACCTTGCACTGACTTCTGTGTAAAACAAACTAACACTCTGAATATGATATGCAGCTTTAAAAATAGCTGAAAATTTAAAAGCATTTCAGTTAATGATGATAGATAATATATTCTGTAGGGAACAACATTGCGCTCTGTCCACCTGGACTCTTTATTTTAACAATAGACTGGAATATAAAGACTCCAGTAAATTCCGATCATCAAATGAATGACTCTGATGATAAACACTTAAACATAACCCATTATGATTGGCTCCAAGGGGAGTCACATTTGTGAGGTGAAAAGAGACGCATATTTATCATATAAACAGCAAACAGAAACTGCTGCTACTCCCACCGCAGAAGCAATTAGGTATTATAGAATCATAGAATCCTACAATGCAGACGGAGGCCATTTGGCTCACCAAGTTTAGGTCCACTCTCTGACAGAGAATCCCACCCAAACCCTATCCTCGTAACCCCATGTATTTACCCCACTAATTCCTCTAACTGTTTAATTTTTATTTGATTTGTTATTGTCCTGTATTGGTATACCATGAAAAGTATTGTTTCTTGCATGCTATACATAATTACACATCTTTGAACACAAAGGGGCAACTTAGCATGGCCAGTCCACGTAGCCTGCACATCTTTGGATTGTGGGAGAAAACCAGAGCACCCGGGGGAAACCCACGCTGACATGGGGAGAACATGTAACACGGCAGGGAAGCTGAAATCAGAGGTAAAACTAGCTTGTGGTAGAAGATGAATGGAAAGAATTGACATAATAGCTTTTAATGAGATAGAAAGTAAGATGAAAAAAAGAACAAAACATCTTTCTTTTAATCGCTTTTTTGCTTCCTGGGGATCCCAGTGTACTATCACTGTCACTCTGTGTCTTGGCTGATGGATTTAATCAGGTCTTTAGCAGATCTCGTAGTCTTCATAACTATAAGCATTGATGAGGGGGGGCCACACGGCCCACTCTAGATTTCTCAATTGATTATTTGTCCTATGATGTTAAATTTCACACTCTAGCCAGTCCCTGCGTCAGGACATTATTTCTATATTTCTTTTTTGATTTGTTAGCCATTATCTTAGTACTGTAGCCTACATGTTAAGTAAGTGAGAATGGAGTATAATGTGGAATATTGTGCAGTCATTCACTTTGGTCGTAACAACAGAAAAGCAGAATGTCTTTTAAACAACCATGGAATTTCTAAATGTTGTTGTTCAGGTAGATTTAAGTACATTGCACAAATTACACAGAAAGTTAATATACAAGTACAGGAAACAATTAGGAAGGCAAATGACATGTTGGCTTTCAGTGCAAGAGGATTGGATTTCAAGAATAAAAATTCCCTGATACAATAGGATTTTGACAAGACCACATCTGGTGCATTAATGCAGTTATGGCCTCCATATTTGAGGAAGGATACACTGCATTGGATGCGACACAGTGAAGGTTCATACATTACCTCGGGATGATAGGATTGCCCTGTGATAAGAGGTTGAGTATATTGGGCCTATATCCTGCAATTTAAAAGAACCAAAAGATGATGTCAATTGAAACATAGACGATTCTGAAGGAACTTGACAGGGTAGATATTTCAAGGTTAGTCTCCTTGGTTGGGAAATCTAGATCACACAGGTAATCTCAGGTTAAGGGGACTGAGATTTAGGACTCAGAGGAGAAATTTCTTCACTAATGGGTTATGGATCTATTGAATTTATAGAATCCATAAAATCCATAGAAGCCCTACAGTGCAGAAGCAGGCCATTTGTCTGCAACAACTCTCTCTGATACAGTATCCCACCCGGATTCAATTCCGGTAAACCCTTGTTTATATTTACATCACTAATCCCCCTAATCTGCACATCTTTAGCATGGCCAATTCACCTAACCTGCACATCTTTGGACGGTGGGAGGAAACCCACGCCGACATGATAAGAATGTGCAAGCTCCACACAGACATTTACCCAAGGCCAGAATCGAACCATGGTCCCTGGCACTGGCGAGGCAGCAATGCTAACAGCTAATGCCACCATTGTGAATGCTTCATTGTTAAATCTCAAGGCTGAGATGGAGAGAATTTTGGCAATGCACAGATATGAGGGAGCAGACGGAATCCTTGTGCATGAGTCGCAAAAACCCAGCTTGCAGGTGCAGCAGGTGGTCAGGAAGGCGAATGGGATGCTGGCCTTCATAGCGAGGGGGATGGAATATAAAAGTAGGGAGGTCTTGCTGCAGCTGTATAGGGCATTGGTGAGGCTGCAGCTGGAGTACTGTGTGCAGTTTTGGGCGCCGCACCTGCGCAAAGATATTTTGGCCTTGGAGGGAGTGCAGAGGAGGTTTACTAGGCTGATACCGGAGTTGAGGGGGTTGAGCTATGAGGAGAGGCTGAATAAACTAGGCTTGTACTCGCTAGAGTTTAGAAGAATGAGGGGAGATCTCATTGAGACGTATAAGATGATGAATGGGATGGATAGGATAGAGGTGGAGAGACTCTTCCCGCTCAAAAAAGGCAGTAGGACTAGGGGGCACAGCCTCAAGATAAAGGGGGAGCGGTTTAGAACGGAGTTGAGGAGGAACTTCTTCACTCAAAGGGTGGTGAATCTCTGGAATTCTCTGCCCGTTGAAGTGGTGGAGGCTGCCTCGCTAAATATTTTTAAGACGCGGGTTGATGGGTTTTTGATAAGAGAGGGGATTAAGGGTTATGGGGAGAGGGCGGGAAAGTGGAACTGAGCCACGACAGATCAGCCATGATCTTATTGAATGGCGGGGCAGGCTCGAAGGGCTAGATGGCCTACTCCTGCTCCTATTTCTTATTATGTTCTTATGATTGCACTGACATCCGAGCAGTTTCAAGGAATCACATGCTCTACACCTGCTCTGATTTCTTATGTCCTAATACTGGAACTTCATGTAGGAATTTCCTTTGTTGCGCTTGCCAGATTGTCATTTTCTTTCCTTTGGAGTGATTCATGGGTGAGAAGGAAGTAAACCTCTGGTTTCACTGTCTGTGATCACATAGGAAGAATTGGTTGAGACACAGAATGAATAAAGGAGGTACAAACTCTACATTGGAGGGGGCCAGTAGAACATTGCTGAACTCAATCAGGAGAGAGGAGTGAAGGTAGAAAAGTGTGGAAAAAGTGAAGTCTGATGTTGGCAAGTGTGAGGTGGTCCACTTTGGTAGGAAGAATGGTAGGAAGGACTATTACTTACGTGGCGAAAAACTGCAGCAGGCGACGGTGCAGAGGGACCTCGGGGTCCTTGTGCATGAGTCGCAAAAACCCAGCTTGCAGGTGCAGCAGGTGGTCAGGAAGGCGAATGGGATGCTGGCCTTCATAGCGAGGGGGATTGAATATAAAAGTAGGGAGGTCTTGCTGCAGCTGTATAGGGCATTGGTGAGGCCGCAGCTGGAGTACTGTGTGCAGTTTTGGGCGCCGCACCTGCGCAAGGATATTTTGGCCCTGGAGGGAGTGCAGAGGAGGTTTACTAGGCTGATACCGGAGTTGAGGGGATTGAGCTATGAGGAGAGGCTGAATAAACTAGGCTTGTACTCGTTAGAGTTTAGAAGAATGAGGGGAGATCTCATTGAGACGTATAAGATGATGAATGGGATGGATAGGATAGAGGTGGAGAGACTCTTCCCGCTCAAAAAAGACAGTAGGACTAGGGGGCACAGCCTCAAGATAAAGGGGAGGCGGTTTAGAACGGAGTTGAGGAGGAACTTCTTCACTCAAAGGGTGGTGAATCTCTGGAATTCTCTGCCCGTTGAAGTGGTGGAGGCTGCCTCGCTAAATATTTTTAAGAAGCGGGTTGATGGGTTCTTGATAAGAGAGGGGATTAAGGGTTATGGGGAGAGGGCGGGAAAGTGGAACTGAGCCACGACAGATCAGCCATGATCTTATTGAATGGCGGGGCAGGCTCGAAGGGCTAGATGGCCTACTCCTGCTCCTATTTCTTATGTTCTTATGTTCTTATGATCTGGACCCCTGGATTCAATAAACAGTTGTTCCCCATTACGAAGTTATGAAATTAGGAGTGAACTTGTGTAAAAGGCTTGTAAACCATATAGATTTTGAAAATGATATGCCCAATATATAATTAAAACATCTATTTTATATAAGCATGAGAATATTGTGCACAATGATCTTGTTGATTGTATATAGAATGGAATTTCAAGACAGCATGATTTTTTCCCAATGGCACTAAATGAGTGAATCTATAATTATAAACGTTGTTATTGCCTTTCAAGGAAAAGAAAATTAAATGAGATGTAATAAGGTCACCGATATTTTTGCTGTTGCTTTGTTAATATTTATAACTAATAATATCACGAGCATTTGTAAAATCTGAGGTGCCAGATTAAGTGACAGTCTATTGAAGGTGTTGGTTCTTTCTGATGTATTGTTCCATGAATTCCTACAGCCCAAGACGATACCAGGCAAGCAATTTAGAGGATCAAGAAATAAGAGTGGCATTTTGGAGCTGTGCTCAGTTAAGCTTATCTTGTCAAAAGTGAATTGTAAGGTTCAAGTTGTCACTCTCAGTTGGATTGTGATCCATTCTCTTTGAGTGCTCCACCCTGCAGCGAGTGTGACTCAACTTTCATATTTATTTCTCTTTCTGGGCAAATTGTAAACTTCAAAGAACCGGAACTTGACAATGAGTATTGTATCAGAGTGACTCCAGCTGTATTGAAAAATAAAGGCTGGCTTTTATATAGCACTTTTCATGGCCACAGGATATAGCAAAGCACTCTACAATCAATGAAGTATTTTTGAAGTGCAGTCATTGCTGCAAAACAAGAACACAGCAGCTAATTTGGACACTGCAAACACCTACAAACAGCTATGTGATAGCAACCGGATTATCCATTGACTGATGAATAAATATTGGCCACAGCATTGGATAGCTCCTCTGCCAACAGAGTCATAGAGATAATCAGCACAGAAATGGCCCTTTGGCCCATCATGTTTTGCGAGTCAAAAGCAATCACCATATTCTAATCCTATTTTCCAGCACTTACCCCAAGGCTTTGAATGCACTGGCAATCCAAGTGCACATCTAAAATGCTTCTTAAATGTTATGAGGGTCATTGCTTCTCCACCCTTTCAGGCAGTGAGTTCCGGACTCCCACCACCTTCTGGGTGAATAAAGGTTTCCTCACATCATCTCTAAACTTCCTGCCTCTTACCTTAAATCCATGCCCTGGTCATTAATCCCTCCACCAAGGAGAAAAGTTTCCCCCTGTTTACTCATTCCTCTTACAGTGATGCTGGGGGTGATTTTCCAGCCTCGTTATGCCTGGTGGAGATCACAGCAATCCTGGGAAATAGTATGCAGGTCAAAGAAGCGGTTTCATGCCTCGTGCCAAATGGTTTACAATTGTCACGGTCCCTTTCTAATCGTGTAAACTGGATCTGCTCTTGAGGCTGATTAGCATATGTAAAATAGAATTTAAATCCCATTCAGTGGCATATTCTCCCAGCTCCTGGGATCTTCCAACTCTTGGGCATGGCACAAGCATGGCAAGAATCATTACTGGTCTCCACTAGCGGAGACCACACATGTTGGCTACGCCAGGGGCTTGAAGGCAGTGCCCATCTGGCAGTGTTCACCTGATACTTGGTGGTCATGTAGGGAGGCCTATGACAGAAGGGGCTATGATGGAGAGGGTGGGGCAAGCAGGTGGAGTGTGCAAAGGGCCCGTGACAGCGGAAATTTGCAGGGGGACTATGACAGAAAGGGCTATGATAGGAGACAATACATGGGCGGTCATGCACATGGGCTATGAAAGGGAGGTTATGCAAGGAAGACTATTAGGGGAGCTATGCAAGGGAGCCGTGCATGCTGGGCTATGATGGGGGGGTTTGCCATGCGGGGTGTCTATGCAGGAGTTTGTGAAGGGGTGGCCATATGGGGAGGTGGGGGGGCATGAACGGGATGTCATGCAGTGGAGGAGCAGGAAATGGGGCACATGTGGGGGGGATCAGTAAGGGGAGGGCATGAAGGGGGACCCATTGGAAAGGTCCCAATGACTTGATGCCAGTGATCCAACTCAAGGAAGGAGTGGGGAAATATGCCACTGATGAAGGAGGGTTGGAACATTCTCCTGATGTCTATGGGGGGATGGAGGCGATCTCCCAGTGCACTGTGAGAGCAGGGCATCCTTTCAAAACAGCACCCGATCACTTTGCAGACAGGTTCACCAGCATGTTTAGGCACCACCCCTCTCAGAACCAGCGCACACTTCACCGTATTCCCAAAAAATGATTGTGTAGGAAGACTATAGTCCTGTCCGGCACAGATCGCTTTTTTTTTTGCCATTATGATACTTAGTCAGTTTTTGGGAAATCATGGCTGCTATCTTCACAACAGCATCATAGAATTTACCTGAGAGGGCAGATGAGACCACAATTTTGTATTTCCTCCAATAGACAGCACCTCCAACACCGTAGAGTCAGTTTTAATTTTGGCACACAATTCCTGGAGTGGGACTTGAACCCACAATGTTGTAATCTGGAGGCAACAGTGCTGCCGTGAGTCACAGCTGACACACTCAAAATGCCAATGGTTCCTTGGTTTAATATCTTGTGTTATTGTTACATTGTTCACCTAATCTTTGTCTAATTCCATTGTTTTGTCTATGGTTCATGCACATCTTCCTGCTCGTATCTTACCTCGTGCCATCTCTCATGCACCTATCTCCCCTGTGCTCACTGCTTCTCATTGTCCCCCAAGCCCTCAGTATCTCAAATTTTACATTCTCATACTTGTAGTTAAGCACTCAATGGCCTCACTCTTCCATAAGCTCTTATAGTTTTACAATTTTACATACAAACATACAAATTAGGAGTAAGAGTAGGCCATTCAGCTCCTCAAAGTGGCTCAACCATTTGATACCGTGGCTGATCTGATTGTGGCCTCAACTCTACTTTCCTGTGCACTGCATGCCACTCATACACTGTGACTCCCTTGACAAAGGTATTGAATTTTATCCAAATTCTATTCCTCTGACTCTAACATTAACAGTTTCTTTCATGCTGGTGATAAAAAATGAAATCTACAGAACATTTTACAAACAATAGTTTAAAAATAGACCTCTGAATGGTGTTATTGGGGAGCTTGTTAAATAATAAATGTATAGGGATATCAATAGAGTTATATGTGTCTCTTAAAAAGAGATGGGCTTGTTGGACTAAATAGCCTCTTGGTATTCTTATACTCCTCAAAAACGTAATGTTCCTATGCATCATAGCCAATAACAAAAGTGCATTGAATACCAATGTAACAAACATGAAAGAAAACATGATGATACAAAATGATGAGTTCCTTTCGTAATTATATACAACTATTCAATCATTATTGTACCTTTATTACAAATATATTATACAGGCACATGTAAGGCTAGTAAAAGACCGAGGAGGGTGGGGGGGGGGGGGGGGGGGTGGGGGTGGGGGGGGAGCAATGTTAAATGTTGAAGTTGCAGGAAAATTGAAGTAAATTCTACCGGTTTTTCAGCAGGATTTTCAAAATGAATCTCCTACACTCAGTGTGAATCATGTTAAATATCCAGGGTAAGGGCCTATTCCCACTGGAGACGCTGGCAGCATAGCACGGAGCAAGCCACTATGCATGTACCAATCTGTCAACGTAGATCCACATGCACAGTGGCCCGCACTGCCAGCTCCACAATCCCTGCAATGCTGGCCCACCAAACATGTCTGGGCAAGGCTTGAACCCACCGCCACACCCCCACACCTCCTCCTCCACCACAGTCCCGATCTCCCAATCTCCTGCAGCCCTGACCATCTCACCCCCGGCAGGTCAACCACCATACCCCTCCTTCACCCTCCCCCCACCACCCCCACCCCCCACCACCTCGTTCCGATACGCAGCCCTGATCGCTGGCCTCCCTCCATCTGCTCTGTCCCTATGCAGAGTGACAGTGGGATGCTCCATCCCCACCAATCCCACCCGCTAGAAACCCCCATCCTTCTTTAGGCCTTACCCCTCATTAGACTCTGCCCTTATGGCATTGCCCATTGGGCAGTGCCAAGGTGCCCCTGGGGGCTTCAATGGCTCCCCTTTCACAGGTCTGGGGTTGGATCCTCAGCTTCGTGCAAGTGGGGAACTAATGTAAACCCAGCACTGGAGCGAAACACTCCTGGTGGGGTGAAAAAGGGGAGGGAGAATGAGGGAGAGGCTGGTGGGCCCAGAGACTTCAGTCCTGGACTCTTAAATATATTCAAATAACTATTTAGATAATATCTGCAGCTTCGTGGCGATTTCCCACTATGCTGCTGGGAGAATCGCTCCCTAAATGACCTAATAACTTGATTTGTTTTTGATTGATGAATCTCATCATATTCTTCCAACCCTACCTTCTCAAGGAACCTTACCTCATTCTCCAGCAATCCAGAGCCCCAGTGACATAGGTCTGGAGTCATGGGTTTAAATCGCACCATCCTGATCGGATTTCAATTGAAAATAGTAGAAAGCCTGAAAATCCTGATTCCTGCCCCTGAATATGGCAAACCCAACTTCCTTTTTGGACCCTTCAAACGGATGCAGAGTGTAACTGTAACAGTGCCATGCCAACATGAGGTGTACTAACAGGCAGGCAATTAGCATTTTAAGGAAAAGCTTCAGTTTCGTCAATCACTCAGGTGGAGCTCTGCAACAAGCAAGGGTTTCAAGAATTGTAATGGTGTGCAGCATGCTGATCAGATTAGCCATGATGGCAGAGCAGGTTTAAGGGCCTTCTTCTGCTCCTTGTTCGTACTTTCATCATAGAATCATGGAATCCCTAAAATGCAGCAGAAGGCCCATCAAGTCAACATCGACCACAATCCCATCCAGGTCCCACTCCTGCAACCCCACATATCTACCCTCCCAATCCTCCTGACACTAGGGTCAATTTAGCATGGCCAATCAACCTAACCCACACATCATTGGACTGTGGGAGGAAATGGAGCACCCACAGGAAACCCACATGGACATGGAGAGAATGTGCAAATCCACACAGACAGTGACCTGAGGCCAGAATTGAACCCAAGTCCCTGATTCTGTGAGATAGCAGTGCTAACCACTGTGCCACCTTGCTGCCTTCATATATATGTTCTGTACGCAACTACCTGAACTCAAAGACAAAGCAGCTGGTTTTACTGGCACTCCAACCCCCACCTCATTAAACATCTATTCCCTCCATCATTGACGCATTAGAACATAGAACATAAAACAGTACAGCACAGTACAAGCCCTTCGGCCCTCAGTGTTGTGCCGAGCTATTTCCAAGCCCAAGGTCAAGCTTCCACTCCCTATCATTCTGCTGTGCTCCATGTACCTATCCAATAACCACTTGAAAGTTCCTAAAGTATCTGATTCCACTATCACAGCTGGCAATGCATTCCATACCCCAACCACTCACTGTATTCTGGCAGTAGTGTGTACTAGTTAAAGATGTATTGCAGCAACTCATCAAGGCACCTTCGACATCACCTTCTAAATCCATAACCTTTACTGCCAGAAGGACAAAGGGAGCAGAAGTATGCCACCACCACCTACAAATGATCCTCCAAGCCATACACCATCTTGATTTGGACTGCCGTTCCTTCACTGTCGCTGGTTCAAAATCCTGAAACCCACTTCCCAACAGCACTTTACATTACGCTACATGGGCTGAAACAGTTCAAGAAGGTGGCTCATCACCACCTTTTCAAGAACAATTAGGGATGGGCAAAATTGTCGGTTCATCCAGTGATGTCTGCATGCCAAGAAAATACTTTTTGAACATACATACGTCTACCATTGAGAAGAATCTTTTTGTGCACCAAATTCCATTGGTTGAGCTGTGAACAGAATAATGTGGTCACTTGGATATCCTGGCTGAATCTGTCCCTCTATGGAACTATGAAATTTGTGGCGTATTCATCAATTTATGAATTCAGACAAATTTAGAATTAAGCCAAGCAAGATCAAAACCTTTCCCCACAAATCACTTTACATAGAATAATTTCAAGACTCAGGAGTTGCTTTTACAGGAGAAATCCTGCACTGCTCATTGTGATCTTTGTACATCCAACACTCGAACATCATACTTTGTTATAATTCCTTTCCCCTTTTAAAATACAAGCCTGTGTAAGTATTGAGTTTCTTTTGTAACTTAACTTTGCTTTGTGTGCTGACTTGAATGTATGTCCTCTATCAAACCTTCCTTTCAATATGATGATGATAAGTCTAAATAAATTCCATTTTGGGCTTATGCCTTGATACTTGGGAAGTTACATTATAGCACCACAAAGATAAGGCTGTGGTAGTTTAGTGGCTATGTCGCTGGACTTCAAATCTGGAAGCTCAGAATAATTGATCCAGAAGTGGTGAGTTCAAATCTTATCTTGAGGATTTGAATACAGTTTAAGCCTGGGAATTCAAAAAAAAGGGTCCATTTTTCACTGTCCTCAGAAGTGACTAAACAAGCCATTCAGCTTAAAAGGCAAACCAAGAATCAATCGCACTTGCCTCTTTTACTAATCAAGTAACAGCCTCACGGTCACACCTCAGCATCATATCTATCAGCCTGTATTTCAACCTCGTCCATCATTAACCTTGGAATGTCTTCTACCAGAACTCAGAGCACTAAAGGGAAATTGGCTCCTAAAAGTCTTCAACATTGACAATACCAATCTCTTGAAGTCTCATGCGTAAGGGAACCTTCTGCTAATTACCACATAGCATTTCTCCCAGTGATGATTCATTATTCCTCTGTTAAGCACCACTTGTTCTCGTTACAGCTACAGCACTGACATCAAACAATATGAAAAATTATTCAGATGGATCCTGTCCACAAAAGCAGGATAAATCCAACCCAACCAATTACTACCCTATTAGCCTTCCCTAAATCATCAGCAGTGAGGTGGAAGGAGTCGCTAGCAGTGCAGCGGCTCTTACTTACCAATACTCAGTTTGGGACCCACCACAATAACCTGGCTTCAACCTAAATTACAACCTTGGTCTGAATGTGGGCAAAAGAAATCAGGTCCAAATGTGAAGAGAAAATGCCTGTCCCTTGATATAGAATCATAGGAACCCTACAGTGAAGAAAGAGGCATTTGGCCCATCGAGTCTGCACTGACTACAATCCCACCCAGGCCCTACCGTCATATCCCTACATAGTTACCTGCGAATCCCTCTAACCTACGCATATCATGAAAGCATTTGACATGTTATGGGAAATGAGAGGATTGGAAGACTAAATTGCATTTATTTCAATGTGAGGAGCCCGACTATTAAGGCAGATGAACATAGAGCATTGTTCAGCAAGTGGAAATATGATAATGTGGAATCACTGAGACATGGTTGACAGAAAGGCAGGACTGGCAACTCAACATTCTAACAAACCTGTTGGACTCTAGCCTGGTGTTGTGAGACTTCTTATTGTGCCCAGCCTAGTCCACTGCCAGCATCTCCAGAACATTCCATGGTAAAGAAGTTTGAGGCATGATAGAGAGGGATGTAAGAAAGGAGGGGGCATTGCACCGTTGATAAAAGAGACATTGCTGCAATAACGAGGAAGGATATCTTGGAAGGCCCTTCAAATGAGGCCATCTGGGTGGAGCTTAGAAGTAAAAAAAAGGATGATCACTTTGTTGGGATTTTATGACAGGCCTCTCAAGAGTCAGAGGGAGAATGAGGAGCAAAATATAGAGGCATGAGAGGAATAGGATTATAGTAATAGGGGATTTCAACTTTGCTATTATTGACTGGAATCACCTCAGTATGAAAAGATTAGATAGGGTGGAATTTTTAAAGTGCATCCAAGACAGCTTTTTGTGCCAGTAGATAGATAGTCCTACTAGGGATGAGACAGTGCTAGACCTAATCCTTGGGAATGAAGCTGGCCAAATGGTCAAAGTGTTAGTGGGCAAGTGGTCAGTGAGGATAGGGACCATAATTCTTTAAGTTTTCAAAGTCATTATGAAAGGCATAAGGATAGTCCAAAAATCAAGGGAGGGATTCTCTTGCCACGCTCACCCCAAGACCAGAAAATTCCACCTGAGGTCAACAGACTTTTGCATGGTCTGTGTCCCGTGTGCTACGATTCCCACAGTGGGCGGGATGGAAAGATTCTACCCCAAATGTCACAATTGGAGGAAGGTTGATCTCAATACAATCAGACAGGGTCTACCAAACATAGACCAGGAGCAGTTACCTGAAAGCAAATCTATTGTTGGAAAGTGGGGGTCTTTCATAAGTGAAATAGTTAGAGTTCAGGTCCAACATGTTCTTCTGAGAATGAAAGGAAAGGGCAACAAGTCCAGAGAACCCTGGATGTCAAAGGATATCAAAGTTTGATAAATGATAAAAAAGGAACCATATGGTGGGTAGACAGAATTAAAAATGGGGGAGGCCCTTCAGAAGCATAGAGAGTGTGGAGTGTTTGTAATGAAGGTAGGAGGGCAAAGAAGGGCCACAAAATATCATTGGCAGATAAGATTAAGGAAAACATCTTAAAACAAAAATAAAATGTTTAATTCAGCAAGCAATAAACAGCTAATTTGATTACCTCAAATGATCTGTATTTATTAGTCAACACTAGCTGTTCCCCAAGACTGGTGCTCATAGTAAATGGGAATATATACACTGCCCTGTATTATATATTATCAGGGCCATTAAATATTGGTCACCGAATTGCTTTGATATTCCAGAGCTTGTTTTCATCGGTCAGAACATTGAGTACAGGAGTTGGGACGTCTTGTTGAAATTGTACAAGACATTGGTAAGGCCACACTTGGAATACTGTGTGCAATTCTGGTCACCCTATTATAGAAAGGGTACGATTAAACTAGAAAGAGTGTAGAAAATATTTACTAGGATGCTACGGGGCTTGATGGTTTGAGTTATAAGGAGAAGCTGGATAAACTGGAAATCTTTTCTATGGAGCGTAGGAGGCTGAGGAGTGATCTTATAGAGGTCTATAAAATAATGAGGTGTATAGATAGGTAGATAGTCAATATTTTTTCACAAAGGTAGGGGAGTCTAAAACTAGACGGCATAGGTTTAAGGTGAGATATAAAAGTGTCCAGAGGGGCAATTTTTTCACCCAGAGGGTGGTGAGTGTCTGGAACAAGCTGCCAGAGGTAGTAGTAGAGGTTGGTATAATTTTGTCTTTTAAAAAGCCTTTAGATAATTACATAAATAAGAGGGTATAGAGGGATATGGGCCAAATGTGGGCAATTGGGATTAGTTTAGGGATTTAAAAAAAAAGGTGGCATGGGCAAGTTGGGCCGAAGGGCTTGTTTCCATGCTGTAAACCTCTATGACTCTATGATACTGTCCAGGAATGTAGTGACATTTTGAAGCACAAGAACTAAGATTATGTGAATACTTGTGATGAAACTGTAAAATATTGCCTTGATCATGTTTACATAGTTCTCCAACTGGGAAGCTCAGATAGGAGAGTCTAAAACTAGAGGGCATAGGTTTAAGGTGAGAGGGGAGAGATACAAAAGTGTCCAAAGGGGCAATTTTTTCACACACACAGGGTGGTGAGTGTCTGGAACAAGCTGCCAGAGATAGTAGAAGAGGGGGTACAATTTTACCTTTTAAAAAGCATTTAGACAGTTACATGGGTAAGATGGGTTGAGAGGGATATGGGCCAAATGCGGGCAATTGGGATTAGTTAGGGTTTCTAAAAAAAAGGGCAGCATGGAGAAGTTGGGCCAAAGGGCCTGTTTCCATGCTGTAAACCACTAAGAGTCTATGAATCCCTGGTTGAAGATAGGTGAGTTTTTAGGAATGAGTGTAACAGAGTTGTGGAGTCAAAGTTTTTAAAAGTTTAAAGTTTATTTATTAGTCACAAGTAAGGCTTACATTAACACTGCAATGAAATTACTGTGAAATTCCCCTAGTTGGCACAATCCAGCGCCTATTCAGGCCAATGTACCTAACCAGCGCTTCTTTCAGAATGTGAGAAGAAACCGGAGCACCCAGAGGAAACGCACACAGACACGGGGAGAACATGCAAACTCCACACAGACAGTGACCCAAGCCAGGAATCAAACCCAGATCTCTAGCACCATGAGGTAGCAGTGCTAACCACTGTGCCATCCCACAGAGTCACAGGTGCTGTGCATTGTTGAGATGTTGGTCTAGGGGTCTAGTGGTGGAAACCAGGGGTTATGGGCCCATGGACGGGGGCAGGAGATCGTGTGCAATTTAAAATTCTCTTCTTTGTGTTCAGATCCCTTCCAGCCCAGTGGCATGGTGGCACAGTGGTTAGCAGTGCTGTCTCATAGTGCCAGGGACCTGGGTTCGATCCCTGGCTTAGGTCACTGCCTGTGTGGAGTTGGCAAGTTCTCCCCATGTGTGCATGGGTTTCCTCCAGGTGCTCCATTTCCTTCCAAACTCAAAAGATGTGCAGGATAGGTGGATTGCTCATGCTAAATTGCGCCTTAGTGTCAGCGGGGCTAGCAGTGTAAATTATGGGAATAGGGCCTAGGTGGGATTGAAGTCAGTACAGATTTGATGGGCTGAATGGCCTCCTCCTTCCCTGTAAGGATTCTATGATTCTACTGCATTCTATGAAGCCTTCCCCCATGTCCATCAGTTGCAACTCCTTCCAGTGTTACAACCGCCACAGCATTTAAACTTTCCACTCTATTGACTTTGGCTTCTGCAATCCCCCTTTACTTAATCATACTGATGGCCTCTGCGCTTTTAAACATCTGTGGCTCATAATCTGCTATTTGCCTTCTAAACCCATCTTCCTTTTCACCTTCCCCACTCCTCCTTAAGATCTTTTATAAATCCTGGCTCGTTAATCAAACATTTGGTCATTTTTCCCAATATCTTCTTCTGCTCGGCATCAATTTTCTTTCTCTTCACATGCCTCTAAGTGCCCTGGGATTTTTTTTATATTAAAAGGCTTTAAATAAATGCAAGTTGTTGTGGCAGAAATTTCTGACAGTAATATGACAGACAGTCAAAACAAAAGTCGTATGTCTGAAATGTCTGCAATGGGAACATGTCACAGGTACTAAGTGTGACACTTTACAGGAAATGCGCGTGCACTAAAAAGTGCTGAAGATGTGGGGGAGGGCTAGTCAACGTTCATAGATTCTGGCATTGAACTCAGATTAAGGTTCAAAATTCAATTTTTCTGAATCACAGAACGTTGCCACATTTTACGACAGCTCAGCTCCAGCCCAAGTTCAGTATAATGTGAATTTACTGCCTTCAAACTGGGCATCCTACAGCACTGCTGAATGAAACCATTGTTTCTCGCTCTATTCAGGGACCTCTGTGAAAGGTCAGTGACCTTCAGGTTCAGGAAATCATCACATTTGAAAAGAATAGGAGAATGAAAGAGATAAATCTAAACCAGTGAAGCAACGACACCAAGCTGAACAGCAAACTATCTGTTTTGGGGATTGATTTATGTTGAGACGTTTTTATCAATTAGGACCTATATTGAAACCGTACAAATGCACTTCATTCTGGACTGAAACAATTGGCAGAGACAGAGAAAGAAAATAAATCCTGCAACTGGTTTTGCCACTTTATTCAATGTTTATTACTTTTTGTTTATTCGTCTAAAAAAATGCTGCAGATTGCTTATTCAGTAAAATTTTATCTCTGCAATTCACTTCGTAATTACAGCCCAAGATTAAAATTACATTTCATGAAATAAATGTATCCTGTAATTCATTTGCAGATTTCCAAGCTGATGAAAGGTTCTGTTGAATCTAAAAATGTTTGCAAAGAAATGTTGAATGGGAAGAAGGAATCGTTTTGTTTTATTATTCATTCTTTTACAGGATACGGGCATCATGGGTAGTCCAGCATTTATTGCCCATATCTAATTGCCCTTGGAAAGGTGGTAGTGAGTTCCTTTCTTGAATCGTTGCAGTTCATGTAGTGCAGATATACCCACAGTTAAGGAGGCAGTAGCCTAATGGTATTGTCAATGGACTAATAATCCAGAAACTGCTCTGAGGGCTTGGATTCAAATTCCATCAGATGGTGAAATTTGCATCAATAGAAATCTAGAATTAAAAGTTTAATGAAACCATTGTCAATTGTCGTAAAAACCCATCTGTTTTGGAAGGGAAGGAAATCTGCCATCCTTACCTGATCTGGTCTACATGCAACTCCACAGCCAGCGCAATGTGGTTGACTCTGAAATGCCCTCAGGGATGGGCAATAAATGCTGGCTTAGCCAGTGATGCCCACATCCCATGAACAGATAAATAAAAATAACATTGCTGTTTGGAAGTGGGTTTCAGGATTTTGACTGAGTGACAGAGAAAGAAGGGTGATCTAAGCCAGGACAGCAAGTGGCTTGGAGGGAAACTTGTGTTCCCATGTTTCCAATGCTCTTCTTGTGGTTGAGGTCATGAGTTTGCGTGGTGATGTCAAAGAAACCTTGATGAGTTGTTGCAGTGTGTTTTGTACATTGTACACACTGTTGTCAGTATGCACCAGTGGTGGATGGAGCAAATGTTTAAGGTGGAGAATGGGATGCCAATCAAACAGACTGCTTTCTACAGGATAATGTTGAGCTTCTTGATTGTTGTTGCACTCATCCAGGCAAGTGGAAAGCATTCAGTCACACTCCTGAAATGTGCCTAGATGGTGGACAGGGTTTGTGGAGGCAGGAGTTGAGTCACTCAAACCTTATTGAACTGGATATTCAAGATCAGGAATCTTTATTCCTCACCTAATATTGATCTGGATGATCATTAATATGAAACACAGTCACTGTTATTATGTGGGTAAAACATTGTGGCCAAATTTACACCATTCATTTCTTTCAACTTGTTGTGTTATGAGATCCTTAAGATCCATGTCCATCTGAACAGGTGGGCAGATCCTAAGTTTAAAATCCCATCAATGGACATCCCCTGGGGCAGTGCTGCACTCCATCATTACTGCGCTGCAACATTAGGTCAAGTTAGAGCTGAAGTTTGAGTCCACAATCTTCAGAATCAGAGTAAAGAGTGCTATTAATGGAATCACATGCGCACAGAGAACAGAAGGCCCAGATTTTATTTTCAATCTGTGTTGAGTTAGTTGAACAAGATTGTGACAAGTAGTACAGTCTTCAGTGTCGCTGGGATGGGAAGGATCACAAAATCAACTTCTATCATACTCATTCACATAAAAGATCAGGGGCCAAAATGTTCCTGTTTTTCCCACAAGCAGGATCTTCTTGTCCCGCCAATGACGACCTCCTCCCCACCCCCAACACCTCCCCACCCCACCCCACCCCACTCCACAGCATGTTCCCTGCTGGTAAAGAGTGTGGGGCGTGCAAAACCCCAACAGACATCAGTAGGATCAGTCAATCCCAACACTGGGCAACGGTAGGCCACCTATGTCTCAGAAAACCACATCACGGAGGGGCGAGAATATTCCACTCACAATGTGGATTGATTGCAATGCCCTCGTATCAACTTCAACAAACATTTATATAGCGCCTTTAGCTTCATAAACTGTGTCAAGGCACATCACAAGAACACCGTAAAACAAACTCTGAAACTGAGTCATATAAGATGACATTAAGAGAAATGACCAAAAGTTTCAACAAAAAGGTGGGTTTAAAAGAGCATTTTAGAGGAGGAAAGAGAGAGATAGAGAAGATCAGGAAGGCAACTCCAGAAGTTAGGGCCTAGTCAGCTGGTGACACACCCATCATTGGTGGAATAATGAAAATTGGAGGTGGTTGAGATTCCAGATTTGGAGAAGCACAGAGATTTTGGAGGGTTGTGAAGTTGGAGGAAGTTACAGAGATAGGGAAGGAAGAACCACGGAAGCATTTGAAAACAAGGACCAAAAATCACCTTGGGAATCATAGTGGGTGAGATAGAAAATTCAGTAAACCATTCAAAAGTCCAGTGAGAATTTACAGTTTTGGGGCACGCGTGGCTGGAGAATCTAGCCCAAGGTTGAGATTGGGGCATTAACAAATTGGGAGCCAACGCAGGTCCACAAGCACACGACTGGGGGTAAGGGTGGTGGGGGTGGGGGAATAGGATTTAATGCAAGGATGTGGAATCAGAGTTTAAAAATGCACATGATCATGGAAGGTGCAAAATAGGAGGCATTTCAAGAGCGCATTGAAATTGTTGAGTCTAAAAGTAGCAAATGCATGAATCAGAATTTCATTGTAAGGTAACTGGGTTAAAGTCTTCTTTAGTGCTACATATGATCAATGCAGGAAATAAATGAAGGTTTCTACTGTCTGTGCAGCTGTACTTTCAGAAAAGAAGCCAGAAACATTGAAGCAACATCAGAAAACAAAGTATATAAAGAGCCAAATGTGTTCCTAAGAATGAAAACTGAAAGATTTGAAGCAGCTAAGTAATAGGTATGTTTGATTTTTCCACAGCATTAATCCAGTTCAAGTGGCAGCCTGAATTGGGGAATGATGGATTTCTTAGTGATTGTAGCCAGGGTCTCGTTTCTTGATCCTCTTTACAGGAGGCGTGTTGCAAGCCGGGAAGTGTCAGATACACTCCTTTCCAAGATGGAGCATCCAGCCATCATGAAGTGCACCATCTGGCAACCAGAGTGGAATCAAATGGCAAGATGCAATTGCAGACACCACTGAGTAACTGGCAGCCCCAAGATCTGGAAATGTAACCATCTGGTTGGGAGGCAGTGAGACCTATGCTACTGATCTCCCCAGGAAACATAACTGTCATGTCTTCAAATGGGCAGCCACCAAGCAGATTAATGAAAGAACAGTTTATTAGGGGAAATTAATTGTTTACAGAGAGCGAATATAAAGACTGCCAAAGTCCACGACTCCAGACTCCGAACTGCAGAGAAAACCCAGTTTTCCGCTCAGTTCCAGGATTCATGCACTCTGATTGGCCGGACAGGTCGCATTAACCGCCAAAACTCATCCCTTAAAGGGGCTCCCTACCAGAGTAACCTTGCACTAAATATCGCTTCTCAATGCAAAAAGGGTTGCTTTGATTGGCAGGTTTCATGCTGGAGTTGAGAGGGCATGGGGGTATATCAGAAAGAAAATTACATGGAGCCCTTTCAGGCAACCATGGTCATTTCAGTTTCAACCGTCAACTGTGATTGCAGTTCTGACCACAATGATTACTAACCAGTGTAATATAAAGTGCCTAGCGGACATGAGCAACAGTGAAAAATGCCTCCTAGCCAGTCTTAAAGTTGAGCCTGTACCTTAAAAATGGCAGCCCTATATTTAATGAGGTGTGGCAGCCCAATAGAATACAGTAATAGGCTCCTCCCAGAAACAGGCTGCAAACATGAAGTCAACATCTGCACTTGTCCTGTTGTTTAGTGTTGATGGAAATGAATGAGAGAATACCAACAAGGTCACGTTTTTTTTAACCACTGAGTACAGATCTGTCACGCCTAATAGATGAAGCCCTTTCGCTTTTGAGGTACTCCAGCTGCTAGCAGCAGCCAAGGAGAAAATAGAAAGACACTCATGCATGAATGCCAATCAGGCTGCACGGAATACAATGATGTATTTACATTTACACTGCTGTGCAGGAAGACAAGAGGCTTAAGCTAGCAGATCTGGAGAAGTTCCAATCATTCTATTGTTCCTTGCTGTTTTGTTCCGTTAGAGTGGGCATCTAACATAATTGTGAATTAATAAAAAGTGGAAGAGGTTGCATCTCAGGAATGCTAAGTCCCAATTATCAGATAATAAAGCCACTCTGAAATGACTGAATATTTAAAACCACACTCTAGGGGAGAATCTCTTGGCTTCTTTCTCCTTCTTCAAACCAGCCTCTTAAATCCCTTTCCCCTGTCTCCTCCATCCTCATTTCCAATAATCAGTGTGAGGATTTCTTTTTCATCAAGGTGAGGCCATCCAATCAGCCATTTGGCTTCCTTCCTTTGGGCACATCTTCCTCTAAGCTCCCCGTTCCCTAATGCCCAAGCCCTGAATTTGCATCTTTTTCTAAGTTCTGTCCCATCTCTCTGATCAGTCTCCGTTGAGCTCAGCTTGTCCATGAAACTCCCCTTCTGCTCTCTGAACCATATTTTCGCTATGAGGTGGAGATGCCAGTTTTGGACTGGGGTGGGCACAGTAAGAAGTCTCACAACACCAGGTTAAAGTCCAACAAGTTTATTTGGAATCATGAGCTTTCAGAGCATTGCTCCTTCATCAGGTGAACTAAACTACTGATTGCCCAACTTCCCTTTCTAGCTCCTATGTTAGAACATAGAACATTACAGCACAGTACAGGCCCTTCGGCCCTCGATGTTGCGCCGACCAGTGGAACCAATCTAATGACCGTCTAACCTAAACTATTCTAATATTATCTATATGCCTATCCAATGACCATTTGAATGCCCTTAAAGTTGGCGAGTCCACTATGCTGCAGACAGGGCATTCCACGCCCTTACTACCCTCTGAGTAAAGAACCTACCTCTGACATCCGTCCTATATTTATCACCCCTCAATTTAAAGCTATGTGCCCTCGTATTAGCCATTATTTGCTATTCTCTTGTCTCAGGTTTTGTCTTCTTTCCTTTAAATCTACCATCATCACCCATTTCCTCAAACAACCAATCATCCATTCTTCTGTTCTCAGAAATACTGCACAATCTCCAACCACTCTCCCCTAGCCAAAGTCCGTGCCCATCTTTTCCAAAACTTCATGCTCGAATTCCTTCAACCAGGTTACTGCCCTGCCATGTTATTGAAACATAGCTCATAAATGACACAAATTAAATTATTTGTTTTTATGTGAAATGCCAATTATCTCTTCTCAACCTGCCTACACAAGTCTTAACACAGTTGATCAGAACACCCTCCACCAATGCTTCATTACTGTGGATGGAACTGTACTTGTTGTCCATTCTTACCTAACAAATTGTAGACAGAAAATCATTATTAATAACTTCTCTTCTGGCTCCAACATCATTACCTTTGTTGTTCCAATCACTGATCCTTAGTTTCTTTCTGTTTCTCATCTCTATGTTGCCCTAGATGAGAGCATCTGAAAGCATGCATGCTGACAACACCCATATCTCACCAGCAAGTTCGTGAACTTTCTATTATATCTAAATTATCAGACTGCTTGTCCACCACCTGGAATAGAATAGAATAGAATTGAATCCGTCCATTGCAGAAGAGGCCAATCAGCCCATCAAATCTGCACTGACTGTCTGACAGAGCATCTTACCCAGGCCCTCTCCCCCTGCCCTACCCCTGTAACCCCACCATGGGTAATCCATCTGACCATGGGACATTAAGGGTCAATTTAATCATCCACCTAACCTGCACATCTTTGAACTGGATGAACTGAACGGGGTAAACAGATATTTCCCCCAGCTAAACACTGGAAAGGCAGAAGCTATTATACAGGATTTTCCAGCTGCTAACCAATGGCAGGCCACCTCTGTCTCTGCAAAATACACGACAGGTAGGAGGCAAGGGGAAATCCTACATATTATCTTTGGTTCAGACCAAACTCTGTTCCCTAGCCTCTGACCTCCCCCACCTTACTGGCAATTATATGAGGATGAACCAAACTGTTTGCTCTTGCAGTGTCATATTTTAGCTTGGGATAGGCTTTTGTGTTACCCTTAATGTAATAAGTCGAAGGCAACTTTATGTGGCTCAAAGTAACAAAGGATTTATCACCAACGATAAATGGATATTTATAATAGTCAGACAAAATTAACTGTGCGATTGCCCTGACCCTAATTGAGGATCCTCCATGACCTGGGATACGCACCCTTGTGCATCCAATTGCCTCAGCATCCCACCCTGACACTCCATAGAACAACATATGGCTTGACTCCTGTCTCAGCACTTCTGCTCCTGAAACCCACATCTATGCGTTTGTTGCCTTTTGTACTTGATTGTTCAAAGGTTAAATGGCAGAATGTGTTAATAGTGGAACAAAGGTCAATGCTCTGTGAAAGCAAAACATAAGGGCATGTTTCAGAAGGCGTTGTGGGGTGATGGGACTTGGAAGAAAAACAATTTTAAAAAATAACTTTAAAATCTCTTTCACCAACTGTCTCTTAACTTTATGCGCTACCAACATCTTTTTTAGTCTTTAACCATTAGCACTCCCTTTGTCTTATGGTCATGACACCTTTGCCATCTCTGTTAAATCTCTCCTGAGTCCCTGCTTACCCTGACCTTATATTTTGCTCCACTCACTCTTCAACAGTATAAAATCCATCGTATTTCTACATCTTTTCAGCACTGAAGAGTCATATGGTTCAAAACATTAACATTGTTTCTCTCTCCACAGATGCTGAGGTTTCCCAGCATTTGATATTATTTCAGATTTCCAGCATCTGCAGTATATTGCTTTCGCACCTCATGATCTATCTCCTTGACAAAGCTTTTGATCATCTGAGAGCACAGACACTCATTCAAGGGTTATGTGTGTGAGTTCGCTTACACAGATACAGAGAAGTGTTAACTTGATTGACATCATGATGAGTCCATAAGTTATCTTTTCGCTGATGTCTTTTGTCAATGTCTCCGTTTATTTGCACAATTAAGAGGTGTCAGATGCTTAAAGCTTCCTCCATTGATAATTTAAATATCTTTGATCGACATTTTTATAAGATTGTGAAAATGTTAGTTTTTAAAATTATTATGAATGGGCGATTTTCTTCTAAGCAGAGGGGATTAAGGGTTATGGGGAGAAAGCGGGAAAGTGGAACTGAGCAGCGACAGATCAGCCATGATCTTATTGAATGGCGGGGCAGGCTCGAGGGGCTAGATGGCCTGCTCCTGCTCCTATTTCTTATTTCTTATTTCTTATGTTATATAGAGTTCATTAGTTCTAGGTATCTTGCATATTGGCTGAATGTTATTTCATTCATTCACAGTATATAGGCATCACTAGTAAAGCCAGCATCTATTTCCCATCCCTGGTTGCTCTTGAGAAAGTGGGGGTGGGCCATATTTTTGAACTGATGCAGTCAACGTGGTGTAGGAACACTCTGTGTTGTTAGGAAGGAAGTTCTAGTTTCTTAACCCACTGACAGTGAAGGAATGGTGATACAGTTCCAAATCAGGTTGATATGTGGCTTGCAGGAGAAATTACAGGCTGTGGTAATGGACATGGAAGAACCTTGAGTTGGGATAAAGTGAATGAGGGGCTACTGGGGATGGGTCAGATGCATGAGCTGGCATTGAGTTGACATGGGTGCATAGTGGTGGCATAGGAAGTCAGTGAAGGTTGATAAGGCATGAGAAATGAGCTCTGGAAGGCCTAAAGTGTAGCCAAGCAATCAAAGTGGGGCATTTAACCAGCCCACCTTTTTAAAAAGGCATTCTTTCATGGAATGTGGGTATTGATGGCAAGACCAGCATTTGTTGCCCATCCCTAATTGCTCTTGAACTGAATGGTTTGCCATTACCATTTCAGAGGGCAGTTAAGATTCAACCACTATTGCTGTGGGTCTGGAGTCACATGTAGGCTAAACCAGGAAAGGATATCAGATTATCTTTCCTAAGGGGCACTAGTGAGCCAAATGTTTTTACATCAATTAACAGGTGTTTCATGGTCACTATAACCAATATGAGTTCTCGATTCCAAACTTAATAATTTAATTTAAATTCCGCCAGCTACCGTGTGGGATTTGAACCCTAGCCCCACAACATTAGCCTTGGGGGGTTCTGGATTACATATTCAGTGATATTACCATCATGCCACCATCTCCTTGTGAACTGTTTTGGGAAATTTTGTTATGTTATAGGCATTATATATGTTGTTGTTTGAGGGTTCCTAACTCCTTATGATTGTTCTGGAGTTTTCAATCAGCTTGAGTCAAGGATTAACCTGGATGCCGCAGTGTGGAAAGAAAAAGAAGTCTTGGGAGCATTAAAAAATTGCTTTTTTTTACTGTTTAATAACACCCTATTTTGCTCATTACAGCTATAAAAAAAAACAAAGATAACAAAATAAAACATTCTGTTGGTAATAGGAGACAGGAGGTCATGTATTGAAACCTCCAGGAATGATATCCACGGAAGACTGTGTGCATGAGCTTGAAATAGGCCTTTTAAATAAACCATAGCACTTTACAGATTAAGTCAATATCTCCCAACTTTGCCAGCCCTATCATTGTTTTAATAAATTATTAGATTTTATCCATCGTTTAGAGTGTCTCATCCTGTCCTGCCACCTCTGTGTAATTTGCCTAGCTGTAATTTCACTAATTAGAGTAAGTAGGTTGGGGCTGCTAAATACATAATCACTCCCACTGCCCTGCACAGCCCTCTATTATAATGAGGTCTGCATCAAGACTGTTCCTTGGCATTTGCGCTTTTGTATCACTTCAGTGAAATATCAGCACGCGATGGAGTCAGAAGTGCCGTCTAGACATTCTGTCTAATGTTGCTATTAGAAGTCACAAAAACATGTGCTGGGGCAAAGGTGTATTGTACTGCAAGGTATTTTATACAATTTCTCAGTAATGAGGGAGTAAAATACCATATGTGCTACATTAGAGGTCATGCGAAAGCACAGAGCGAGAGACGCACAGTTGCCATCTCGGTGGTGAATACGATTATCTGAAATATCATGAGATTTAGAATATAAAACTGCTTCTTAAAAAAAAAGAAAATCTCTTCCGTCAAATTGAAGGATGTGGCATAGGGGAATAAAACACTTTACATTTCAAACACCCAAGGGCACATTTTTCAATCATTTTGCCGAATAATTGGGCGTAAAGCAGCCATTCACCACTGGGAAAAAAGAGGCAGAGCTCCAATATGATGGACCTCCACCCACTTAGCACCACATCTAATCTCACAATCTGATTTTTCAGTGCTGATGAAGTAGCCACAGGTTTGCCAGCCTTTATATGGTTTGCTTAAGTTAAAATACTTTGTTTTAAGATATTTCTGCCTGTGTAACAAACTATGCTAAGCCTTAAAGCTAACTTGTCCAACACACAAAGATACACATAAAAGGAGCTCGATAACGTGATGGGATCATTTACACAATTTCCCAGAAATTTCCCACTGCCATTGGGCACTATTTCAACTATTTACCAAATCAACATGGACATCCAGAGTTGCTCCTAACCAGACAGCTAATGGCAGCTTTCTGGGTGAAAATGGGAGAATTATTTTTCAGCTGTTTCTGTGCCCACTTTCTTTGTTTCTTCCATATTTCCGTTTAAGCACCAAATTTTATAGGACTATAATTTTTCAACACAATAATTGCATTCTGGATTTATCATGAAAATCATCAAGCATTTTGGAGTAATATTGTGGGTACAGATCTTGGTTGACTGTCTTTGCCATTAATTGATACAAACCCCAGCTGAGAATGAGTAGCAGCGTGGCCAAACTTTTCAAGAATGGTGTGAACTACACTGTATGCTGTGTTTTTTTTTCAGCAATGAGACATTATTATGGACACCGGGGGTGACTGATGCAGAACAGAACCTATTGTTGGCTGTGAAAATCATTCATTCAGTTTTCTGAACGCATTTTATTATGTATTTTATGTTCCTAGGACAGGAAAAAGACCCTTATGCTTCGGTGCACTCCACAAATTGTGTCAGCTATCCATCTGTTAGGAAAATCAAAAAATGAAGACCTAGCAACTAATTGGGGTGTCAATGATAACCTTCTTCTGGAAGCCCTCCCAAGAAAGCGGGCTTTGTGCCAACCTGCACTATTTATCTGTGGTGGTGAGATGGAGCAGATGGGGGAGCAAAGGATGCCAGTGATGGCGATTTGTGGGCATGGGGCAGGAGGGTGGGGTTTGGATGTGGGTGCAGGCACTGACAGTGGGAGGGCGTGTAGGGGATTGGAAGGAGTCAATTATCGGGTGTGGGGAGGAAGGGGCTGATAATCAAGGATGGTGGGGGGGGGGGGCAACGATCGGGGCGGAGGATGGGAAGGGGCCCTATGATCACCTGGAGCAGTTGGAGCAGATTTGAATGTTGGTATAGATAGGATGAATAGAAAGGAACCTTTTCCATTAAAACAGGAGTCAATAACCAAGGGGCTTAGACTCAAGCGAAGAGTTAGTGGGGAGTTGAGGGGCAACTTTTTCACCCAGAGCGTGGTCAGTATCTGGACTCACTGCCTGAAAGGGTGGTTGAGTCAGAAACTCTTGTAACAATTAAGAAGTATTTCGATATTCACTTGTACTACTATAACCTGGAAGGCTATGTGCCAAGTACTGGAAAATGGGATTAGTGTAGTCAGATCTTTGTTGACTGGTGCAGACACAATGGGCTGAATGGTCTCTTTCTGTGCTGTAAATGTCTATGAATCCATAAACTATGTCACCCGATGAGACAGTTTCTATTCCTGTCATTTAATAAAACACGCTCCAAAACTTTTGCAAGAACATCCTCTGCACAAACAATTACTTTGGTTCACATTTTTAATAATCCCATGTGTGCAGCTACTGTTTATACAATGTGTCACTTTTCTGACAGGTGTGATATATTTGTGACTGAAACCTGTTCTAGCGATCACTCAGCTGCTACCTCAGGGGGCAGGTATCAATGAAACGGACGGATGCCCTGATTTCACAACAGAGATCTTGGGATTGTTCTAATTTGAGTCATCAAGACGTGAGACCAGAGATAAATGACCTGCATGTCCTCCAGCTTCCGTCACTTAGCTGAAGTGTTTGATCCTGTATGGTTTCCAGTAGATGTAGACTGAGCTGGCAATTGTAATGCTGTTCTGATAATCATCATCCAATCTCATTTCAGCCAAGAATCTACTGTGAAGAGGAGGTGGCAGGTTTGCTGTCACCTAATTGCTGGTCATCCAATTAACAGCAGACTTTGGGACCTTAATGAAGTTAGTGAGAACTTGCTTAGAATCATAGAGGCATACAGCACAGAGAAAGGTCTTTTGACCCATTATGTCTGTACTAGTCAAAGACAAACCACCCAACTATTCTAATTCCATTTTGTAGCCCAAAATTTTGTATGCCTTGGCAATCCAAGTGTACATGTAAATACATCATAAATGCTTCGAGGGTCTCTGCTTCCACCACCCTTTCAGGCAGTGAGTTCCAGACTCTCACCACCCTTTGGGTGAAAAAATGTTTTCCTATCTACTCCATGTCTGCCCCTTCTAATTTTATACTTAATTCCAATGGGCTGTGCAGTTGTGTGAGATGTATCCATTAACCATAAGTATTCTGCCATCTTCTCAGGTAATTTATAGATTACTCTGATGTTCTTAAACACAGCAGTGTTCCAAAGGCTGCAGGCAAGGCAGCATATATACCGCTACCAGACACCTCCACATAAACCTGCTCCAACAATGCAAATTGAAATTACATGCAGCTAACAGATTTGAAGAATCCAATGAGAAATTCAGGATGGACTTGATATGAAGTTATGCTAGTTCATCACTAGTTACCCAATAAACACAGCAAAACAAGTTAGGCTTGGTACACTCAGGTGAGGGTGAATTTTTGACACCACTACTGCCGCAGAAGATTCTGACGCTGACAAGTTAATTTTGCAAATGTGGAAACTCATTCCCTCATAGTTTATCTAGTATTCAAGAATGTTTTCAAAATTACAACTATTTTTTAAATTGTCGGCCAGATTCTCTCAAAAAAACGAAGCGTCCAACAGGCAGGAAAATGTGAGGTTCTCCTGCCCACTTTTTGGGTGTACTTACCTGAACAAATCTCCGACATCTGTGCATCATAGAGTGCCGCAGAAGGATTCATTTCAGAAAGTGGGGAGGTTGCATCCTCATCCCGCTAGAGAGGCCGGAATCAGCGTGCTAAGCGGACCACTGCCGATCTGTCAGTGGGGAGATCGGCACTTGCCTACTGGCTCCCCCATCAGCAACCTCCTCGACTTCCCAGGCCTCTCCATCACCGATCGTTGGTCTCCCCTCCCAGTTGCTAGTCTCCTGACCCCCACCCCCTGATCACCAGCCTTCCCAATCACCTTCCCCCCCCACCCCAATCACTGGCCTACCAGACACACCGGCCAGCCCCAATATGCCCCCTCATGGCCAGCCCTGACCCCTCCCATGGTCAACCCTGACCACTGCCTCATTCCCCTCTCTCCCCCACCAATCCCATTGCAGAGTAGCTGTGGATCTCCCCCCACCACCAGATCACTCCCAGTAGACCCAGCCCCCAAGTATGTTCCACTCCTCTGGCCCTACACCCTTAACATTGCCCAGTCGAGTGAGCACGTCTGTTTCCCATTGGTGGGGAGCAGTTGTAAACCCTGCTGGTGGGAACCTCTCCAAACGGACAGGGTGACGATTCCCAGCGCGGAGCTGAATATGCGAAAAAGAAGAGTCTGGGAGACTCATGATCAGCTGGACAGCAGTTACGAGTCCTTCTAAAGGACCTCCCACTGACATTTCCTGGCCCACTGTGCTACTCAAGCAGCGCAGTGGGCTGAGAGAACCACAGCCGTTATCCCTGACTCAAATTTTCTCCCTCTGATAATTTCTTCATACTTCCTCAGTTCCTATTTCGTTTTCTGGTCATAATTTAAATCTCATTTCTGTTTCTTGTTTAATGCTTTCTGATTTAGGCTCTGTATCCCTCTGTTACGATTGTTCAATCCTATTGGTTGAAGGACCTTGCTTTTGCTTGCCCTGCTCATAGATTTCCCATGGTGGAGATTGTGCTGGGTAATATACACAATGACAGCAAGTTTGCTTTCAAACAGTTGGAAAAACTGTGGGCAGTTGAGCAGCTGTTAGCCGAGTGAATGGTTAGTCTTATTCCTTCCTGATAGGCATTAAAATCTTGGCTAACATAGTGTAATGTAAGCATGGCTTAAAACTGTAAGAGCTTGTAATAGCACGAGTAACATCTATTGAACCTTAAACTTTCCAGAACTCAACAACTTCCTTTATCACACTCCTGTCTGCCACTTCAGAGAGCATGGCGGCACAGCGGTTAGCACTATTGTCTCATAGTGTCAGAGACCCAGGTTATATTCAGCCTCGGGTGATTCTCTGTGTGGACTTTCTACAGTCACCCTATGTCTGCATGGGTTTCGTCTGGGTGCTCCAGTTTCCTTGCATAGTCCAAAAATGTGCGAGTTAGCTTGATTGGCCATGCTAAATTGCCCCTTAGTGTCAAGCAGGGTAAATACATGGGGTTACTGGAGTAAGACCTGGGTAGGATTGTTATCAGTGCAGGCTTGATGGGCTGAATGGCCTGTTTTTGCACTGTAGGGATTCTATGATTGTCCCTTCTTTCTTCTAGTCATGATCTGGAGTCAATGGAAATATTTTTATTTTTAATACCTCAGGGTATTATAAGATTGCGCTATAAGATTTCAATGATTTTATGATTGATTGAACTCCCACAATATTCCAAAGATAACATGAGCAATTGTATGAACGAATATTTGACTTGGGATAGTTTGTCTATTGCACCCTTCTTGCAGAAAAAGTGTTCCCATATGGGAGAAAATTGGTGTCATGCTAAATGGCTGGCCTCCATTGGACCAGGGTTAGTTCATGATGGGGACAGAATAAAATCTGATGTCAAAGCAGTCTTCTCAAAAGTCAATCCACAGAAAGCAACTGGCCCAGCTGGGGTATTCACATAAACACTCAAGTCCTGCACGGACCAGTTGGTGGGGGTATTGGCAGATATCTTCAACCTCTCTTTATACTAATCTGAGGTCCCTACCTGTTTCAAGAAGATGGCTGTTATCCCGGTACCAAGGCAAAGCCAGGCAGCGCGCCTTGATGACTGTCGTCTGGCAGCTCTAAAGTGCTTCAAAAAGTTAGTCATGCCACAAATCAATTACTGTCTACCAAACTGCCAGGATCCACTATGACTATCCAATTCACCTGTCGTCACAACAGGTCCACAGCAAACGCCATCTCCCTGGCCCTGTACTCAACTCTGGAATACCTAGATAACAAAGATACCTATGTCAACTCCTATTCATAGACTGCAGTTCAGCCTCTAACACCATTATTCCTATGAGACTCATCTCCAAACTTCATGGCCTGGGGTTCAGCTTCTCCCTCTGCAACTGGATCCTAGATTTCCTAACACACAGATTGCAGTCAGTAAGGATCAGCAACAATACCTCCTCCATGATCATCCTCAACATCAATGCTCCACAGAGCTGTATCCACAGCCCATTACTATACACTTCATACACCTCTGACTGCATGGCTAAATTCCCCTCCAACTCGATTTTCAAGTTTGCTGATGACATCACTGTTGTGGGTTGGATCTCAAACAATGACAAGACACAGAACAGGAAAGAGATAGAGAATCTGGTGAAATGGTGTGATGACAATAATCTCTCCCTCAATGTCAACAAAATGAAGGAGACACACATCGACTTCAGGAGGCATAGTGGAGAACATATCTTTGTCCATATCAATGGGGATGAAGTAGAAATGGTTGAGAGCTTCAAGTTTTTAACTGTCTAGATCACAAATAATCTGTCCTGATCTCTCCATGTGGACACTATGGTTAAGAAAGCCCACCAATACCTCTACTTGCTTTTTAATTGGTCGGCGCAACATCGTGGGCCGGAGGGCCTGTTCTGCGCTGTAATGTTCTATGTTCTATGTTCTACTTTCTCAGCAGACTAACGAAATTTGGGATTTATCTGCTACAACTATCATCAACCACTGCAGATGCACCACTGAAAGCATTTTTTCTGGATGTATCACAGCTTGGCATGGCTCCTGCTTTGTCCAAGACTGCAAGAAACTACAAAGGGTCATGAACAAAGCCCAGTCCATCATTCAATCCAGCCTCCCATCCATAGATTTGATTTGATTTGTTTTGATGTACGAGCATACAATGAAAAGTATTGTTTCTTGCATGCTATACAGACAAGGTATACTGTTCATAGAGAAGGAAACAAGAGAGTGCAGAATGTAGTATTACAGTTATAGCTAGGGTGTAAAGAAAGATCAACTTAATGCAGGGTAGGTCCATTCAAAAGTCTGATGGCAGCAGGGAAGGAGCTGTTCTTGTGCCGGTTGGTATGTACCCTCAGCCTTTTTTATCTTTTTCCCGAAGGAAGAAGGGGGAAGAGAAGATGTCTGGGGTACCAGGGGTCCTTAATTATACAGGCTGGTTTGTTGAGGCAGCAGGAAATGTAGACAGAGTCAATGGATGGGAGGTTGGTTTGCATAATGGATTGGGCTACATTTACAACCTTTTGTAGTTTCTTGCAGTCTTGGGCAGAGCAGGAGCCACACCAAGGTGTAATTCAACCAGAAAGAATGCTTTCAATGATGAATCTATAAAAGCTGGTGAGAGTCATAGCGGACATGCCAAATTTCCTTAGTCTTCTCAGAAAGTCGAGGCATTGGTGGACTTTCTTAATAATAATGTTGGCATGGGTGGTCCAGGACAGGTTGTTAGTGATCTGGACACCTAAAAAGTTGAAGCTCTTGACCCCTTCTACTTCGTCCCTTTTGATGTAGACAGGATGTGCAGGTGCCGGCATTGGATTGGGGTAAGCACAGTAAGAAGTCTCACAATATCAAGTTAAAGTCCAACAGGTTCATTTGGTAGCACAAGCTTTCGGAATGTCACTCCTTGAGTGTCACTCACCTGAAGAAGGACCAACACTCTGAAAGCTTGCGCCACCAAATAAACCTGTTGGACTTTAACCTGGTGTTGTGAGACTTCTTACGATGTAGATAGGGACATGTTATCGTCTATGCTTCCTGAAGTCGATGACAATCTCCTTTTTGTTGACATTGTGGGAGAGATTATTGTCACCTGCATTTCCTGCTGCTTTAAAAAAGCAGCCAGCATAATCAAAGCCCCCAAACACCCCAGACATATACATTTCCACCTTCTTCCGTTGGGAAAAAGATACAAAATTCTGAGAACACATAACAACCAACACAAAAACAGCTTATTCCCTGCCACCATCAAACTTTTGAATGGACCTACCTCGCATTAAGTTGACCTTTCTCATATCCTAGCTATGACTGCAACACTACATTCTTCACTCTCCCCTTTTCTTCCCTATTTAGGGTATGCTTTGTCTGCATAGCATGCAAGAAACAATACTTTTAATTGTATAATATATATGTGACAATAATAAATCAAATCAAAATCATTTGATAGTTTGAAAAGTATTTTAGATTTTAGCATGACATCTGAAGAAGCTTCAAAAAATCACTGCTTGAATTGCAAGGCAGTTTTTGAGTGGATGATTTAACTGTTCACAAGGTCAGAACCCATTATGTCTCTGACAGTCTGAGAAGTTGTGCAACCACTAGATGTTTCCACCACCATTATACTAAAGGTTCCAAGTTACAGTTCAGGGATTCACAGACAGGGTGGCAGAAGAAACAGCGAGGCGGCATTTGACAAGGATGAATCTGACAATGTATTATTTTCCCCAAGGTTTTACACACCACACAGATCTTTGGAGGATCTCTGCGTGAGAAGAGTGTGCTTCACTAGAGGCTGTGCGAGAGTTGTATTGTCTTTGTATGAAGGCCCGCCATGAAATCAGTCATCTGGACAGCTCTAACTGTAACAGTAAAAGTCACCAGCACATTCAAACTTTACACCATTGGCTCTTTTCAGGCATTCGCAGGGAACCTGTCATATTACCTCAGGTAATGTTGTCCAGCCCAATCACCACCCTGTTCCTCTTCAGAACCCTCCATTCCCATTCTCGCATCCTCTTAAGCATTCCCCCTTCGATCTATTTATAGCTGTCCCATGCACTGAAATTCCTACCCTCAAATGCTCTGTCTCTTCACCATTTTTTCTGCTTTAAAACCCTCCTTAAAACCCAGCTGTCTAATCAAAGTTTTTGGTTACCCACTTCCTAATTTTACACAGAAGAGAAAGGGGCTGTTCAGCCCATCATGCCTATGCCAACTAATCAATTAGCCCCACTGCCCTGCTGTTTCCCCATCTACCTGTATATGTTGACTTTTTTGACTCAGCACCTATTTCTATCTGTTACATGCCTGTGAAGCATGGTGGGATATTTTACTTTATTAAAAGCACAACCTAAACACAGGTGGTTGTTATGACAGCTTTTAATGGCTGGTAATAAAGTCCCATTATAAGGAACTGCAATCTTTAAACTGTTCCCAAAGCTTCAAGAACAATTTTAAAATTACAACACATTTGTTTCAAATTTCTTGACAAAACGGACAATCAAACCCTCAAGGTAAATAACCTACTAAAATCATCATCAATCCCTTTCATTGTTTAAACAATTTGAAATCAGACCCAAGATTACACTGTGAGATTAAAATTGTTAAATGCGATAGAATGTAAATTAAGTCTCATTAAGCTTTGTTGGGTTACATGCTCTGATGAGCTATGTATTAGGTGTACTGTTCCATGACAAAAGAGAAAAGTATTACTGCAGGCTGTTCTGGAATCACTGCTGAAAGCCTTGTTGGCATCATTACTGATTTTATGGATCAATGGATTGCAAGTGTTTGGCCACAGATCTCTGAAATCAGAAGGGTATGTTAGTAGGGTGGTGAGAAAGGGCACTTGCCTTTATCAATCAGGGTATAAATTACAAAAACCAGGAAGTCATGTTGGAGTTGTATAGAACTTTGGAGAGGCCACAGCTGGAGTACTGTGTGCAGTTCTGGTCACGTTATCGGAACGACGTGATTGCACTGCAGGGGAGATTCACCGGGATGCTCCCTGGGATGGAACATTTAGATTATGAAGAGAGGTTGGTAAACTTGGGTTGTTTTCATTGGAGCAGAGAAGGCTGAGGGGTGGCCTGATCGAAATGTACAAGATTATGAGGAACATGGACAGAGTGGATAAGGAGCAGCTATTCCTCATAGTTGAAGGTCAGTCAAGAGGGGACAGGTTCAAGGTGAGGAGTAGGAGGTTTGGGGAGATGTGAGGAGAAATGTTTTTACTCAGAGGGTGGTGTCGGTCTGGAATGCGCTGCCTGGGAGGGTGGTGGAGGCAAGTTGCTTCACATCCTTTATAAAGTAGCTGGATGAGCACTTGGCACATCATAATATTCAGGGCTATGGGCCAAGTGCTGGCAGATGGGATTAGGTGGGAGTTCAGGTGTTTCTAATGTGTTGGTGTGATTTCAATAGGCCAAAGCACCTCTTCTGCACTGTATGAGTTTATGATTCTAAATATGCCCTATTTTTGGAGAGATAGGTAAGCTTTATTTGTTTTTAGCATTTTTTTTAACTGTCTTTCTGCTGCCTGGGGCTCTCGCTGATGATCTTTAAACAGCAGCCCTGCAGGCAATCAGTGGAGGAGAAGATTGGGTTTAACTGTAATACAACTCACATGCTACTCCGCCCAAAGGTTAAATAGCTGCTGGCAAGTACCATTTAAACCCAAAGAAGAATGTCCGTTCATGGATTAATCAGGTACGTGGCTGACATAAAGAAAAACGTGACACTGCGAATTAAAAATGCAGTCTTTCAAAGCAAAAACATGATGGCCAATTTTAAAGTTTGGACATAAAGCATCAGCTGCGTAGTGCACAGAAAGGAAAATCAGGAGAGGAGGAGTGTACTCCTGTAATGGCACATCCTACTCATTTGTTTGGAAAGAAAATTGGACAATCCATACGTGCACATGCAATTTTCAAGTCCAATTTCCCTCTCTGCTTTCCATCTCTTGTGGTGTGCAGAGAGTGAAGAAAAGACCTGCCCCATTAGCTTATAATGAGGCATTGGCATCTAGTTGAGTGGTTTATGTTTGGATGTAAACATTGAACATGTTTCTATCTCTCTAGCCTGAAAATCGCTGTTGCTTACATTGTTCTATAAGCACGAGGTGCTGCACCAAATTATTTCATTTTACACTTCTGTAAATTAGAAACATAGAAACCCTACAGTACAGAAGGAGACCATGCGGCCCATTGAGTCTGAACCGTCAACAGTCCCACCCATGCCATATCCCTGCAACTCCACATATTTACCCTGTTAATCCCCCTAAACACTATGGGGCAATTTATCATGGCCAATGCACTTAACCTGCACATCTTTGGAGTATGGGAGGAAACCGGACCACCCGGAGGAAACCACACAGACACGGGAAGAACATGTAAACTCCAGACAGACAGTGATCCGAGGCCGGGATTTGAACCCGGGTCCCTGGTGCTGTGACGCAGCAGTGCTAACCACTGTGCCACTGTACTGCCCAAGAATTGAACTTGTGACTAGTGTACTAACTGCTGAGCTATGAAGCCAACTACTAATTATTTGGAAATCAGCAGAAGGGATCATGTAAAGCTTTGCTGATGATTTTAGATTATAGCAAGGCAAAAAACAGCCTAGCAGTAATACAACTCAATGCAGAGAAATTTGAACAGTTTATACTGGGGAGCAAAAACAGTGAAAAACAGAATATTTAAGTTATCAAATTCATAAATTTAATGAAGGAATTCCCCTAGAAATTAGACTCATTCATTGTGAAGAGTAGATGCAGAATTTTTATTGAGATAAATGGAAATCTATTTTTTTGATATCAAAATCTAAGGGGAGCGATCCTACCAGCTCATCACACCAGTTAATCCGTGGAGTGAGCCGGTAAGATCGCGAGAGGGGTGAAAAATCAGAATCATGCCTGGTTTCACGCTTTTCACGATTTTACCAGCTCTAGATTGCCAACGTGATCAGCCTTGCACCTGGGAAAGGTATGAGGCTTACTTGAATATTGGCATCTGCTTTAAATATTCATAATGAGCTCAGGATAGAATGATCCGGGATCACTTGCCTTAACGGTGCCACTGGTGGAGGTCCTCACCAGAGAGGATCACACATGGTCTCCAGCAACTGGGAACTGATGTGATTGCTTCACCGCTGGGATCAGAGGCCACTGAGGCCCATTGGGGGGTCAGAGGTTGGAGGGGTGGTGCCCCTTTGGCAGTGTCAACCTGGAACTGCCAGCCTGGGACCTGGTACTGCCTACAGGCACTGGGCAGTTTCAAGGGGAAGACCATGACAGGGGCAGGGCATAAGGAGAAGGGGTGAGGCAATGGTGAGGCAAGGCATAAGATAATGCAATTGGGATCATTTGAGGCGCTGATCGGCCAGAAATCAGGAGGTATTGGGATGGCTATTGGCCATAGTTGGGGGTATCAGGGCAATATCCAGGGAGATGGGGATATTGGAGTAATATTCAGGGGGTGGACGGGGCTGATGTATCTCTCTGTTCTATTGCACGGAACGCTGAGAGGTTTGCGTATGCACAGTAGTTCCCCTAGCTGTGAGAAGCTGGCTTTCCAAAAAGAATAGACTACATCCATTCCCTCTATTGGCGTGATTCACACTTTGCCTCTTTTTTTTGGTGGCATAAGATCATGCCTGAAAGCTTGCTGAAAAAAATGGGCATGATCCTCTCCCATTTTCATGCTCATCTGGCACTTAAAAGTTTATTTGATAAGCTCACTCTCAAGGAATTAAAGATGCTTTTGCATTAATTATAGGCCGCTGTTGGAACAGTGGCTGGAGTTCTTGGAATCCCATTCTAGGAAGGATAGGAGAAAGGTTAACAATGAACATTCACTGGAATAATATCAGGAGTAGAAGGTTATTGTTCTTAAGAAAGTTTCAGAATATGGGATGTTCAACTCACTGAAACAGAGAAAGCTAAGGATCTATTGCAGGATGATTAACAAAATATTGATTTCACTGGATCATGGAGGTATAGAGGTAAGCAATTAAAACCAACATTGGACATGCCTTCTATGTCAGATTACCCTGAGGTATTAAAAATGAAAATGTTTCCATAGACTCCAGATCATGACTAGAGGAGAAAAGGGACAATCATAGAATCCCTACAGTGCAGAAACAGGCCATCTGGCCCATCAAGTCTGCACTAACAACATCCCCACCCAGGCCCTATCCCCATAACCTACCTTATTTACCCTGCTAATCTCCCTGACACTAAGGGGCAATTGAGCATGGCCAAATAGCCTAACCTGCACATCTTTGGACTGTGAGAGGAAACCGGAGCACCCAGAGGAAACCTATACAGACACAGGGAGAATGTGTAAATTCCACACAGTCACCTGAGTCCAGACAAAATGTTGTTTGATTTCAAGAAGAGATTAGATATAGTTCTTGGGACTAAAGAGATCAAGGGATATGGGAGGATATTGAATTTGATGATTAGCCATGATCAAAATGAATGATGGAGTAGGCTCGAAGGGCCAAAGTGCTTACTCCTGATTCTAGTTTCTATGGGCCCGATTCTCCCATCCTGACGTGCCAAAAAATGTGCTGGGATGGGAGAGTCACGTGTCGGCCATTTTGTGGGATTCGTGCATGTGTTCAAGACGTATGTGTTAGAGTAAAAGTGAGATGCTGCCAGATGGAATCCTGAAATTAGAAGAAATAAGATGACTACATGGTACAAAATGGATTCTGTGAAAAGACATTAAAATGTGCTGATTTAGGCATTGACATTGCACAACGAACTAACCTTTGAATTACATCCTGTTAGTGTACAAATAAACTGCATGTTAGGCCAAAAGACTAGACTTTGAGGTCCATGTGGTCAGTTTAGCGTACAAAAACTGGAAGCGAAACAATAAGTTCCCCTTTTGAAGATTGTGACTGGAATCTAATTGTAGCTAATTGTTGCTAGGGGAGCCCAATTGGTTAATATATGTAACCACCCAAAACTGCTGACACAATAACTGATGGTGTCTGTATGATTCAAATGTATAAAAAAGGCTAGTCACCACGCCAAAACAAGAAGTTGACTGCAAGCACTGAGGAGTGCCCAGTGCTTCTCTCAAAGCTTTGTTCAATAAACTGCATGTTGAATCTTTAAGTTTGATTCTGAGTGGTGATTTCCCACAACAAATTGGCGTAGTTGGCAGGATCTCACCGTGGTGAGTTGGTTGGCTGGCCTTGATCGGCAAACTGGGGTAGAGATCATTGAATCTGTGGGAGTCAGGCTGAGTCAACAATGCAGTTTAAAATGGGTAAAAATTAGGGGAATTTATGGTATAGAAACAAGTATAGACAGTTACTTGTGCTAATCGACTCAAATGCGTAGCCTTAAGCCGGTTGTTAAGAGCGGAATTCCCCCACGCAAAGGTCAGGTCCCTGAAGTGGGCGTAGAGGCACCAAGGCACTTCAGATCATGAAGCACAAGTAGTAGAAGTCTTTTTAGTATCAAACTCTGTAGTGGCAAACAAATGCAGAGTTTGCCATCCGCTTGCATAAAGTTGTGTAATTTTGGTTGGTAGTTTGTCAGTTAAGTTGTAAAGTGGTGCGGAAAAGGACCTGATCACTCTGACCTAGAGCTGGACTCCGGTGGAGAGGAGACAAGTTGCTAAGTAATTGTGGCCAGTGGAGAGGAAACGAGCTACTGAGAAGGTAGTCGTGGCCAGTGGAGGAAACACGTTGCTGAATAATCGTGGCCGTGAGTATAAGCTGAAACAGTAGGAGGAAACACATTACTGAAAGGGTAGTCGTGGCCATTTAAAGAAACCCCAATGAAGGAACGTAGAAGCCAGCAAGATGGCAGACAAGGAAACTAAATGGGGAATTCCGGATTCCCTTATTGATAAATATATGACCAACAGACACTCATTGATTAGGGAGATGCAAAAGGATGGCTGGGATGTTTCTCAGGTCTTAGAACAACAAAGAAAGTGGGTAGATGGGGAAGAGAAAGAAAACAAAAAAGGCTTCCACCACAAAGTGGAGTGGAGACAAGGAAAAAATTAAGGAACTAGAATCTAGGGTAAGGAAATTAGAAAAAAGGAATCAATTATTAGAAGCGAATCAGTCGGGAGGGTAAACTATCCCTTTGCCTCCTTACAAGACAATAAAACAGGAGAGAGTAGGTGCCTACGGTAGCAGGGGCAAAACTAAGCCCAAAACTGATCTGCCATAATTGTGACCACAGCAAGAAGTCTCACAACACCAGGTTAAAGTCCAACATTTAGTAGTAAACGCCACTAGCTTTCAGAGCACTGCTCCTTTGTCAGGTGAATAGAATGGGAGTTCTGTTCACAAACAGGGCACATAAAGACACAAATTCAATTTACATAATAATGATTGGAATGCAATTCTTTACAGCTAATCAAGTCTTAAAGATACAGCCAATGTGAGTGGCGAGAGTGTTTAGCACAGGTTAAAGAGATGTGTATTGTTTCCAGACAGGACAGTTAGTGAGATGTTGCAAGCCCAGGCAAGTCATGGGGGTTACAGATAGTGTGACATGAGCCCAAAATCCAGGTTGAAGCCGTCCTCATGTGTGCAGAACTTGGCTTTCAGTCTCTGCTCAGTGATTCTGCACTGTCATGTGTCGTGAAGGCCACCTTGGAGAATGCTTACCTGAATTTCAGAGGCTGAATGGCTGTGACTGCTGAAGTGTTCCCCAACAGGAAGAGAGCAGTCTTGCCTGGTGATGTCAAACGGTGTTCATTCATCCATTGTCGTAGCATCTGCATGGTCTCCCCAATGTACCATGCTTTGGGACATCCTTTCCTGCAGCATATCAGGCAGACAATGTTGGCCAAATTGCATTAGTATGTACGTGTACCTGGTGGATGATGTTCTCATGTGATATGGCATGTCTTGCAGAGGTTGCTGCGGCAGGGTTGTGTGGTGTTGTGGTCACTGTTCTTCTGAAGGCTGGGTAGTTTGCTGCGGACAATAGCCCGTTTGAGGTTGTGCGGTTGTTTGAAGGCAAGAAGTGGGGGTGTGGGGATGGTCTTGGCAAGATGTTCGTCTTCATCAATGACATGTTGAAGGCTCCAGAGAAGATGTTGCAGCTTCTCCACTCTGGGGAAGCACTGGACGACGAAGGGTACTCTGTTCACCGTGTCCCATGTTTGTGTGGATTTTGAATAATCCTGGGTTCAAATTTTGTTAAGAAAGGATTTAAACCTTGGAGGGAACGATGTGCTCTTTCCTTTATCTTGAAGTAGAAATTATGAGAGAGTTAGTTGAGAAGTTAAGAGGAGATGATAAGTAATTTTGTGGAAAAGTAGAAAAGCAGGAACAAGAGATTGAGGTAAATATATTGTCTATGTGTCAGTTTAAAATATATCAAGTTAGTAAAATGAATCGTAGTGTTGATTACTCCAAGTTCTGGCAGGAGATTAACCAATTAAAATGTCAGTTGTCAATGCAGATAAGGATGTTGTCTGTGTTTGGGACACTTGACTCTGAGGGAAATGGTGCTTATGGATTAGATTGTGGGATGTATCCGGAAAAGAATGCCCATTGTGCAAGTGGCACTCTCACCTCCTTTTCCAAAGGTATCTAATCCCACAGTAAGTTTAGAATTTGCCCCTGGTCTGATGAATTCTGTGACTATTACTTGCAAGGAGCGACAGAGCCCGACATTGTCATCGATGCGTGACATACAATTCCAGTCGACTCATAAAAATTAAGATGGGACACCAGCCCTGACAAAGGAGCCCTGGGAACATCTGCAAATAGATTTCACAGGGCCACCGCCACAATCCCATGGTAAAACCTATTGTTTGGTTATCATAGATCAGTTTACCAGGTGGCGTTCCCTACCAGAAATTGTACTGCCACCACAGTGGCTAGAATATTGGCAGAAGAGATAATCCCTAGATGGAGAGTACCCCTGTAGATTGATTTGGATCAGGGGATGCACTGCACCAGGAAAGTAGTAAAAACAGTGTGCCAACTTATGGGAACAAAGCAGAAATTCCATATTCCTTACCACCCGCAGAGTTCTGGAATGGTAGAACGTATGAACCGAACCCTTAAGAATGCATGCTTCGGGAAAAATGTGGACAGAAGTATTACCTATTATATAAATGAAGTTGAGAGCCATGACAAACTGAACAACCGGGTTAACCCCTTCTGAACTGATGACAGGGAGTACGGTGCAATTACAGGAAAGATCATAACAGGTGGGGCTGATGTAGGCCCAATAAAAGACAAAATTAAATGGTATGTTTGAGAACTAAGCACCCAACTAAAAGGGATGCGTAAACTAGTAAAGGATAATCAGGAAGAAAGGGACGCAGAGAGAGAGTTTGAAATGCTTCCTGATGTCCCAACAGTGGGGAGTCACGTCATGGTAAAAACATCACCTGAGAAACCGGGACTTGCATCAAAATGGAATGACCCATATGAGGTCATAATCAGTGGAGATGCCTGTGCCTGTCTGGACATAAGAGGGAAACGTGTATGGAAACATTGGATCCAGCTGAAATTGTATAGAGAAACTAATGAATAACATGTGATTCATGATTAATCAATAAAGTAACCAAAATACTTTCCCCGCAACAGAGATTACAAGCAAGTTCAGCTAAAGCATTTGGGTTGCATTCGGGTTGGCGATATACCTTTGGGAAGTTGTTAATATAGAGTAAGAAGATAATTGATACTTATCTGTCAAGAGCATGTCTAAGATAGCGTGTATAATTGTGTCGCTCTATGTTGTCACAGTTGTAAAGGTGACAGGATTAGAAGATAACCTATTTTATAAGACCCATGTACATTTACACGGCAATGGAACCGTGTATTGCCTGCTTGTCCAATCAGTTTGCGGCCACCCTGGATGGACCCCCCCATGACTTGTATACAGAGAATACCTCAGGTGCATTGTGTAAAGGACAAATAGGCCAATGTAGGAGGCCAACGTCCACCGGGAAGATGCTTGGAACTAAAAAACCCAGATAGAAAACAGTCCCCTAATTGCATGGGGTTCCAGGGTTGAACGGAACAAAATTCTCAGACCCGTTAAGCTACCTGCTTTGTTCCTTGGACTATGGGTGGGGATGTGCGCATTCCTTGGTCCTCAAGAATGTTTCCTATATACAGATGCAGTGTGCCCGCCAGCATTGTCAAGTAAACAGTGGCCAGTTAACTTGCTCCTGTAATGAGCAAAGATACCTGAATGTGACTGCGGGGAGGCAATCATTTGTGGTCAGTGTAATGGGACTTACGTCAGCTTAGCTACATAGACATACCCATTTGATACTTACTAATTATCTGGAGCGGGTAGAAAGTCAAATGACCCGGAAAATTGGCGGTTTCCAGAGTTTATCCAAAACAATAACTGGGAGGTTAAATGTTTCCGAGCCAAAAAAGGATTATGTTCCTCCTCAACAGAACCTACATAACAGCAACACCAAAACTTCCAGTCCTCTTTGCAGTAGGGACAAAGGACCACTCACTGTTCCATGCCCTCAAAGAGGGCATACCCGAAGAAGACTAGTAACCCGAGCCATCAATACCCGAGGAATTCTGTGCTGATTGGGTGGATCTGGTCACACTGGGATCGTCACTCAGCTACGGGTTCCTTGGGCCCCTGTCCCTGGGGGGAGCAGCAGGAGTAATTACTGCCACAAATAGAAACTATTTTATCTGTGGGTTAACCATCCTGGGAAACAGCACAGCAAAGGGACTGGATGCCATAAATCGAGAACTGGTTGAGTTTAGAGTGTACACGCAGCAGACTTCTTCTGCTGTAGATTATATCAGTTAGCTCAGCAGGGAGAAGTATGCACAATAATAGGAGACAAATGTATAATGCGTGTTACAGATGAGTCCTACAACATCACCCAAGCCATTAATGACATAAGAAAGTAGCTTGATGACTTTAAACAAGGCCCCAAGAAGGGAAATAGCTGACTCGAATGGTTACTGGAGGGATCCTGGGAGTCTTATTTAATGCATGGATTAATTATTCTTGTTGTAATAATAATTACTTGTTGCTTGATTATCAGATGTTGTACTATTTGCTGTAAAGTCATGATGGCTCAGATTGTGCCAGGAGCCAGCGTGGTCATGGAAGAAGAACACCTGATAGGAACCCCCAAAGAAGGAAAAGACAATGAGAAGGATGAGATGGAAGATTACCTGTAAGCGTGTAATATGTGAATTACGGATACAGGAACTTTGCTATTGTTGGTCACTCTGAATATTAGTGTATAATCAATGCCCAAAAGAGGGAATTGTTGGAGTAAAAATGAGATGCTGACAGATGGAATCCTGAAATTAGAAGATACAAGATGGCTACCTGGTACAAAATGGACTCTGTGAAAATACATTAAAATGTGCTGATTTAGCATAGACATTGCACAACGAATTAATCTTTGAGCTACATCGTGTTAGTGTACAAATAAACAGCATGTTAGGCCAAAAGACTAGAATTTGAGGTCCATGTGCTCAGTTTAGCGTACAAAAAGCAGAACCGAAACAATGAGCTCCTGTTTTGTTAATCGTTCTTTTTGAAGGAATGTGATTGGAAACTAATTGTAGCTAATTATTGCTAGGGGAGTCCAACTGGTTAATATATGTAACCGCCCAAAGCTGTTGACACAATAACTGATGGTATCTGTATGATTCAAATGTACAAAAAAAGGCTAGCCACCACACCAAATCAAGAAGTTGACTCCAAGCACAGAGGAGTGCCCAATGCTTCTCCCAAAGCTTTGTTCAATAAACTGCATGTTGAATCTTTAAGTCTGACTCTGAGTGATGATTTCCCATAACACATGCACATCCCCCACAACTAGAGAACAGGTGCAGTCCGGACCATGCTGGAATTTGATGGGAAGAATAATTACATTCCACATATTTCATTCACAGCACACGATTTATTGCATTTATGACATGATTTAATTTTCAGTCACTTAGGTTTGCTCTTAGGAGTGGCCTGGTAGCACAGTGGTCAGTACTGCTACTTTATAGAGCCAAGAACCCGGGTTTGATTCCCAGCTTATATCACTCTGTGTAGATTTTGCACATTGTCCCATTGTCTGCATGGGTTTCTTCCAGGTGCTCCAGTTTCCTCCCACAATCTGAAAGATGTGCTGGTTAGGTACATTGACCCGAACATGTGCCAGAATGTGGCAACTAGCGGAATTTGACGGTAACTTCATTGCAGTGTTAATGTAAGCTTTACTTGTGGCTAATAAATAGGCTTTTCTATAAACTGCAGTTATGACCAAACAGATATTATTCTGCTGTTATTTGTATAAAATGTATCACTAACTGCTTTTTCTCCATGTTCCCGTTACTTTCTGGGTTATAAGCAGTTTTCCTCATACCTAGGTTTTCTTGAGGTTTGTTAGTTAGTTCTTAAATTTACATGTTTTCAGATTAGCGGTTCAATTAAATAACATCAGCCAGTTGGCACTATTTTATGGGACTGCTCTGTTACTTCAACATTTACTTCTTCAATAAGAATGAATGCAATTATGAGTATTTTACTGTTTATGGGCACAATGACCTAAGATCACTTTAATCTCTCTTCTCTGAACTCTCTTTGATGTAACAATTTCTTTTGAAGATAGTATGTTTGAAATTGCATACAATTTTATAGAATATGGTCTTAGCAATGAGTTATTCAGCTTTTTGGACTCATTGATGAATAGTAGAAAAGTGCAAAATCAACATTACTAGGTTCAAATAATGAGCTTCAATTTATAATCAAATACTCCTGATAGCTTATCCCAGTTCTTCATTAATTTTGTTTATAGCAGTGAATGATCAATGGTCACAAACAATTCCTTTTCCTCCTCTATCCTGACAAAGGAGTATTCTTTCAGTTACATATCCTCACACTAGTGCAAACAGAAGTCAATAGAAATAAACACAAATAGAAACAGCTGGATAAACTCAGTAGGTATGGCAGCATCCGTGAAGAGGTCCTGTTAATGACTTAGATCTATACAGAACTGCAGAAATAGAAATAATAAACTGGGAGAGATATGTAATGTACAGCCCTCTTATTATCACTCATTTTATATTATCGCATAAAGTGAAGATCAAGTCCTATTATTGTTCAATAGTATTCTACCGCATTTAATAATAGCCCAAGATTGTTCAAGAACGTGCTTATATCAATAACATGCCACCTTATTTCAATCACATTTCATCTTATGCCAGCAGACCACCATATTTAAGTATCTCATCACCATAATTCAATAATAGCAATTTTAGTTCAACAGGAATTCAACTTCAATCAAACATTACATTTCAAAACAAAGCAATTCCCTTGAACTGTAACTTTGTACTCCAATCATATGACAAATTCAATCAATCTTATATTTCAACTGTTAGACATCTTGCTTTAATCATGAGATATAAAACATCAATCTCACATCTGCAAACTTCAATAGGATGCACTAGAACAGTATTTTGCCATCCATAGCTTACAACAAAAGAGCATCATAATTCAATAGAATGCAATTGAACTTCAAATCGGAATGATCTTACTACAAAAAGGATTTGTAGTGAGACTTCAGAAACATTTACTCCTTTCAACCATACATTATCATGAATTAACCATATATTACAGCTGTGATTACTTTTCCAAAGAATGTCAACAATAACTTGCATTTATATAGTGCGATGTAAAATATCTCAGTTTAATTATCAAGGACATAATAAACTAAGTTTGACACTGAACCAGAGAAGGAAATTGCACAGCAGATAGCCAATTGTTTGGGCAAAGTGGATGGATTCTAAGGAGCGTCTTAAAGGAGATAATGGAAGAGAAGCGGAGATGATTTGGGAGGCAAATTGGGGCCAAGGCCATTGTTGCAAGGCTGCCAATGGCAGACTGATTAAAATTGAGGAAATGCAGGCCTGCTTATGACAAGATACACTACACATGCTCTGCGGATAGAAGGATTCAAGGAACCAATGTTTTTTCATTTGATATTTTCTTCTGTTGTTATGTTGGTTAAATCACAATCCTTCTAATTTCAATCACAGCATTTTACTTCAATCTCTAACAACTTTTATTAACAGTAATGTTGCATTTCTATAGCATCTAAAATGTCATAACATTACACAGAATTACATCAGGTATTCAACAGAGGAAGAGGCCATTCAGCCCAACCAGTCCATGACAGCATTTGTGCTCTAGTCAAAGCTCCTGCTATCTTTTCTAATTTAAATCTATCATTATCACCCTCTATTCACTTCTCTCTCATATGCTTGTCTAGTTTTACCTTGTATGTGTCTGTACTATTCATTTCAATAACTCCCTGTGGTGTTGAGTTCTACAGTCTCATAGTTCTTTGAGTATGTTTTTTCCTAAGTTCCTCATTGGGTTTCTCAGTGACTATCTTACATTGATGGTCACTAGTTATGATTCTTCCCAAAGAGGAAACATTCTCTCCGTATCCATTCTACCAAAACCTTTCATCATTCTAAAGATCTCGGTTACATCACCTTCAGCCATCATTTTTCAACAGAAAAGAGATTAGCCTGTCAATTCTTTCATGACATGTATAATCATGTATTTCAGTGTCAACCTTGTAAATCTCTGTACCCTCTCTGGTGCCTCAAGATCATTTTGATAAGATGGTGACCGGGTCTGCGCACAGTGGTGTGATCTAACCAAAGTTCGATACAAAGTTCGATAATTTTCCTATTTTTAAATCTATCCCTCTAGAAATAAAGCCCAGTTCTTAATTTAATATTTTCATAGCCTTGTTAGCTTGTAGTGTATGTAATGTTTAGTGATTAGTGTACTTGTACACTGAAATTCCTATCCCACCTCGACTCTCATCTTTACAGAAATAAGTAACCTCCCTATTCTTCCTACCATAATGTACTACTTCACTTTTACCTGTGATAAACTTCATTAGCCAATAGTTTTTCCATTTTACAAGCTTATTAATGTCGTCCTGTAATTTGTTGCAGTCCTTCTCAGTATTGACTATCCCTCCCAATTTGGTGTCACCCAGAAATTTAGAAATTGTGCTTTTGCTCCCAATTTGCAAATTGATGTTGCAAATTATGGACAGCAATAGTTCCAGCACTGATGCTTGTGGACCACTGTTTCTGCCATTCTGATTTATTCACACTCTCTATTTCCTGTCATGAAATCAGCTTGGAATCCATTCAGTCACCTGTCTCTTGATGCCACATTCTCTGAATTTATTTATTAGTTTATTCACAGAATCACAGAATCCTACAGTGCAGAAAAGGCCCTTCAGCCCATCAAGTCTGCACCAACGCATGGAAGACCCTGACCTGCCCACCTAATCCTACTTGCCAGCACTTGGCCCATAGCCTTGAATGTTATAGTGTATCAGGTACTCATCAGTTATTTTTTAAAGGACGTGAGGCATTCTGCCTCCACCATCTTCTCAGGCAATGCATTCCAGACCGTCATCATCCTCTGAGAAAAACGGTTTTTCCCCAAATTCGCCCTAAAGCTCCCATCCCTCACTTTTAACTTGTGTCCCCTCATAACTGACCCTTCAACTAATGGGAACAGCTGTTCCCTATCCATCCTATCCATGTCCCTCATAATCTCGAACACCTCAATCAGGTCACCCCTCAGTCTTCTCTGCTCCAGAGAAAACAACTAAAGCCTATCTAACTTCTCTTTATAACTTAAATGTTCCATCACAGGCAACATCTTGGTGAATCTCCTCTGCATTCCCTCCAGTGCATTCATGTCCTTTCCATAACGTGGCAATCAGATCTGCATACAGTACTCCAGCTGTGGCCTCACCAAAGTTCTATACAACTCCATCATGACCCCTTTGCTTTTGTAATCTATACCCTGATTGATAAAGGCGAGTGTGCCATATGTCTTTTTCACCACCCTATAACCTGCCTTTCTGCCTTCAGGGATCTATGAACAAACACTTCAAGGTCCCTTTGTTCTTCAGAACTTCGCAGTGTCAGACCTTTTATAGTATACTTCCTTGTGGTGAACTTTATCAAGGCCCCTTTGAAAAATCAGATAAATTACATCTACTTACTCTATTAATTCATCATAGAAATCAATAGGGCGAGCCAAGCAATGTTTTCCCTTTTCAAATCCATGCTGACCTTACATTATTATATTTTTCATTTCCGAAGTTCTCCTCGTCTCTTCTTTTGTAAGGATTCCATTATTTTCCCTCCCACAATGTTAAGCTGACTGGTCTATAATTTCATGGACATGTTCTATCACCAATTCCCTCCTCACCACCTGCCCTCCAAAACCTGGCCTCCAACTCCTTCTCCCCATTCTCTGGGCTCTCTGGTACCTTCCAGCTGTAAAAGCCTAGAACCTGCCTTTCTTCAGATATCATCACTCGCTGTGCTTCTTCCTACGTGTCCGACCATGCCCAATATTGAGTTCTGGTTCTGCCAAGACTTTAAGAGCCGCTGGCCATTCAGATTGACTAGCGTCTCTTAAAGATAGAATTTCCTCCCACGGAGGGGCAAATGTCCCACTCTCAGCAAGTTTAGTACACCAGCAGCATGTTACAGCTGCAGGGCAGGCCAATCTTCCTTCTAGGGGGCAGGCAATCCACCTAAACACCCCAACACCTCCACCCCCAACACCCCATAAAATTCCACCCACTGGGCAAACCTACTGTTTGCGCCATGCTCTCGCTGCAGCGAGGTTGGAGAATTTGGTGCCCAGCCAAATCTCCATTCGCTGCAGCAGGATGAGAAAACCTTGCTGGTGCAAACAGTGGTAATATTCTGGCCATTTGTTTAATGCTGTGCAGATATTTTAACTAATTTTTTATTGGATATCCTCTCATTTTGTGTCTGCCCATCTTCTGAATTCTGATTTTATCTCACCCTTTATTCCCTGGCCATCAATGTCTTCTTTTATTTTATTGTTTTGAATGCTCTCCTGCCCTGCTTTCTTTATGTTTATGTGTTCACATTTCATGTAGAACCCTCGTCCCATCTACAAATTTAAAATGTTTTCCATTTGCTTATTTACGCCTTTGGCTTGGATACGGGCCCACTTCCCCTTCTGGTGGAATGCATCCAATCAACTCCCTGTCCCAGAACTGTTACCAATGTCCGAGGAAAAGGATTTTCTCTTTCCCACACCAAACACTTGTTCACTCACAAAAGTGTTATGGTACTGAAGAAAGCCAAGAGCTGCACTGGTTCTTTGTTTGGAATACTGGGAGCCGTTTTGTGTCCCATATCTACAGAAGGATGTGCTGGCCTTGGAAAGAGTCCAGAGGAGGTTCACAAGCATGATCCCTGGAATGAAAAACTTGTCGTAGGAGGAACGGTTGAGAACTCTGGGTCTAGAGTTTAGAAGGATCGGGGGGATCTTACTGAAACTTAAAGGATACTGCAGGGCCTGGATAGAGTGGATGCTTCCACCACTTGGAAAAACTAGAACCAGAGGGGATGACCTCAGACTAATGGGACAATCCTTTAAAACAGAGATGAGGAAGAATTTCTTCAGCCAGAGAATGTTGAATCTGTGGAACTCTTTGCCACAGAAGGCTGTGGAGGCCAGGTCATTGAGTGTCTTTAAGACAGAGGTAGGTTCTTGAATAATAAGTGGATTAGGGGTTATGGGGAAAAGGCAGGAGAATGGGGATGAGAAAAATATCAGCCATGATTGAATGGTGGAGCAGGCTTAATGGGCTGAGTGGCCTAATTCTGCTCCTATGTCTTAGAAACATAGAAAAACTACAGCACAAACAGGCCCTTCAGCCCACAAGTTGCGCCGAACATGTTCCTACCTACTAGGCATATCTATAACGTCTGTCTTACTAAGTTCCATGTACTTATCCAAAAGTCTCTTAAAAGACCTGATCAAATCCGCCTCCACCACTGCTGCCGGCAGCCGATTCCATGCACCCACCACCCTCTGAGTGAAAAACTTACCCCTTACGGTCTTACGGTCATATGGTCTTATTTGGACCATCATGGCTGCATTGACTCTTAAACAGGCAACATTTAAACTGAAGTTGGCACTTACTCATTCAAAGATCTTTGCTGAAATAACTGCAATACCCCCTAATGGAGATTATAACTATGTGGATTCAAATTCACATCTGCACAGAGACTGGAACCTTCATTCAGCACCGAAGACCATTTGACCACACTACCATATTCTCCTGACCAATCAATGTGCAATAATCCAGAGGTCTAGAGATAAAACGCTCCTGTCAATACTCATTATCAATAAATATTTTGACACTGAGCCACAGAAGGTAATATCAATATACATCACCAAAAGTTTAGTTAAAGAGATATGTCTATAGATGATCTTAGAGGACTGAGAGATAGAGAAGTGGAGAGGTTTAGAGGGGGGAATTCCAGCGCGTGGGTCTAGGCAGCTCAAAGTATGGCTATCAAAGGTGGACCAATTAAAGTTGGGGATGCGCAAGAAACTAGAATTGTAGAATCTGGAGAGCTGGAGGATATTGCAGAGAGAGCAAAGGTTGTGGCCGTGCAGGTACTTAAAGCAATGACAAGGATTTTAGGACTGTGGCATTACCAGACAGAGAATCAGAGAGCACAGGGCTGGTGAGTAAACAAGACTTTAAGTATGGGAAGCAAAGGTTTGGGTGAGCACAAGTTTGGATAGGGACATGCTAGAAGGCTGGTTCGGAGGACATTGTAATAGTTCTAGAAGTAAGAAGAGCATGAATTAAGGTTTCAGTAGCAGATAGGCTGTGCAGGAACAGAGTCAGGCGATGTCCTGTTGGCTAATTAGGCAGTCTTAGTGACGGTGCAGATGTAAGTTAAAGCTCAACTCAGAGTCAAACACAACTTCAAGATTGCCAGCTTCAACCAACTGCCACCTATACCAATACAAATACATCTTGTTCCACCATTTCCCAATCATACTTCACCTATATCTCACATTATTTCAGTATTTTAATATTTATGGAGTTTACTTCAGTAGTCTATTACCTGACATTAATTACACCTGACTTAATTACAATAAAACGCCAGCTTTATTGGTTGTATGCTGTCAATCATGTGCAATCTTAATGCAACAATGCTGTAGCGGCCTGCCATCTAACTTCAGTAACACACCATCATATTTTGATAATATGACAGGAAACCTAACACATCTTTCTGAGGTTTCATTTACTGGCATTTTTGACACATTTAATATTATGTCATTTTACTTGAACAACAAGACTTTCTTTTCACTTTTTTCCTCCAATTTCTTTCATAACAGCTTTTCATGTTGGGGTATGGTTCCATGGCCACTGATAACCATAGAATCATAGAATGCCTACAATGCAGAAGGAGGCCATTGGTCCATCAAGTCTACAGCGACAACAATCCCACCCAGGCCATATTCCCGTAACCCCACATGTTTACCCTGCTAATTCCCCTGAAACTGGGGTCAATTGAGTATGGCCAATCAACCCAACCTGCACATCTTTGGAACGTAGAGGAAACTGGGGCACCCAGAAGAAACTCACGGAGACACAGGAAGAATGTGCAAACTCCACACAGACTGTGACATGAGACCAGGATTGAAGCCAGGTCCCTGGCACTGTGAGGTAGCAGTGCTAACCACTGTGCCACCTTGCCACCCAAACCTCCCATATGATCAAGCTATGAGTGCAGATTTTATCACTTACAGATTATGGAAACATAGAAACATAGAAAATAGATGCAGAAGTAGGCCATTTGGCCTTTCAAGCCTGTACCTACATGTAATATGATCATGGTTAATCATGCACTTTCAGTATCCTACTCCCATTTTCTCTCCATCTCCCTTGATTACTTTAGTCAGAAGGGCCACATCCAAGTCTCTCTTGAACATGTCTAATGAATTAGCCCCAACAATCTTCTGTGGTAGAGAATTCCACAGGTTCACAACTCGTGGAGTGAAGAAGTTCTTCCTCATCTGAATTCTGAGTGGCTTACTCCTTATTCTTAGGCTGTAACCCCTAGTTCTGCATTTCCCCAACATCAGAAACATTCTTCCTGTATCTAATTTGTCCAGTCCTATCAAGATTTTACATGTTTCTATGAGATTCCCTTTCATTCTTCCAAAATCCAGAGAGAACAAGCCCAGTCAAACCAGCCTCTCATCATATGTCAGTTCTGCCATTCCAGGAATCGGTCTGGTGAACCTTCGCTGGATTCTCTCAATAGTAATAATGACCTTCCTCAGACTAGGAGACCAAAACTGCACAGAATACTCCAGCAAGTCATCCTTACTCCTTTACTCAAATCGTCTTGCTACAAAGACCAGCATGCCGTTAGCTTTCCTCACCGCCTGTAAAAAGTAAAATGTCAACCTTCAGTGACTGTTCCACCATGCCACCCAGGTCATGTTGCACATCCCCTTTTCTGAAATTGCCACCATTCAGATAATAATCTTCTTTCCTGTTTTGCCCCCAAAGTGGATAACCTCACATTTATCCTCATTATATTGCATTTGCCAACTGTTTACCCACTCAGCCAGCCAGTTCATGTCACCCTTCAACCTCTTTGCATCCGCCTCACAACACACACTGCCACCCAGTTTAGTGTCATCTACAAATTTGGAAATATTGCATTCAGTTCCTTCGTCCAAATTATTAATGTATATTGTGAATATCTGGGGTACCAGCACTGAACCCTGTGGTACTCCACTAGTCACTGCCTGTCACTCTGAGAAGGACCCGTTTATTCCCACTCTCTGCTTCCTGTCTGCCAATCAGTTCTCTATCCACGTCAATACATTACCCCCGATGCCATGAGCTTTAATTTTGCTCACTAATCTCTTGCTTACGACCTTGCCAAAAGCCTTTTGAAAGTCCAGATGCACAAAATCCATTTGTTCATCCTTGTCCATTCTACTGGTCACATCCTCAAAAAATTCCAGAAGATTTGTGTAGCACAATTTCCCTTTAGTGAATCCATGTTGACTTGGACCAATCTTGTAACTGCTTTCCAAGCGCTCAGTTATTACATCCTTAATAATTGACTCCAGCATTTTCCCCTCCACCAATGTCAGGCTAACTGGCCTGTAATTCCCCATTTCCTCTCGCCCTCCTTTTTTAAGAAGCGGAGCTACATTAGCTACCTTCCAACCTACTGGAACTTTTCTCGAGTAAGTAGAATGATGAAAAATAATTACCAACACTCCACTATTCCTAGAGCTACTTCCTTGAGTACTCTGGGATACAGAGCATCAGCCTCTGAGGACTTTATGGGTTTTATTGTCCTTGCCCAATATTCACAGATCTACACATTCAACATGTATTTTGAATTGCTAACAAAAATGAGGTTTTAGCTTTAATAGTAGTTTAAAAATACTGTCAGAGCATGAACATGAAAAGTGCGTCAGAGCATGAACATGAAAAGTGCTAACCAAAGGTGATTAATTCCAACAATCAATTCCACTGGTGATCTCAAGCATAGTAACCTACCTTTCAATCATAATACTTAATTTCTTCTTGAAATAATTTATTTAATTGGCTTTGATAGAAGGAGAATAAGAAATATTTGCATGTGCATTTATATAGTATCTTTCATGATCTCAGGATGTCCCAGTATAAGAACACACAAGAACACAAGAGTTAAGATAGGAGTAAGCCATTTGCATCCCTCGAGCCTGCTCCATTATTTGATAACATCATGGCTGCATCTGTTTGAGGCCTTAACTCCACTTTTCCCGCGTGTCTGATGTAGCCCTTGATTAGCTTATCAATCAAAAATCTATCAAACTCAGCCTTGAATATATTCAATGATCTAATGACTCTGGTCTGACAAATTCATATGGCACTTTTCACCACCACTAGAAATCATAAATCGCTTTCCAGCCAAAGAAGTACTTTGAACAGTTGGAACATGGAAAATGCAGGATCAAATTTCCACTCAGCAAATTCCCACAAACAGCAATGTGATAAAGACCAGCAAATGTTTGCTTGATGTTGAATGAGAAATAATTATCGATGGGGAGCGTGTTATCCCCAATCAATAATTATTCCTCATTCAACATCAAACAAACATTTGCTGGTCTTCAAAATAGTGCCATGGATCTTTCACGCCTGCCTGAGAGGGCAGACAGGATTAGGTGGCATGGTGGCACAGTGGTTAGCACTGCTGCCTCACAGAGCCAGGGACCTGCATTCGATTCCCGGCCTGGGTTCTTGTCTGCTTGGAGTTTGCATGTTCTCCCATGTCTGCGTGGGTTTCCCCCGGGTGCTCTAGTTTCCTCTCACAGTCCAAAAGACGCATTGGTTAGGTGCATTGGCCGTGCTGAATTCTCCCTCAGTGTACTGGCACTGGAGGGGGTTCAGAGGAGATTCACTAGGTTGATTCCGGAGTTGAAAGGGTTGGCTTATGAGGAGAGACTGCGTAGACTGGGGCTATATTCATTGGAATTCAGAAGAAAGAGGGGAGATCTTAAAGGAACATATAAGATTCTGAAGGGAATAGATAAGATAGAAGCAAGGAAGTTGTTTCCACCGGCGGTTGGAACTAGAACCACGGTGCATAGCCTCAAAATAAGGGGAAACAGATTTGAGGAGAAACTTCTTCACACAAAGGGTTGTGATTCTGTGGAATTCCCTGCCTAGTGAAGCAATTGAGGCTACCTCGTTGAATGTTTTTAAGGCAAGGATAGGCACATTTTTGAACAGTAAAGGAATTAAGGGTTATGGTGAGCGGGCGGTAAGTGGAGCTGAGTCCACAAAAAATCAGTCATGATCTTATTGAATGGCGGAGCAGGCTCGAGGGGCCAGATGACCTACTCCTGCTCCTAGTTCTTATGTTCTAATGTACTTGAACAGGCGCGGAGTGTGGCAACTCAGGGATTTTCACAGTAACTTCATCGCATTGTTAATGTAAGCGTACTTGTGACACTAATAATAAATAAATAACCACATGCAACAACTCACCTGAAAGCTGGCACTTCTGACGGTGCAGCACTCAATCTGTATCAGAGCGCTAGCATTAACTTTTGTGCTCAAGTTATGGGACTTGAACCCAGAAGCCATCTGTCTCAGGTGTGAGAATGCTGCTGGCCACTCCTGGAAGTTTGACACCCTACCATCAACTAAAAGCTAAGTTCCCCACAGTATATATGTAAGTAATTCTGGGACATTAATGTTTCCAAAAAAAATCGGAGAAAATTTGCACCGAAATTTCCAATACACAGTCATACTGCCAGTTTTCAATGTTCCCCACTGACAGTGCAAATTAATAAAATCAGCTCTCTCACACTAATCTCACAACACTCACAGGGGTGGGTGCGTCATGATTACAGACAGAATATAGTTCATTCTTTCTGGTCCCAATAACCTAAGCTCCCACCTTAGAAGATCATGCATTGCACTGGTGAGTGTTTCTGCAAAAGATATACTGCCCCTTCATAATCACTGAGCAGACACTGCCAATTATTGCACCATTTTAATGATGAACCTGACATTGCATTTTTTTGGTCACAATACAAGCACATTGCATCTTTGAACCTTTTGGAAACATGATTATTATGAAAATTGTGCTGAGCTCCATTATGTTGCAACCCTATTCACAACAACACAATTTAATCTAGATATGAATCAAATTTTCTTTTATACTTTTAATTGAATTCATGGTCCATAATTTAAGTTGTGGCTGTGCAGTACACCTTTAAGAGGAACTGACCTCTTGCTGTAAAATCAAGGCTGACATATTCGTGGCAATGGAAGCTGTCTAAGAGCAAAGTAAAAATAATAGATTGCTAAGCCTTAAATAAAATTCAGCTGCAGGTCTGAGTAATCAATTTAAATTATTAACAGTTCATGCCTTTGCATTTTTCTGCTCTTTTCCATCTTCTGCTGATAATTAAACATTGCCAACCTAAGATAATAAAAGCTTGACAATATTACGGTCTGTCTATATTTATTTGATTTTGTTCGCTTTAATGCACTCAGCGGATCTCAACACAAAAAAAATCACGCCATGCACAGCAGTCATATTTTATTCTGCATTTCAACAGTAAGCATAAAACTGCACCGCAGACTGAAAACGTAAACTCACCCAATCCCTTTGCTAGCTTTGCAGCATCCAGTTTTAGCTCAATCAATTTCTTACTTCTAATAAATAAATAATAATTGTTCAAAGTGTCCCTGAGGTCAGGTAAGCCTCCTGTGCTGACTTGAACAGTTTTGCCTGATATATTAAATTCCACAGATGGTTGCATCGACAAATAAAGTATGGTTGACTACCATCTGCATTACTGGTCCATTGGGCAATGTCCAAGCATCTATGGTAACAAATTCCTTCTTAACTCTCAGAACACGGCAACAAATAGAAATACTGCAAAGTCCAAGAGCTGATCGCATCCTGAAGGAGAATATTTTCCCCCTCCAAGGGAAGGGTTATATTCAAATCCATGTGGGACATGGCGCTGGACAGTTATTATGTTGGATCATCCACAGCTTAAACCTGCTTAAACATGCCATGCTTGCTATAACACAATCTCAATAAATAGGCTTTTCAGATGTTTACCTTAAGTGCTTAAGTGCCAATGGTACAATAAATTACGGAAAATTATTGCTGATACTTTCACATCTTCACATCACCCATTTGCATATTTTGTCCTTTTTGAGCATAAAAATTGTAAAGTGCCTAATAACATTATTGTGATGACACTGCTCCTTTTACGTTTTAATGGCATTAATTTTTTTTATGGTTGAGCTGTTGCATGTGGATATCTATTCAGATTCTTCATTTTGCTTTTTAGTATGGTCCCTAGCATTAAAAGCAGACATGTTGGTGTTAGCATAATTTGTGCCCTATACCTGGTGGATAGTAGAACCAAAAAGTGAAGCAACAAATATAATTAAAAATAACATAGGACTGAATTTCCAGAATGGTGAGCACTCGGTGCCTGTTGTCTGGGCAGTCAGCGAGGGATACATTACCGCTGACTCTGCTAGGCCCACTGTCTTTCACACTACAATGAGTACTGATTGGCACCAGGCAGGAATTCTGTCCACACTTGAAATCTTGGCTGACATCTCTCCAACCCATCATTCAGGCACAGCGCTACAGTGGCCAGAAGAGGTACTGCAGTACTGTGCCTGAGACTAAGTTCTGGGAACTGCAGTACTGGGAACTACAAGTACCAGTAAACCTGAGGAGGATAGGGTGGGGGATTTCCTGACGGGCGTAAACTTGCTGCCTGGCTGGGGTGGGGGATGGGGAGGGTTAGGCTGGAGTAGGCTGGAGGTGGGTGGGGGGCGGGGTGGTGAGGGAGGGCTGGAAGTCTGTAATCTAATGAAGGTGCCCATACTTTCCTTCCCGCCTGTGATCAAGGATAAGATCTTTTTCTGTTTCCCATCTGCAGTCATTAGCAGCCACCGACCTAAAAATGAGGCTGGACAACAAAAGACCCTTAAGTGACCACTATTTGGGGCATGGGCAGGCTTTCCATCTAAGGCCCTGTCTGCCTCAGCATAAAATTGCATTTGGGTCAGGTGCAGGTGGAATCCCAGATTCCACCCATGCTATTTTACACTCCCATCCCACTTCAGAACTCGCGTGGGGGTGGGGGTGGTTTGGGTGGGGGATGTGGGTAGAAGGAGGACAGGGTGTAAAATCCTGGCCGTAAAAGTTTATTTGGCAATGACACTTTCTAACTGTTAGCAATTGAATCCTGAAGCTCATCACTAAAAATAAACAACTTGAACAATGTGTGAACAGCTACTTTAAACTACTTGAAGACCTAACTTTGCCTGAAATGAGTCCAGCTTTTAAATTGAAAAATCATGCACCTGAAATATCCACTCTGTTTCTCTCTCCGCCTATGCTACTTGATCTGCTAAGTATTTTAGTACTTCTTTTATATTATGGAATTCCAGCATCTGCAATATTTTGCCTTTGCTGTAGCCTTTAAAAATTCTTAATGACAGGCTTAGTAAATATAGAATCATCTGAAATAATCAGTGTGCATAATGCATTCTAAGTGGCAACTTGACAATTGACTCCTCTGGTAATGGCAAATGTTTGGTGTCATTTGCTGGATATTGGCAGTAACCTGTGCCAAGCATGAACGGTATAAGTGGTGGAATATGTACTTACTTTCAGCAAGCCGTTGAACTTTGGTACTTGGCACGTAATAAATATCCACTAAGTGCAATGTGGTAACAGACAGAGAAGAGTTCCCCCTACTTTGTTCGATAAATGCACAATTACTGTGAAAAATAACTCCTGCCACCTCATATGCGAGTTTTCAATTTGCCAAATGACTTTGCAGCCTCTGTGAAATTGTCATTTGTTTTTAATAGAACGCTGTTAAGACCAGCCTCTGGGTGGACCGAAATCCCATATATAAATAACAACCTTGCTAGTTCTATTAGTCATCTTGGGCGTTGAATCCACAAGCTAACAGATCAGCTAGTTTCCTCCTCCAAACTGTCCCAAATTGCTACTTTTCTCATCTGCCTCTTCCCCAGATACTTCACGAGTGCCTCACTGAAATATGAAGACAAATTTAAACTCTATCTGCTTCACCTTCAGCGATTGAAACACAATAGCACAAATTTCTATTCATATGTCAAGGGTTTTGATAGGAATGATGGATTCTGGGGGGTGGGGGGGGTGTATTTTACGTGGGCAAAAGGGCCTTGGGCCCCAGCTGGTGAGACATGAAGGGATCCTCATTACCTCCCCCTGACAGGACCCACTGGTACTACAAGCTAAGGGGCGGCACAGTGCATAGTGGTTGGCACTGCTGCGTCACAGCGCCAAAGGCTGGGGTCCAATTCTGGCCTCGGGTTATTGTCTGGTGGAGTTTGTACATTCTCCTTGTGTCTGTCTGAGTTTCCTCCACACTCCAAAGATGTGTGGGTTAGGTTGGTTGGCCATGTTAAATTGATCCTAGTGTCGGGGGATTAGCAGGGTAAATATATGGGGTTACGGGAATAGGGCCTGGGTGGGATTGTGGTTGGTGTAGGCTTGATGGACCAAATGGCCTCCTTCTGCACTGTAGGCATTCTATAATTCTATGACATCACTGACAGGATTCCAGAGGATCGGGATCCTGGGGGCAAGAAGTCTGGCCCTCGAGAGTTGCTGGCAGCTCTTTTGCTCAGCAGTGCCACTGCGGAGGAGTTGGTGGGGGTTGTGTGTATGGGGAGGGGGTTGCAGATGGGGGAGGGGGCAGTGTTGCTGCAGGAAAGACATGCACACAAATCCCAGATGTTGGCTTGGATCGCTGGACTCGGGTAAATGATGGCAGGAAGGGTTTTGCAGAATGTGTGCCTTTGGGGAAAGGGATACAGGGGAGGCAGCAAGGGAAGAGAGTAGCTCTCAACGGCCCCTCCTTCCCAATGACTGGTCCCTTGAGCAGGTACTGAATGCCTCTGAATGAGGGAAGCTCCCCTGGCCTAAGAGATCACATGTAACCTGCGCAGGTTTGCTCAGTGTGCTCGCTGTGTGGCAACTGGTAAATCTGTTGCTGGGTTAATACCAAATTCAGCGAGATGAGGCCCTTAATTGGGCAGTAATTGGCAGTGAGGCAGGAAGGCATGCTTTGCTGCAAAAAACATTTAAAAGGTACAGATGCAAACAAATTGCCTGCAAACTCCAAAGACCTTGTGGGAACAAAGCCGCCAGGGTGTTCATTTTAATAAGAAATGAAGACAATATCCTGAGAAATAAATCAATATCCCAAAAAAAGTACCTCCAACAAGTCTCAGACTGAACATGCCAAAAAACAAAATGCCTTGTGGATAGATTCAGGTTGACAGCTGGTAGTAAGCTTCAGTAATAAAGCTGGATTTTCCTGCCTGTCCATCATAACAGAATTGTAGGAATATTGGAGCAGTGGTAGGCCATTTGGCCCTTCGAGCCTACTCCACCATTGATTTAGATCATGGGTGGTCACCCACCTCAATGCTACTTTCCCACGCTACCCCATATTCCTTGATGTCATTGGATACATATTGATTGGTCGACCCATGTTGGACGCGGTGGGCTTGAGGAAGAGTTCTTGGAATGCTGCCGGGATGGTTTCCTTGAACAGTGTGTGTTGGAGCCGACGAGGGAGCAAGCTATCTTGGATCTGGTGTTATGTAATGAGGCGGGTAGAATTAGGGACCTTGTGGTGAAGGATCCTCTTGGGAAGAGTGATCATTGTATGGTGGAGTTTCTGATGCAGATGGAGGAGGAGAAAGTGGGTTCCCGGACATGTGTCCTTTGTTTGAACAGAGGGGAATATGGTAGGATGAGAGAGGAATTGGCGAATGTTGACTGGGGGAGCGCGTCGGAAGGTAGGTCTGCTGAGGAACAGTGGAGGATCTTTAAGGAGATCTTTCTTGGTGCTCAGCAGAAATTTATTCCGATGGTTAAAAAGGATCGTAGGAGGAGAGATAATCAGCCGTGGATAACGAAGGAGGTAGAGGAAAGTGTTAAATTAAAAGCGGATGCGTTTAGAGTAGCTAAGAGTAGTGGGCGAGAAGAGGATTGGGAGAGGTTTAAATATCAACAAAGAATGACAAAGAAGTTGATAAAGAAGGGTAGGATAAACTATGAAGCTGGGCTAGCGCTTAATATAGAAAAGGATAGCAAGAGTTTTTATAAATATATAAAAAGGAAGAGGCTGGCTAGGGTGAACGTTGGACCCTTAGAGGATGAGAGGGGGGACTTAGTGGTAGGGGATGGGGAAATGGCTGAGGGCTTGAATAACTTTTTTGTTTCGGTCTTCACGGAGGAGGACGTGAATAATTTGCCGGGTGTTAGCGATGGAAAGATGGTAGGGGTGGAGGGCCTGAATGACATTATTGTTACTAGAGAGGCCGTGCTCAACAGACTGGAGGGACTGATTGTGGACAAGTCCCCAGGACCGGATGGAATGCATCCAAGGGTTCTGAAAGAAATGGCAGAGGTGATAGCGGATGCTTTGGTGATTATTTTCCAAACGTCGCTGGATTCCGGGGAAGTGCCGGCAGATTGGAAAATGGCTAATGTTACGTCGTTGTTTAAGAAGGGTGGCAGGCAAAATGCAGGGAATTATAGGCCGGTTAGTTTAACGTCTGTTATAGGTAAAATGTTAGAATCCGTGACCAAGGAGAAAATAGCGAGGCATCTTGAGGAGAATTGTTTGATAGAGCAGACGCAGCACGGTTTCATTAAAGGGAAGTCGTGTCTGACAAATTTATTGGAGTTCTATGAGGATGTGTCTAGGGCGGTGGATAGAGGAGATCCGGTGGATGTGGTGTTTCTTGATTTTCAGAAGGTGTTTGATAAGGTACCTCACAAGAGGTTATTACAGAAGGTCAGGGGGCATGGAGTTGGGGGTCGGGTGTTAGCGTGGATAGGGGATTGGCTGTCAAATAGGAGGCAGAGAGTGGGGGTCAATGGGTGCTATTCAGATTGGCGGTTGGTGACTAGTGGAATGCCCCAGGGGTCGGTGCTGGGGCCTCAGCTATTTACCATTTATATAGATGATCTGGAGGAGGGAACAGAGTGTACGGTGTCAAAATTTGCTGATGACACCAAGATTGGTGGAACGGCAAATTGTGCGGAGGGTGTGGAGCGTCTGCAGAAGGATCCAGATAGGCTGGGCGAATGGGCCAGGAAATGGCAAATGGAATTTAATGTTGGCAAGTGCGAGGTGGTCCACTTTGGTAGGAAGAATGGTAGGAAGGACTATTACTTACATGGCGACAAACTGCAGCAGGCGACGGTGCAGAGGGACCGGGAGGTCCTTGTGCATGAGTCGCAAAAACCGAGCTTGCAGGTGCAGCAGGTGGTCAGGAAGGCTAATGGGATGCTGGCCTTCATAGTGAGGGGGATTGAATATAAAAGTAGGGAGGTCTTGCTGCAGCTGTATAGGGCACTGGTGAGGCTGCAGCTGGAGTACTATGTGCAGTTTTGGTCGCCGCACTTACGCAAGGATATTTTGGCCTTGGAGGGAGTGCAGAGGAGGTTTACTAGGCTGATACCGGAGTTGAGGGGGTTGAACAATGAGGAGAGGCTGAATGAACTAGGCTTGTACTCGTTAGAGTTTAGAAGAATGAGGGGAGATCTCATTGAGACATATAAGGTGATGAATGGGATGGATAGGATAGAGGTGGAGAGGCTCTTCCTGCTCAGAAAGGACAGTAGGACTAGAGGGCACAGCCTCAAGATAAAGGGGGGGGGGTGGTTTAGAACAGAGTTGAGGAGGAACTTCTTCACTCAAAGGGTGGTGAATCTCTGGAATTCTCTGCCCGTTGAAGTGGTGGAGGCTGCCTCACTAAATATTTTTAAGACGCGGGTTGATGGGTTTTTGATAGGCAAGGGGATTAAGGGTTATGGGGAGAGGGCGGGAATGTGGAACTGAGACACGACAGATCAGCCATGATCTTATTGAATGGCGGGGCAGGCTCGAGGGGCTAGATGGCCTACTCCTGCTCCTATTTCTTATGTTCTTATGTTCTTATACTATCTTGAACATGCTCTTCTTGAGTTTTCATAACCCTCTGGGGTAGAGAGTGATGATATTCCTCTTTTGAGTGATGATATTCCTCCTCATTTCAGTCTTAATTTGTCATGTTTTATCTTCATTTATCCACAAATATCCCCTTCTTCAATAAAAGGTGGAGCCCAGCACATCAGTGCAAAAGACAAGGCTGGAGCAATTGCTGTCATCTTCAGCCAGAAGTGCTGAGACATTGATTAATGTTGTCTCCACCTGAGGTCCCCAGCATCACAGATGCCAGTCTTCAGTCAATTTGATTCACTCCGCACCATATCAACAAATGGCTGAAAGCGTATGGATTCAGTAAAGGGCCCTGAGAACATTCTGGCAGCAATGACTCAAGACTTGTGCTGCAGAACTAGCTGTGCCCCTTGTCAAGCTGTTTTAATTCAGCTTCAATGCTGGCACCTATCTGACAATGTGGAAAATTATCCAGGTCTAAAACTGCTGTCATGATGTGTCACACCCATCTCTCATTTTGTCATTTTCTTCATCCACTGTAACTCATTTGCAACTGCTGTTTGATGTCCACTGTCCAACGACGACTAGGTCAACTCCTCTTTCCGCTGCCCTCCACTTTGTTCCCTAAGAAGATACTTTTGTAGTTTTCCAGCACTGATCAAATGGGCAGAAAAATACCATAAAAAGCAGGACAAATTCAATCCAGCCAACTATCACACTATCTGTCTACTATCAACCATCAGCAAAGTGAGGAAACATAGACAAAGAAGCTGAATTTCAGGGGTGAGATGAGGGTCACTGCCCTTGACATCAAGGCAGCACTCAGCTGGGTATGGTATCAAGAAACTCAAGTAAATGGCAAAAGGAATTAGCATCCATAAGATGCACTACAGCAACTCACCAAGACTCCAACTACATCACTTTCTAAACTTGCAAACTCTACCACCTAGAAGGATTAGGACAGCTGATGTATGAGAACACCTGCCCCTATTCTTCTTCAAGACATATACCATCCTGACTTGAAATATTCCTTCACTATTGCTGGATCCAAATCATAGATCCTACAATTTTCCCCCACTGAACAGTGCCATGAGTGTATCTACCACATAGGCTGCAGTGGTTCAAGAAAACGGCTCATCATCACTTCCTCAAGGATGATTAGGGATGGGCAGCAAGGGCCAACATACCATGAACGAATAATTGTTCTCTTAAATCCACAAGTTCAGGGAAGCCAAGGCTATACGAACCAACAGTCAAAGAACAACATAAAGACAGCTGTAAGTTGAAAGAGTGTGATCAAGAGAGGGAGAGAAGGGGACAGAGGAATTGAATATCCTGAAGGAGTCAGTTTCACCTAACCTTCAAGGCAGGAAATGATGGATTTAGATTTTACACTTCATTCCAATGGAGAATAAGGTGCATTGTTGAAGAAAACAGGGGATCAACGCAAACCTGCATATTTTACTAATGGGCTAGGTTAAAATATCCCTGGATATTTCCTCTTAGCTGGGTGGTAATCCCAAATCTTCCAGCACAGGCTGCACATTAGGTTATCATGCATGCTTTGCTGCAAAAAACATTTAAAAGGTACAGACGCAAACAAATTGCCTGCAAACTCCAAAGACCTTGTGGGAACGAAGCCGCCAGGGTGTTCATTTTAATAAGAAATGAAGACAATATCCTGAGAAATAAATCAATATCCCAAAAAAAGTACCTCCAACAAGTCTCAGACTAAACATGACAAAAAACAAAATAATCACAATCCCAGTTAAGTTTGATCACACTCTATGGGTGGTTTGGGGGTTGTGGGATGGCTGGGGGGGGCGTTGGATTTGATACCAATGCGATGAGATGGAAAGATTTGGAGGACGGTGGCAAGCCGCCAGTTTCATCGTGAACTACAGGAGAATTTCATTAAAGGATTATCTCTGAATCGCACCTCTAAATAATTAATGTTCAAATAAAGCAAATTCGATTGCAAATTGAACAAAAGATATTTCCGTGGAGACAACCCATTCCATTCTGTCAAACAGTGATAAGGCATTTGCATTGCGGAAGAAGTGTACACATTTTCTCTGGGGACTACTGGGTCCTCTTATACGTTCTTGCCTTGATCTTGTAATATATAAAAAGGCTTTCCTCTCAAATATAAAATTCAACAATTGTTCGGAAAGACTGTCAGTGTTTGAACACAGGTTCTGATCTTATTAAAGAATCTCCTTGCTTGTAAATTGCCTGTATTATGGAATCAATTTAAGTGGTTATCAGTTGAAAGCTTCTTCCCAATCTTTAATACATGGAAGAAAATTGCAGGTCTGAATATAATTGTTGCCAATTTTAGTCCGGCAGGGAGGCGAAGCTCTTCACTTTACCCATACTAGCAGATAATCTGATACCCCATTCATAATCCATCCCTGACTTCACAAGTAGTGTTATAACGTAGTGAGGCAAATGCTTGAAGGCAGAGGTAAGTGAGCTATTTTTGCCATTGAGATAATCATTTTATTTGGTCAGCCAATAGATTAAAGTCTTGGTCCACCAGTGCAACTTTTGGAATTGCTGGCGTGTATATAAACCTTCTGCTAATGGTACAGAATATCAGTAACCAGAATGTTAATGTCACAAACACAAATGCTACACATGGATGAATTCTTGTGTAGGCAAGAACGATTCAGTGAGGGGGGAACCATCACACACAACTATTTTCTTCTGAATCAGTTCTGCAGTATGGAACATAAAATTCCATTTTCAAGCACAAATACCCAAGAATAACCTCCTTCGCAGCGGAGGACATTGAACAGCTAGCACAGCTCATAAACTAACACAGCTCATAAATACAATCCATCAGTGGTATTGTGAATACAAAAATGCTTCACCTGGTCTAATAACATTTGAAATTTTCAGGTAATCTTAATGCCTTTTTAGCTGTTGACTGGATCACATGGAAATGGAGAAGTGTATTGGTGGTGAGCCAATTTATGTTCCTCACCTCCTTGAAGATTCTGTAAAGGGATAGTGATTGTTTTTTATTTCATATGTCTATCTAAAGTCCCAACAAATCAGTGAACAGAACATGATGCAAATCTCACACTGCAGACAAACTATCACTCCCATGTTAACTGTTTGCCACTTAACAGTTCGCTTTGCTCTTGCAAGGACTGAAGAGTAAAATTGGGTGCAATATAAAATGGGCACCTAATCCAATCCTGTCAGGTGGATTAACTCATAAACACCCCAATGAATTGCATCCTAATGTCGTCACCGCAACAGAAATGAAATGAATGACAAGTTCATTTGACAGGGGTGAAAATGTTCATGAGAACATTGATCATTGCTTTTGCTCTTTGAGCACTCCTGCCATACTGTCCTCCAGCCGACCTTTTCTTCCCCGCCACTCCAACCCTTTATCTTTGGCTCTGCATTGATTTGAAAGCTGTTCACTTCTGTCATCTTCTAGTGAAAGATTGCGACCAGATAGATTTGAACTCCTGTTTCTCTCCCCACCTCATCAACTGAATATTTCCAGCATTTTCTGTTTTTATCTATAATAGAGAAAGCTCTTAATGCTTTTACTATGATAGTTCCATCAGAACTCGTAGAACAAGTAGGCAGTACATTAGAAAATGTCAAATTTCCTACGACTGCAATTGAGTGAGGTTCAGGATTTGGTGTTCTAGTTAATATGATGAGTTCAAAATCCTCTGACCCAGAAAATTTAGCAAACTGTAACAGAATTAGGGTTTGATCATCAAAATTTGCAATACTTTTCTTCAAATGCAAAATGGAGACATTTTGGCTGATCATCCAGGTGTCAGCATTTCAAAAAGAGCTGTCTAATTAGTCCCAATCTTGTAAGAAGAATTTTAAGCATAGCATGCCATCAGGACTCACCATCCCGAGAATCGGCACCTAATGTGTAGCCACCATCTCTCAAACTACCACTGCCATTTAACACTCTCTTGAGTGTTGATTGGCAGCAGGCAGGACTTTCCACTGCTCTTGAAAGGAAGTTCCATTGTGGTTGGCCATAAATCTACAACTCAGCCAAGTACAACGCTGCAGTGACTAGGAGCGGCGCTGCAGTACTCTGAAACGAAAACAGAAAATGCTGGAAAATCGCAGCAAGCCTGACAGCATCTGTGGGTAGAGTATAGACCCAACATTTGGATTCTGGATGATCCTTCATCAGAGAACCTGCCAGCCTAAAAATTGAGGCTCAGTAGGATAAGGCCTTTAAATGGCCATTAAGTGGCCACACAAGAGCCTTAATAGGTGAACAGGTGAGTTTTCTCTTGAAGACCTGCTTGTCCAAGCATGAAATTGTGTCTAGTTTTGGGCGAGTGGGTTTTCAGGGGATTCCTGTCCGTTCAATTTTACGTTCTTCCCCCGTACCTCAGAACCCACCTTGGGGGAGCATAAAATTCCGCATCCTGGTCATTCCCCATTGCTGTGGAAATGTCTCCTTTTCAAGCATGTATCCCATTCCCTTTTGAGGTTACTATAGAATTTGCTTCCACTTCCTCCCTTCCAGATGGTGCCTTCCACTGTCAAGAGCAACAAGTTAAACATCATGGAGGAGCTCAATAACCCCAGCCTGAACCTTGCACTTATCAGATACAGGTAACTTGGGGGCCGAGAAGCAGACGGGAAATGTGTGTCAGGCCACGACACCCCCCCCCACCCCCCGCACAATGTGATTTCATGCTTGCTGGACATTTAATTGGCAGCAAGAATGAAACATGAGCTGAGAAAGTGTCATCATTGTTGGGGGAATGAGAGGGGGAGAGGATGGGTGCTGAGAAAAGGGAGGGTGCAGACAGGCGCTTCTAAAAGGCTCACTCACAGAGGCCAGCTGTTGTGAAACTTATACAAATTAAACATGATGAAAAATCTGTCTATTCTGCAGAACTCAGAAAATCTCAGTCCCCATACATCTTTCCAAACTTTATTTCAGTCGGACATTTCATCCCATTCTGGATTGCAGTTATAGCGAAAACCTGAAGGCCCACTTGCCAATTAGCTAACCTGCCAACCTGCCAAGTGGACGGGCCATGTAAAATTTCTTCTGACTGACTTCTGAACAGACTTAATTGGCCACTAATTGACAGCCAGCACGCTTCTGACTCCCACAGATGCTTACTGAGCAAAATGTGCAAGCGCACGATGATGTCAGATTGGTCGTACGCCCACTCAAACCACATAAAGTTCTGAGCCATGTTCCCATCCTTTGTCCTGCCCTCATGTTCATCCTGTCTTGTTGAAAGTTTGGATGTAGACAATAAATTTAGCATAACCTCGTCCTCAGTTATGAGGAGAAAAGCTGGGTATGTGAAAAAAGGATTGGTGAAGTCAAACGTAGGTCTCTTACAGTCAGAAACTGGGAAATTTATAAGAGAGAACAAAGAAGTGACTGACCAACTAAATATATACTTTGATTCTGGATTCACAAAGGAGGACACAAATAAAGTGCCAGAAATGTTGGGGAACACAGGGTTTAGTGAGAAGGTGGAGCTGAAGGTCAGTATTAGTAGGGAAATGGTGTGAGGGAAATTGATGGGATTGAAGGCCAATTAATCCTCAGGGCCTGGTAATTTACATCTCAGAGTACCGAAGGAAGTAGCCCTAGAAATAGTAGATGTATTGGTGTTCATCTTCCAAGATCGTATAGACTCTAGAACAAATCCCACAGATTGCAGAATAGCTAATGTAACCCCGCTATTCAAAAAGAGAGGTGGAGAGAAAATAAGGAATTATAGACCGATCAGCCTGACATCAGTCATGGGGAAAATGCCGGAGTCTATTATGGAAGTTTTAAGAGCAGAGCACTTGGAAAATAGTGGCAGGATCAGACAGAATAGGCCTGGTTTATGAAAGAGAAATCATGCTTGACAAATATCTTCAAGTTCCTTGAGAATGTAGCTAGTAGAGTTGATGAGGGGAAGACAGTTATTGTGGTTTATTTGGACTTTCAGAACACTTTCGACAAGGTTCCACGTAAGAGATTAAAATAAAATCAAAACACATGAGATTGGGGATAGCGTGTTGAGATGGATAGAAAATTGATTGGCAGACAGGAAACAGAATAGGAGTAAACTGTATTTTTTCCAAGTGCCGGGGAGTGACTAGTGGGGTACCACGCAGATCGGTGCTGAGACCCCAGCTATTCACAATGTATATTAATGATTTAGATGAGAGAATAAAATGTAATATCTCAAAATTTGCTGATAACACAAAGCTGGTTGGGAGGGTGGAGCTGTGTGAAGGATGCAGAGATATTTGGACGTGATTTGGACAAGTTGAGCAAGTGGGCAAATGCATGGCAGATGCAGTATAATATGGATAAATGTGACATTATCCACTTTGATATCAAAAATAGGAAAGCAGATTATTATCTGAATGGCTATAGATGGAGAGAGGGCAATGTGCAATGAAACCTGGGTGTCCTTGTACACCAGTCGCTGAAGGTAAGCTTGCAGGTGCAGCAGGCAGTGACAAAGCCAAATGACAGCTGTAATTGTTTCTCATATTTTATATCTCCAGTGACGGGCAGCAAGCCCAATATCTGACTCCAAATTATTACACATTCATTGATTATGGATTAATTGAGTAAAATGGAACAAGAACTTAAGTAGACATTTTGTTTTCGATTTAGATGTGAACATTTTTTGCAATACAAAATGATTAGGTGTGGGAGTTGACATTTTTCAATGCACTATTTTTAGTACTTTTGTTAATAAGTTTATTTCAACTTCCTGCAGCAACTCATTTTAACTCCGAGCATTCGAGTCCAGGAACAGGGATGCCTTGTCACTGCTAAAACAGTAAGAAGTCTGACAACACCAGGTTTTGTCCTCAGTGACATCATTATCACTGTTACACAGGGCCTTGGTGAGGCAATGCCTGGAATACTGTGTGCAGTTTTGATCTCCTTATCTAAGGAACGATGTTCATGCTCTAGAGGTAGTGCAGAGAGAGTTTATCTGACTGATTCCTGGGATGATGTGGATATGCCGGCATTGGACTGGGGTAAAAAGTCTGACAACACCAGGTTTTAGTCCAACTGATTTATTTGATAGTAAATCCCTTCCTGTTGGCGAACGCTTCAGTGGTCACGGGCATTCAGCCTCTGACCTTCGGGTAAGCATTCTCCAAGGCGGCCTTCACGACACACGACAGCGCAGAGTTGCTGAGCAGAAACTGATAGCCAAGTTCCGCACACATGAGGACGGTCTCAACAGGGATCTTGGATTCATGTCGCACTATCTGCAACCCCCGTGACTTGCCTGGGTTTGCAAAACCTCACTTACTGTACTGTCTGGAGACAATACACATCTCTCTAACCTGTGATCAGTGCTCCTTCCACACACATTGTCAGCCACTTTAGGACTTGAACAGCAGGTTAGGTGTAAAGATTCGCATTCTAATCAGTAATCTCTAAACTGTCTGTGCTTTATATGCTCTGTCTGAGGCCAGAACTCTCCATTCACCTGAAGAAGAGGGAATCCTCTCGAAAGCTAGTGAGTGTACTATCAAATAAATCAGTTGGACTAAAACCTGGTGTTGTCAGACTTTTTCCTGTGATTCCTGGGATGGCAGGACTGACATATAAGGAGAGTTTGAGTCGGTTAGGATTATATTCACTGGAGTTCAGAAGAATGTGGGTGATCTCAAAGAAACATAGAAAATTCTAACGGGACCATTCAGGGTAGATGCAGGAAGGACGTTCCCGATGGGGGGGCTGTCCAGAACCAGGGTTCACAATCTAAGGATATTTTTCAAGAAGGAATTAGATATAGCTCTTGGAGTTAAAGGGGTCAAAAGTTATGGAAGGAAAGTGGTATCTGGTTAATAAGTTGAATGATCTGCCATGGTCAAACTGAATGGCAGAGCAGGCTCAAAGGGCCAAATGGTCTACTCTTGGTCCTATTTTTTCCTTTGTTACTAAGCTGCTTATAAAGCTTTTGCAGATATTATACAAGGTTTTTCCAGTTGAGTTACCAATTTAGGAAGTTACACTTGGAAATGACCCAATTCAAGATTATGAAAGGAATTAACAAAATGTATCCAAACAGCCAGTCAAACAGTACAACCTTGTATTTGAAACTAATACATTCTTTTTACTAGGTCTAAAACATTTTACATTCTTATTCTGACAACAAAGCACCTTTAAACTGCAATCATAGCCTCTATTGTCAGTAGTCATGGACCTTGCACATGTACAACACAAATTACTGATGACAAACCTCTAATAGGGTAGGATCCCACAGCTGTTTTATTAATTGTGAGGGCAATGGTGAGTGGCAGAAGTGTAAACTGGCTGTTAAGTGTTTAGCGTGAGGGGGAGCAACAAACAGATTGAAAATTATTGGTTACAGCCCAGAAGGAGGTCAAGATTAATGGCTGTTTTTTGGAGTGGAAGAAAGTTGGCTGTGGAGTTCACCAGGGGCCGGTATTGGGACCCTTCCTATAAGTAATAATGGCCTATACTTTTGTGTACAGGGCACATTTTAATGTTTGTAAATTACAGAAATCTTGAAAGCAGTGTAAATTGTGAGGAGGATAGTGTCGAACTTCAAAGGAAAAAGACAAGCTGGAGTTAGTGGAAAAGTAGCAGATGAAATTAAAAACATAGAAGTATAAAGTGAATCATTTTAGTAGGAAGAACATGGAGAAACAATATAACATAAAGAGCATCATTCTAAAGAGAATGCAGAAGCAGATGGACATACATGTGTATAAATGTACATAATTCATTGAAAGGTACGACAGGTTAAGAGATTGATTAATAAAGCAGATTGTACCCTAGGGTTTATTAATAGGGGTATAGAATACAAGATCAAGGAGGTTATGTTGAATTTGTATAAGTCACCAGTACAGCCTCAGATGGAGTATTGCATCCAGTTCTGGGTGCCACACTTAAAGACCGATGTGATAGGGTGGCATACTGGTTAGCACTGCTGCTTCACAACACTAGCGATCCGGGTTCAATTCCCAGCTAGGATCATTGTCTGTGCGGAGTCTGCAAGTTCTCCCTGTGCCTGTGTGGGTTTCCTCTAGTGCTCCGGTTCCTTCCACAGTCCGAAAGGTGTGCTGGCTAGGTACATTGGCCTTGTTAAATTCTTTCTCAGTGTACCCGACAGACTGGGGGATTTTCACAGTAACTTAATTGCAGTGTTAATTTAAGCCTACTTGTGACACTAATAAATAAAGTTAAACTTAAAAAATAAACTCAACTTAAGGTATTTCGGCTCGTGCAAAAGAAAATTGAGGTTTGATTCCAGGTTTGAGGAAATTCAATTATGTAAATAAATTGGAAACGTTGGGACTGTTTTCCTTAGAAAAGAGTCGGCTGAAAGGTGATTTGATAGAGGGGGTGATGCGGTAGCACAATGGTTATTACTGCTGCTTCACAGTCCCAGGGACCGGGTTCAACTCCTGGCTTGGGTCACTGTCTATGTGGAAGTTGCACAATCTCCCCGTGTCTGCATGGGTTTTCTCCAGGTGCTCTGGTTTTGTCCCACATTCTGAAAGATGTGCCAGTTAGGTGCATTGACCCAAACAGGCACGGAATATGGTGACTAGGGGAATTTTGCATGAACTTCATTGCAGTGTTAATGTAAGCTTTACTTGTGATTAATAAACTTTACTTTTATTTTAGGTGTTCAAATTCATAAGGGCCTGGACTGAGGAGAGAAGGAGAAAGTATTCACACTGGTGGAACAGAGAATGAGAGGACACAAGTTTAAGGCTACTGGCAAAAGAAGCAATGGAGCCATGAAGAGAAATCTCCACATTGCGAATGGTTTAATTGCCTGAGAGTGTGGTGGAGACAAAGTCAATTAAGGCATTCAAGAGGAATTGGATTATTATCTGAAAAGGAAGAGCCTGAAGTGTTGCAGGGGGAAAGTGGAGAATGCATTTGGTGAATTGCTCATTTGGAGAGCTGCCACAGACATGATGGACTGAATGGCCTCTTTCTGCGCTATGACAACTATGTGATTCTGATACTGTGATTCAGCCCATCACATCTGTGCTGGCTCTCTGCAAGAGCAGCATTCCCCCACCATTTCATCTAGGCGCTGCAATATTTTTCTTTTCAGATAATTATCCAATTTTCTTAGGAAAGCCTCATTTGAATCTACCTCCACCACAAAGTTGGTAGTGTACATGTCTCTGAGCCATAAAATCACGTTGATCTGTACGTTAACTCCAGTTATTCACCTTGGTTCAATAAACCTTAATATATCTGCCAAACAAAAAGCTACTCATTTTTGTTTTGAAATCATAACTGACCTATCCGCAACATTTTTTTTTGGTTTTAAAAAAAGTGAACATAAAATATCTAGTAGTAGTGTTCAAAGAAGACCAGGGAAATTCTTCTAGTGTTCTGGCCAAGATTGTGTGATAATCAGAAAAAAAAACAGGAGAGGAGACAGAGAGAGAGAAAGTAATAAGAACAGAAAAGTAGGTGAGGGAGGGAGACAGGCAAAGAGGATGAAAGAGCAAGCAGCCATGCCCTAATGGCTCACCCATGTATGGGAAAGCAAATAGGTGGATAGGGCTACATCCCATCCTGCCCACTTCCACCAGGATTTTATGAATAGTTGTAGAAATACTGGGTGGACCACCTATTCAGAGCCCAAATGAGGTCCTTAGGTGTGAATAGATGCTTATTAAAGGCCTCATCCTGCTACTACTCAGATTTAACGGGCAGCAGGGGAGGCCTGTGCCCAACATGCAGCCCAACGAGTTTGACCCTGTGGCTTGCTGTCCAGTGAAAGGTGGGTAGAGCGGGACAGTGGGGTGTCGGTGCCTGTTTTCCAGGGACCCCCAGCACCAATTGGAGGCCCCCTTCCTCCAAGAGTTGTCCCTCCCAGTGTCCATCCTTTTCTCCACCATACCCAGTCCAACATGCTCCACCCATCCACAGATCCCAAACTTTCCTGGGTTTCAAGGTGCTCTTCCTCACCACCATCCCTGGTGGTAGTGCAGTACTGTAGAGTTGCCAGTCTCCATTTGACCAACAGTTATGTGAGGCAATATGTCCTCCTCGGAAATGGTGAAGATCTCACCATTGAAATATTCAAGTGAGTTGGCCAATCAGAGATGGGTTCACTTTAGACATTTACTTTGGGACATAGGAAGCTGCCCTCCAGCCTCATATTTCTGGATTACAGTCTGCCAGTCCATAGAATTTTGATGCGTGGTCCAAGAAATATTTCCATACATGAGAATGTCTATCGATGATGATTTATATTTGCAACCATTTCTGGTTAGGTATGGCATGCTGTATATAAAACTTACCATAGCTTGTCGACTGAATAACAAGACCTCGAATAGAGCTTTTGTTTCTGAAATTCAGGAACATGTTGCCTGGTTAAATAATTCTTGAATTTCTTATTTCCTTTCAAATTGGATGAGACACTGACTCATACAGAGGAATGATCTTTGCATTTGTATTTACTTAAGGAGTAATTCACTAACCAATTTATGTAATATTCTAGAGGATATTGAAATCTGTATGGAGAAAGTAGCTGGTAATTTATGGAGATTTAATTTTGCCTGGCCCTTTTCTAGCATGCTATATGAGACAAGGGTGGAAATATTGTAGGTTGCCAATTATTAATGTGGAAGAATCACTAAACACTTGTGAGATGCTGCATGACTAGAATCAGAGAAAGGTGACATCTCTATTTAAGAAGGGTGAACAGGCATCTAAAGTCCTGTTAGGCTAGCATTCTTTGAAGATGAAATTATGGAATTGCTTTCAAGAGGCTGGATGAAGGCAGGCCATTACAACAATAATTAGATAAGGAACAGCCAACTTTGAGTTAGGAGATGAAAAATCTCCCTGAAATACCTCCTTTAGTGTTTTGTGGATGTTACAATTAAGTAGGTAATGAAACTCCTTATGATATCACCAATTTATGCATTCAGAATTTTTTTAGCAAATGAATGGCTTTCATGTAAACTGTAAACCAGGGCAATCCATGATACATTAAAATAATAAACTGAACTCTGGCCATTCATGCTCCAGGCTGCTGCCAGCCAGAGTGAGAAAATTTGGCACTCAGCCAAATCTTCGCTCAGTGCGGTGGGACTGGAGAATCCCAGCTGTGGGTGAGGTCAGAGATCCTGTCCGCTAAAAGTGCAAATTCAGCTGAAAGTTTTCGGTGCACTCTCAAGAGAGTTAGTGAGGTAGGAATCTGTCTCAGGTGCTGCCACTTGATAGATCGGCCGATATAGGCAGCATGGTGGCACAGTGGTTAGCACTGCTGCCTTACAGTGCCAGGGACCCAGGTTCAATTCCAGCCTCGGATCCCAGTCTGTTGGAGTTTGCACTTCCTCCCCGTGTCTGTGTAGGTTTCCCCTGGGTGCTGCAGTTTCCTCTCACAGTCCAAAGATGGGCAGGTTAGATTGATTGGCCATGTTAAATTGACCCTAGTATCAGGGGATTAGCAGGGTTATGGGAATAGGTTTTGGGTGGGATTGTGGTCGGTTCAGACGCAATGAGTCGAATGGCCTCCTTCTGCACTGGCGGGATTGTATGATTCTATGATATACTCAGCCCCAATATTCAGTTTCATCGCAGTGAATAGACTTAAATATTGTGGATAAATTTTTTTGATCCTGCTTGCCATGGGAATTGTCATGGGCGGGACATAAAATTTGATGGACAATTTAAAGGTCCATTGATCTCGGATGTGAATTTCCAGTCTCCATGACCAGAAAGATGGCTGATCCATCTTACGCAACCACCTAAGATGAATTGCTGGGACTAATATTACATCAAAACTAGTGCAATTTGCTGGTGATACAAACGTAGGGAAAACAAGCAAAGGCACAGCAAAGGTTTTACAAAAAGATTTGAGATCAGTTATAGAATTGGAAAGATAAATTACAACGTAATTTAGCACTGAAAAATATAAATATTACACATAAGAAAGCATGAATGTGTATGCATTATGTATAAATTACAACCAAATTAACATAAGAAGGTTGTGAGAAAAAGACCTGGAAGTGTGAGTAAAGACTTTACTTGCAATGTTTAGCCAATGTGTAGCAGCAATTAAAAGAGCTAACAAGCTCATGGGAAAGCTATTCAGAACTGTGAAGAACAAGTTTACAGATGTTATACAGAGGCTTTACAATTCACAAAGATCAACAAGGTTGACCCCAAGCGTAACAGTGTGAACAGCAGAGGGGAAAGTGCAAAGAATATTAAAATAAAATAAATACAGATTCTGGCTGGGATTTTCTGCTTTGGTGAAATCCCAATGCACTGCAGTCAGTTCACCCATGATGCTTGCACATCCCTGACCGAGGGTGATTAGCTGAGTTCAGGCATTTTTCTGACTTTAGGTATCCTCTCAAGCTCCAGATAGCTGGGATGGGGGGAGAAGGGGGGAAAGGAGAGTGGAGGGGAGGGTACGTGGTGCAGGGTGGAGTGGTTGGAGGATTAGTATAACAATCTGAAGGTGACTGACAATGTCAAGTAATTGGCGGCACGGTGGCACAGTGGTTAGCATTGCTGCTTCACAGCGCCAGGGAACCGGGTTTGATTCCCGGTTTGGGTCACTGTGCAGAGTCTGCAGGTTCTCCCTGTGTCTGTGTGGGTTTCCTCCGGGTGCTCTGGTTTCCTCCCACAGACTGAAAGTCATGCCGGTTAGGTGCATTGGCCATGCTAAATTCTCCCTCAGTGGACTCGAATAGATGCTGGAGTGTGGCAATTAGAGGATTTTCACAGTAACTTCATTTCAGTGTGAATGTAAGCCTACTTGTAACTAATAAATAAATAACTGAAAAACTCAGAACTTCCCAATGGCAAACGAGGGCCTGAATTTTGACATTGTGTAGAGTCCGAGTGGCACGGTTGATAGTGCTCCCGCCTCTGAGCATTAGGGCCCAAGGTTCGAGTCCAGGAACTCAGCCATTGGTGCAATTATGCTTTCTTATATCAGTACACAGCATATATTTGCTGAGCATTTCCAGAATTTTCTGTTTCCGTCTTTCAAATGAGGCATTAAGCCAAGGTCCCATCTGTCCTCTCAAGTGGACATAAAAGATCCCGTGGGACTATTTCAAATAAATATTAATTCAGTGTTTATTCCTCAATCAAAATCAGAAAAAAAACGATTATCTGATCATTCTCGTTTGGCTGAATATGGGCCTTGCTGTGAGCAATTTGGCTGCCACATTTCCTGCATCACAACAGTGACTAAATCTCAGAAAGCTCCTCATTTGCCATAAAATACTCAGAGATGTCTTGTAATCACATAAGGTGTTTATAAATGCAAGTCTTTTGATTTTTAAGATTCAGATTTCCAGTTTTCTCAGTATCTTCCTCTTCTGTTAGAGTGTATACTGGGTGATTGGCATACCACTCTCACACATCCATCCATATGCCACCCACACTGGGGTGGACATGATGTATGATCCTGTCCCTGTGAAGTGATAAAGGGCAGATGCCACCAGGCAGGCTCCTGAATGCCTTTCCACAATTCCACTGGAATTGATCTGAGAATTCTGCCCTCTCACTTCAAGCTACATCGAGAAAATAGGACCAAGCAATATAAGGAGGGATAAGTCTTTTATTGGCAATAAAAGTGAGTGATAAATATCTGAAAAAGTGGACAAAATGAGGCAAAAAACCTTTGGGCTATTCAAAATGCAACCAGATGCCATGACAGTTGAGTTAATGTATGAGAGAGATGAGCTTCAGTCCACTGAGTGAACTTTTCTCAGCCCTGACTTCTGTTCTTATGCTCTTATAATGACAGATTGACTATTTTCTATGAGTGACTTTATTACAGTCTACTTTGTCTCAGTGTATGCCTTGTAAGTATTTAGATTTTCCCCTAAGTACGTAATTATTGGAAATTGCTTCTATCTGAGTATATCTGTTGACTACTAAATATTTTTCAACCTCACCAACCAATATTTATGACTTTACAATTGGACAACCTTAATGAGAGGTTAACATCTTTTACAGAAAACCTCAAACTGATTAAATAAAAAGTTGAGTTGGGTTTTCTCCCAAGTTATAATGGAGTTCCTTGTGAATCCATTGCATCATTATAGTCAAAACATTTTTAGCACAGAAGGAGGCCATTCAACCCATCATGCCTGTATTGGCTGAAAAAGAGCTGTTCAGTCTCATTTCACTTTCCAGCTCTTCGACCATTGCCCTCGAAGTTGAGGCATTTCAAGCAGTGACTCCCTGATCCCCATTATGCTCTGAAGGGTTAGATCTTCCCTCAACTTCCCCTCTAATCCTTCTACCAATTCCTTTAAATCTTTGCTCCTTTTATTGATCTCACTGCTCTGAGAAACAGTCCTTCCTCTCAATTCTGCCTATAGCCCTCACATAATTCTACGCACTCGACTAAATCATGCTACAGCCTCCTCTGTTACAAAGAAAACAATCTTTCCTGTCCATCCAATCTCTCGTCATGGTTAAATTTCCCCATTTCTGACAACATCCTCGTAAATCTCATCTGCACCCTCTATAATGTGAACAGAACCTTCCTGTAACACAGTGACTAGAACTGCAGGCAGCACTTTAGCTGTAGTCCAACAAGTCATTTAAACAGTTCTTATATACTCATTTAACTTTTATTAGCTGAGATATAGAACATAGAAAAGAATTCTGTATGGCTTTTTACCCATCTTACCTACCTGTCCTACTGTTTTCCTACCTTAGGGATCTGTTAACAACATGCTGGGATCCCTACAGTTTTCATTAACCATTTATTATGTATTCCTCGTCATGTTTGCCTTCCCCAAATGTACTCCCTCCACTTCTTCGATTGGAATCCCATTTTCTAATTATTTGCCTATCTGCCAGTTTATTAATATGTTCCTTCAGTCTACAACTTTATTTCTCTCAACTGTTCCTTATTAGTCTGTGCCTTTCTAAATAATTTTAACACTGCCTTTCAGGATTGTGTCCAATAGTTTGCCCACTAACAAGGTTAGCGTAATTAGCTTGTAATTATTGGGTATATCCTTTATGCCCTGTTTAAACACAGCACAATTTCAGGTGTCTCTAGCTCTCCATTCTTCTGGCCAGAGCACCCATTAATTCTTTTCTTCCCTTAAAAATACTCCAACACTTTTCATCTGGGTCTGAGGCTAATCCCCTTAATAATTCATCTCTCACTTTGCTTATCCCTTCCAAAACTTCGGACTCCACTTTCTTATCTACAATGTCTGCATTGTCCCTTTCGTTTGAATTTATTCTTTAAGAACTATCTCCACACATTGTTTTCTGTTTGGTCTCGAATGTGTTCCCCTCTTTCCATTAGTTTGTCCCCTTGCTCATTAAGTATTTATAAAACAGCTCTGGGTTTTCTATGATCTTATGTGTCAATTTTTGTCCTGCTTTCTCTTTGCTTTCCTAATTTCAGTTTTTAATTTCAACCCTACTTTCTGCAGATTGAGCTCTCTGCATCTGTATATTTTGTCTTAACCTACTCTGCTTTTTGACATCCAGGAATAGATTTGGAAGTCCTACCCTGTTTGTGAGAACATATTTGTTCTGGAGCTTCTCTATCTCCTCCTTGAATTCCTATCATTAACTCTGACATCTTAAAAAGTATCGTATGGCTAGAATAAAAAAAATCATACTTTGCATATGGCTCTAAGAACTGCACAGTTCTGATTTTGAGCTGCACTTCATCAGTTTTTGACATTGACTAAGTCTTCTTTACAGAGCATGTGAGTCAGGTAAGTGACAAGTCAGAACAACTTGGTCAATGGTATTTGTGTCATCTCTTTGTTCTAGCAAATGCAAAACCATTCCCTCTACCCTGCATTTCCCACAGTATCTCCCTCTCAAAACTGCAGTCATTTCTATTCAAACTTCATAATTTGATCGAAAAGCTCTTGGGTCCAGTAGACTAGTTTCCAGAAGTCTAGCAGTAATGAGAGGGCATAGAAAAATGTAATGCAAACAAGGGGAGTCCATCAAATGACAGAGCTCTGAATACCCATCCCATCCACCTAGCCACCACACAGTCCTTGCCAACCTATCTACCCTACCTATTTACTTACTACCCATTCACTCACTCATTCATCCACTCACCTATTCAATCATTTATTCACCAGCATTCAGACTGGACATTTAAACTTATCATACAGCAGCTAGTACTGTAAAAAGGGGGCTTATGCTGTCTTCCCCCAACTTTACTCCACTCCTGATGGACATTGCAAGCCACATTTCTGGGGAAACCAGGCTCAGCAAGTCCTGGAAGAGATGCTCAGCAATGTCGGGTTTGGCAAGCTTTTCAACAAAGTGGCAATCCAGCTATCATTGCCACTGCTTGGCAGACCTAGCTGGGCAATGAGTCTAACACTTCCTGGATAATTATCCAGGTAAGTATCACATAACTATCCACAGTCTCTGACTCTGGATCAGACTCAGAGACATTCGCAGGAAGTCCTATGGAATGGAGAATTCCTGCACAATTCCCACAAGGACTTTCACAAGGCCCTGATGTGCATCTTTGGTTGCATGCCCAGCTTCTGACAATCCGGAGACCGGAAGGAGTCTGGGTACATTGCAATTCTCCTTCCATATGGAGAGCAGGTGGGAATAGGGGGTGGTGAGAGGGAGAGAGATAAAGGGGATTTAATCTGTGATGTACTTAGCAAAGTCACAAATCTGTTTATTAAAAATGCTGCTTTATGATGATGTTATAACATACTACAAAAAGGAAACCTTTGCCAGAGGAGTATTAACTTTGAAACAAATAGATAATTCAAAAGGGAAGATAGAAAATGATAGTTTAATCAGAGTAGGGGCATATTCTTGAAAGCAACTAGGTATTATATTAAAACAGGTCCTTCCCTGCCCAATACCTCCACTCATGGCCACCAACTTTCGGTTCCCAGCAGTTCTTGCAAGTAAAACTTACCTTCAGACTTTCTTCAGCAATGGAGATTTCCAAAATAAAGTCAGACTACCACAACATCAATTACTCATTCTGTTGCAGCAGCAAAGTGAGATTCCAATATGTATTAACACGGCAGCCTCCTAATTAAGCTCCAAATAGATGGAAGACCCTTCCCATTGGTGAAAATTTGAGCGTTGAAGCCCATGGTGAGTACAGAGAATCAGAGTCATACTCTGGCCCTGAGTCACAGAGACAGCAGCACTGAGGAAAGCTTAAGAGGAATTTCAGAAATGCAATAAGCCAATTCATGGCTAAGTTTTATTTGGGATTTCTTATTTTCATTGTTATTATTTTAATTATTTTAATACCTAGGGGTGGCATGATGACACATTGGTTAGCACTGCTGCCTCACAGTTCCAGCGACCCAGATTCAATTCCAACCTTGGGTGACTGTCTTTGTGGTGCTTGCACATTCTCCCCATGTCTGCATGGGTTTTTTCTAGGTGCTTCGGTTTCCTCCCACACTCCAACAATGTGCAGTTGGATTGGCTGTGCAAAATTGTCACTGTGTCCCAACATGCATAGATCAGATGGATTAACCATGGGAAATGTGTTGGGTTGTGGGAATAGACAGAGAAGAGGGCCTAAGATAATTCATCAGACAGTCGGTGCAGACTCGACGAGCCAAATGGCCTCTTCTGCACTGTAGGGATTCTATATAGTCGTTGACTCAATAACTGAAATGACCACTGAAAGATGTTGGAATTTAATTTGCTACTTGTCCTATAATATGAAAAAAACAGTTAATTGCAAGGCTAAACTGCTTTGGAATGGCTCTGATGATTAATTTGCTATTTCTAAAATATTCACAGCAACCCTGACATTGGTAGCAGCACTTTGATGTTAATGAGGCAGCACTGGTGATGTGTGTACTTTAAATCTGCAATGTAAATGAAGGAAGTTCTAGGGAAAATGGGCTTCCAAGGCAACCAGAAACTACTTTCATTTCAGGCCTCTCCGCATAATATAGACAAGATGCTAAATTTCACTCTATTTAACCTCATCATAAAGCAAGTAACAAGTGAGTGACAGTGCACATCACACTGTATATCCATATCACTGAAAGACATTCAAAAGCAAATATGAATTGTGCATTGTAACCAATCCAAAAAAAACAGAGACTATTATTGTTTTGAAAGCTGCAACTGTCTTCTGAAGGAAAGTGTTTTACCGGTAACAAGAATTTAATTTCCTCACCCGTGGCCAGTCCAATGTGAGAACGGTTACTTTTTATTTTTGTAAGGTGTAAATTACTAAGGTTGCCATAGAGAATCCCTGGCTTTAGGCAAATGTGCAGTGATAGCCTGAACAGCTGTGCAATGCAGAGTACATGCTGTGTTTAGAATGGATGGCTACCATTTATGCAAAGAGCTCAGACAGCAGGAGCCATGTTCCTCCCACCACGGTCAGCAGCTTCTGCTAATACATCTTTATGGCCAACTTCACTACCATCTGTCCATGCTCTTTCACATAGACTGCCAGGGAGCTGGAATAGAGATTTACATGCTTTGAGTAACTGTTTTTCAACAAGAAGGTAGTCAGGAACATTCTCTCATTCTTCTTGCTTTTTTTCTTTTTTTCTTTCATTCCACTTATGGTGTGAGGCATTGTATTTTTTTCGGTTGCTGGTCGTTTCAACCAATTTCAGCTGCAGGATAAATACTATTTCTGATTTTGTTTCTTCAGTCAAAACTAATGGCTCCATCTTACCCTACCAATATTTGAAATCCCACCTAATTTGGCAAAAGTCAGCACCCATAATATTACTTCTGGTCGATTTCAACAGCAGGAGAAAATTTGTGAAAACTGGCTGGGGGTGGGGGTTGGAAGGGATGCGGGGGGGCTAGCTTCTGTTTCTGATCATGTCTCAGGTTGCTACTGTGCCACCCATATGGCATTCACCATTCATATAATTGAGCAAACCCATAAAGGCTGCGCAGATAGCATGCTGCATGCTGTCTGCTCCTATGGAATCAACGTAAACCGTGTAACTGACCTACATTGGTCCTGGTTTCAATTTTGAAATCCGCAAAAAAAATTCCTTCCCCAAATCCCTTAACCACAAATATCCCTATCCTTTCCTCTAACCCTCCTGAAACCTCTGAGTTCCTCCAATTCTAGCCTCTTGTGCAGCCCCAATTTTAATCTTTCCGTTATTGGCAGCCAAGCTGCCGATAGCTGCTTAGTCCCTAAGCTCTGGAATTTCTTCCCTAAAATTCTCCAATCTGCCAGCTCACGCTCCTCCTTTAAGATGCTTCTTGAGCCTATTCCTTTTACCAAGCTTTTGCCATCTTCAATTTTTAAAAGTTGTTTTGGTAGCACCCCTAAGAAGCATCTCATGGGATTTTTCCGTGCTAAAGATGCTATATAAATGCAAGTTGTTGCTGCAAAGCTAGATTCAACATATGAAGTGTTAAATCTCAAAGCTGCGTGGAGCATTTTCTCTTGCACCTGTAATCTACAGGCTGGGACCAGGTTTGTTAGAATGGTGATTTGAAGTGCTAATTAGACATTCTAGGTGAAGCTCATTATGCGCAATCTCAAACATTTCAGGCTATTGAGGGAAGACAGTTCTTTGTGACACCTGAAATTCCAGATGTCATTTGGTTGCACAGTGGAAAGCTTAACTAAAGCTGACAAATGGGATTGACAGACTGGGAGCCCCATCTCACAAATTTAAGGGGCACTATTCCCAGTTCTGTCTCTCTGTCCCTCTACATTGAGGGATGGTAATCATATTGTTAATGCTTTTTAATAACTGAGAAGATAAACACATTGATGCCTCTCATTGTGAAAAATTAACACTGTCCCTTAGCTTGTCAATTTGTCGTTTGTCAACAACACAAAATGTGTGTGGCAGCACATCTGATATTTCAGTAACTGGGCTCCATAGTCAGGGATCACTGCTTTGATCTCTGAATCAGGCTATAGTTGAATATCTGTTGGGGCAAGGAAGTGTACACTCCATGTTATCAGGCCCATGAGGTTCTCTGCAGAACCAGCGATGCTGAACCTGAACTCTCTTGCATAAAAACCTGAAAATTGTGACACCACAGGCTATATTCAGTGGAGCAGAAATGCTGTTTCCCAACCTGCCTGCAATGATGGCACATAAGGCAATGTAGTCCTGTGTGTTATCCATAATGTCAAAATCATCCCTGTATGCTGTACAGGCATGTGCTTAATACCTCCAAGTAAAAGAATGTTGCCCACCAGAGTTAATTTTGTAAATGCCTCATCCTATCAGCTGGGGAACATCTCATAAAATCATACATCGCAGAAGAAAGCCATTCAGCCCTTTATGTTATGAGCTATGTCAGCTCTTTGCAAGCCTTATCCAATAAATTCTTCTCCTGTGTTCTTTCCCCATAGCCCAGCAAGTCTTTTCCCCCTTTCAAGTATATGTCCAATTCTCATTCAAAAGTAAATCTTCAATTTGCTTTCATTCTTCTGTCAGACACTACATTCCAGATCACAGCAACTGGCTCCGTCAAAAAGAAATTCTCATCTTTTCTCAGTTACTTTTTAGCCAGTTATCTTAAATCTGTGACCTTTTGTCACAAATTGCTTGCGTAGAAAGAGTTTCACCCTATTTTTAGAATATTTCTATTATATCTCTCCTTAACTGTTTTGCTCTATGGAGAACAATCCCCATATTTCTAATTTCCCTCCATAACTGAGGTTTATCATCCCTGGTATGACACCAATAAATCTCCCACACACATTCTCCAAGGTCCTGACATTCTCCCTGAAGTATGGTGCTCAGAACTAAACAAATACTTCAACTGAAGCTTAATCAATGATTTACAAAGGTCTGTCATAACTTCCTTTGAGGTTGTATTCTATGGCTATACTTATGAAGCCAAGTAAATTGTTTGCCTTTGTGACTGCTTCTCCACACACCTTCAAAGCTTTGCCCACATAAACCTCATCATCTTTCTGTTCATGCACATCTTTTAAAATTATACCATTTGGTTATGTTTCCCCAGATCGTCCTTTATCAAAATTTGTTGCATTATGATTTTAACTGTCATATGTCTGCCCAATTCAACACCAGTTTGTTGATGTTCTCCTTTGTCTCTCACTATCCATTTTATTTACTAAACTTCCAGGTTTTGTTACATCTGTAAACTTTGAAGCGATGCCTTGCGTACCCAAGTCCAGTCACATTTTTTGCAATTTGTGTACATCAAGATCTCTTGGGTGCACATTTCTAATTTTCAACAATTAAATTCAGGTTTATTGCATGCTCCAACCTATTCTTTCCTACAATGTCAAAAGCAGAGTTTACATTTATGATGAAGGGTAAACACACAAAGTTCACATCGAAACATAGAAGATAAGAGCAGGAGGAGGCCATTTGGACCTGAGCCTGCTCCACTATTCATCACGATCATGGCTGATCGTCCAACTCAATAGCCTAATTTTGCTTTCTCCCCTTAAGCTTTGGTCACATTCATCCCAAGAGCTATATCCAGCCACCTCTTGAATACATTCAATGTTTTGGCATCAACTACTTCCTATGGTAATGAATTTCACAGGCTCATCACTCTTTGGGTGAATAAATGTGTCCTCATTTCCGTTCTAAATCCTCAGACTGTGACCCCTGGTTCTGGGCCCTCCCACCATCACGAGCATCCTCCCTGCATCTACCCTGTCTAACGTGCTATTTTCCTTTATGGATGGTGTCTAGCCTTGTGTGCATTTCCAATATTTTCTGTTCTTATCTGAAAACCTCAGTTGCTTCCCTCAGACTTCCATTGTTGTTCTAATGGCAAATTTTAAAACCTATGCTTAACGTTACCTATACGCTGGCTGGAATTTTCCAGCTCCCCACTCTGTGAGCTTCACTACAGTGAGCCCAAGAGCCATTGAAATCTCCAGTCACACCGGTGGTGGGGCCAGACAATTCTATCAGTGTGAAAGGTTGGAAAAATCTGGCCCCTGATTCTTGAACCACTTCCTATTAGCCTTTCTCTTCAACTTTGATGTATGCTTCTCCATAGGCCTTGGCTGGAGTAAGTGTCAGTCTCATATTACCCCTATATATGCCAGACCTTTCTATTACAATAACAGCAACAGCATCAGGTATTTATGTGGCACCTTTAACATAATTAAATGTAAGGCACTTCACAGGAGCATTATAAGTATATATATTTTTATTTGATTTGATTTATTATTGTCACATGTATTGGTATATAGTGAAAAGTATTGTTCCTTGCACGCTATACTGACAAATAATGATAAAATGTATTTTCTTCTTATTAAATAAAAGTTTTGTCCATATGGAATGCTGTTCTGCAAAGTATAGATAATCACTAAATGGTTCTTAATTAGTGTAGATTTTATATTTTTCTAAACTGCAATTATAGTTACATTCTTTCGCCTTTAAAATAACACCCTAGATTTTACATTACAAATTATCTCCCTTTAGAGCTATTTTCTTTATTAGGTAGTGGGAACCATTCTTAGACTCCAGGGTATTTTGTTCCAAGCTTCTTGCCATTTAATGGATGTACCATCATTTGAGATCTCTGATGGTGCCACACAGTGTGGTCTTCACACAAACAGGACAATGCACAGATTCTGCCACTAGAGGCTTCTAGTGGGTTAGAAATGGGAAGGTTAATCCTCCCTCTAGTGGTGGAACACAGATTCTACTGTGTTATAACAAGCACAGATATTGCACAGGCACCGCAAATCCAATAGATCGGAATCTCTGTGAAGTCGCTGTCCCTGTTGCCTTAACCTCACTGGATATGATTTGATTTTATATATTAGTGTCACATGTATTGGGATACAGTGAAAATTATTCTTTCTTGCGTCCTATACAGACAAAACAGACCATTCATTGGGTACATAGGGGAGAAGGAAAGGAGGTGCAGAATGTAATATTACAGTTGCAGATAGGGTGTCACTAAATCTGTCAGAGATTTAAAGAGAATATTATTGGAAAGTTTAAATGAGTGAGAGTACAGTTTTAAGAGCATAGAACAAGAGTAAAAGATAGAGTTAAAGGGTGTGCTGGGGACAGCTCAGAAGTCACCTTGCTCCGGCGCCACTGTTTATGGGCATTACAGGGTTTTTGCAACACCTCCACCAGAGATCCAGAGCAGGTGCAGCAGCAAGAAGGTTTGATGCCAACATTTGGATCCAAAGATCCCTTACCAGATGGCAGTAGTTCAGGAAGTCAACCTACCACAAGGGCATCTAGGAATATCAGTGATGCTATCCTCATAAAAAAACATTGTCTGAGACCAGGCAGATAGACTAAAAATGGCATTTCCGCGTCCTAAGCTGTTTAACAGCTTAGTTCCCCTGTTCTTGGTAATGACTTTGGCCAAACTTGACATGAGTTATGGAGCCTCTTGATGGTCTCAAGATTTAAATGCAGAGGAGGTTTGTCATTGGAAAATGAAAGGACAATCTGACAGAGACAGAGAGGATGTAACATCTATTTCTTTGCGCCCACCTCTATTAATTTATATTTATACCTGTCTTCTCCCATTCTGAAATTGAAAATAAACCAATCGAAGGGTCAAGGCCCCAAGTGCAGTTCAAACAAGTAGGAGAGAAATCAAAGTAAATTGAGAAATTGTGATCGACGAGTGTGCTTCAGGAATTAATGTTCCAAAGAAGAACTTCAATGGAATGGGGAGGAAATTGGCAATTTACACGATGAGGTCAACACAGCGTAATTTGTGACATAAACCACATCCCAACCATTATGTAATGACATCAAGCTTCAGTTGTAAAAGCTTGTAGATTCCAATCAGAAGGGAAGACTGAAAAAAATTTAAGAATAAGTTGGAATTGACAGAGTTAGAATAGATAAGTAACTTTTCAATAGACTGAGGGCAGAGAAAAGAAGTGTGCTCAAAATTTAATGAGAACAAATGGGAATCATGGAGGAGAGTGTTGCCCATAGTAATATTGTTAAAATTGGGCGAGATGAGGGAACTTGTGACAGTGAGAGAGACATTAGAGAAAGATCCTTATAAGATAGCAATCTGTTTCTTGTATCCTGCCCAGAAATCTGTCAGACAAGTGTCCTGTGCCACTTGCCACACATTTTGTCTTAGTTTCAGGGGTATCCAAAGGTAGTCTTCCAGTTAGATAGATAATGGCCACAAAACAGCAGGCTAGATGAAAAGCCTTGCTTCAGTGCCTCCCCTTTCTAAGGCAGTACACCATTCACTTGCGAATCCCAGGACAGGCAGATTTTAAATCTGTCCATCCGTGAGTGGGTAATTTGTTGCAGGAAGCTGCACAGCCAGCTGCTCCTGGCAACCCTTGAAAATTTCTGAAGTAACAATGGGGACTGGGTCTTTCCCAGATATCATGTTGCTTTACAAGGTACAGAATCCTACTCTGTTTGACAAACAAACGAAACATCAGTCTTTAGATTCTGTATTTACTGAGAAGCAGGCCGTCGCCACAGTTACAAGGTCGCACAGACCCAAAAATCTCCATCCTGAAAGATCTTCACTGTCGGGGAAAGTTCAGCAACCTCTGTGACTATTTTTTGCAAAGTATTTGCTGGGAGCAAAGTTCAGCAGCTCTTTATCACAGAATAAAACCTTTTAAAGGACAAGTACTTGAGTTCTAGTTGTAAGGGAAAGAAGAAGTAAAGACTTGCATTTATGTAGAGTTTTTCACAACCGTCGGACAAACGTCTCAAGGAGCTGCACAGCCCATGAAGAAATTTTGAAATACAGTCACTGTTGTCACTCAGCAGCCAATAGGAGCACAGCAAACTCCCAGAAAACAGCAAGGTGATGATAACCAAATAAACTATTTTGTGATGTTGATTCAGGAACAAATAATGGCCAGGGCACTGGGGATAAGTCTACTGATCTTCTAGTAGCATGGGATCTTTTATATCTATGCATCAGGCAGGTGGGACTTCGGTTTAGTATCTCATCTGAAAGATGACACCTCCGACAGTGCAGAACTCCTTCATTACTACAACGGATTGTCAGCATTGGATGACCAAGACATTATAAGTTTAGTATGGTTCAATAGTAGCATCCTTGCCTTCAAACTAATTATGCAATCAAACTCCAGTGCAGGAAATTACAGCACTAAGGGAGTGCTGTACTATGGGATGCACCTTCTGTTGGATGTAGTATTGAATTAAAGCCTCACTGAAACATACAACCAACCCATAGCACTTTCTTTTAAAAGAACATGAAAGTTCCCCTGTGCTCTGACCAAATTGGATCCATCAAATAACTTAACCAAACCGTTTCATTATCCATTCCCCTCATTTTTCTTTGCTGAGTGTTGTTATGTGCAATTGACTGACTTGTTCCCGTAAAAAAGAAAGTTACACTTTAAGAAGAAACATTCTTAAATATAGGCATTGCTGGCATTTATTGGCCATCTCTCACTGCCTTGTTCTTGAACTGCAAACAGTTTGATACAACTGAATGGCTTGTTAGGCTTCTTCAGGGGAAAATTAGGAACATAAGAACATAAGAACATAAGAAATAGGAGCAGGAGTAGGCCATCTGGCCCTTCGAGCCTGCCCCGCCATTCAATAAGATCATGGCTGATCTGTCGTGGCTCAGTTCCACTTTCCCGCCCTCTCCCCATAACCCTTAATCCCCTCTCTTATCAAAAACCCATCAACCCGCTTCTTAAAAATATTTAGCGAGGCAGCCTCCACCACTTCAACGGGCAGAGAATTCCAGAGATTCACCACCCTTTGAGTGAAGAAGTTCCTCCTCAACTCCGTTCTGAACCGCCCCCCCTTTATCTTGAGGCTGTGCCCCCTAGTCCTACTGTCTTTTTTGAGCGGGAAGAGTCTTTCCACCTCTATCCTATCCATCCCATTCATCATCTTATACGTCTCAATGAGATCTCCCCTCATTCTTCTAAACTCTAACGAGTACAAGCCTAGTTTATTCAGCCTCTCCTCATAGCTCAACCCCCTCAACTCCGGTATCAGCCTAGCAAACACATTGATGTGGAACTGAGGTCATATATTGACTATAACGTTCTTCTTTTCTACAACATAAATGTACCAATCATGCATAGGGATGTGGTTCTTTATTTGAAGATAGGACCATAAACGGATAATATTCACTGGGAGGCTGGTCAGGCAAATATCCTTGACCTTTGCTGATTGCAGACTGCCTGTTGAGTCATAGGACTGAGACATCTTATCCTGTCAAGGTGATAATGATTGACAGCAGTTTAAGATATACTCTTTTCAAAGAACATGCACATCATCTCACACATAGGCCAGTCAGGGTGAGCACTAAGCTTCAAAATAATCCATTAGCTGCAAAGCATTTTTGGTACATGGAAATCACAATATAGGTACACATTTCTTCTTTTAACTGTCCATTCCACTACTGCCTGCACCAAATCTTATTCACAACAAGGACACTGGAAACTCCTGAATAACATCCTGTTTGAACCTAAGCCCTTTTCCAAATGAAGACCTGAGTCTACAATGTGACCGAATTGCACAGAATTCTACAAATGCACGGATCACATTATGTAAAGTGTCACAATTAAGCTGAATTTGATTAATAAAAAGAAATTAAAATACAAGCCACTTCCCTAAATCAGGTGCTTTCAAAAAATAACTTAGGTAATATTGAATGAATGTATTATATTATTGGTACAGTGTCAGGAACTATATTGTTATGCGTGTGTATACCAAGTATACAGGAATCCACATCACTCACTACTGCGCTACAGTCAGTGCACTGAGGAAAAAAGTATCAGTCTGCAGTCTGAAGAAAGCTCCAATATTTGAGTCTAAAAACATTGAACTTCTGGAAACTACAAGGTAAATAAAACAAAATGTAGCAGCAGTAACTATCCTTTCTTTCCAAATAATCACTTTGTCTTTAAAACGGGACAATAGAAGAAAGAATGGAAATTGCAGTCTGATGGCAAATGACTAAAGTATCTTACCTGGTTCTGGAATGATTAGCTGTCCAGTGGTCTGCACATTCCCAGCATCGTTCTCTGCCACACACTGGTAAAACCCCTCATCTGACTTCACCAAGCCCAAAACTCGTAGGTTGCTGCCACTCTACATACAGAGCAAATGGATATAATGTGAAATCATTTAACAGTAACAGCAAAATCTTTACACTCGAGAATCACACCAAATATAGATTCAATTTGCGTTTCATTGAAAAATCAATATTTACTTAAATGGGCTGCAGATAGGTAGATAAATGGATAAGAAAACTGTAGATATGCAGAGAAATGGACCCATGGGGATAGATGCTGGTATGCACTGTGTCCATTTTTGAGCAAAAGAGGCACAAATCAAATTAGTTTGGTAATGAGATGGCCTGTGTGGATGATAGCCTACTACCCAATTCATATAGGGCTCAGTGTCCCAGACAGCTGTCCAAAACAGGCACCTTGAATATGCTAATTAAGCTTAACACTTGTCTGTGGACCCCTATGTAAAATTTGTTGAAAGGCCTTTCATTTTACAAAAACTTCATGTGGAGCTAGAATTGGCAAAAATGCTCCCCTCTGATTCTACAATCCTGATGGTTCTTCTCCAACCCCTCTTGCTACCAACTCAAACCCTCCCTCTTGGTAGTCGTCTGAGGGCTGCTGCTGATGAGACAGGGAGCTGAGAAATGATATTTCTCATGCAGTGAGCTGGCTTTCAAGGAATGATGGGTCTTGACAGCCCATCCCAAAATACAGATGAGGCCAAAAAACAATTCCAAACAAGCCTAAAAGCCTTGTGGTTTGGGAAAAGGACCCAGACAAATGTTCTTTTTCCATAAAATATAAAATCCAGAAAGACAAGGATAAACTTGATGGATAGACTTGCGCCAAAGATAAATAATAATAGATAGTGGGAATAGATAACAGTTTTAAAAGCCTATAGAAATTTACCTTAATACAAGGACATGAAGATTATTTGACGTGCAACGTATCATGACCATCCTGTTCTTACCTGGTCTACGCAAACATATTTTTTCAATATGATTCAATGGATAAGGATTAAGAGTTAGAACTCTGCCTGGCATTTGCTTTGCCAATCCATGAGCTCTGAGATCAATTTATGTGCAGTAGCTGAATTTGACTCAATCACCAATGACTGGAGATCAAACTGCTCTGCTCTGAACATAAGAACGTAAGAAATAGGAGTAGGAGTAGGCCATCTAGCCCTTTGAGCCTGCCCCGCCATTCAATAAGATCATGGCTGATCTGAAGTGGATCAGTTCCACTTACCTGCCTGCTCCCCATAATCCTTAATTCCCTTATCGATCAGAAATCTATCTATCTGTGACTTAAACATATTCAACAAGGTATCCTCCACCACTTCAATGGGCAGAGAATTCCGGAGATTCACTACCCTCTGAGAGAAGAACTTCCTCCTCAACCCTGTTCTAAATTGCAGCCCCCCCCCCCACCCCCTGCTTTATTTTAAGGCTGTGCCCTCTAGTTCTGGTTTCCTTTCTAAGTGGAAAGAATCTGTCTACCTCTAGCCTACCTAGCCCCTTCATTATCTTGTAAGTCTCGATAAGATCCCCCCTCCACCTTCTAAACTCCAAAGAGTACAGGCCCAATCTACTCAATCTCTCCTCATAAGCTAACCCCCTCATCTCTGGTATCAGCCTGGTGAACCTTCTCTGTACTCCCTCCAAGGCCAATATATTCTTTCGCGAATAAGGGGACCAAAACTGCACACAGTACTCCAGTTGTGGCCTCACCAGTGCCCTGTACAGTTGCAGAAAGACCTTCCTCCTTTTATATTCTATCCCCCTTGTGATAAAGGCCAACATTCCATTCGCCTTCTTGATCACCTGCTGCACTTGCAGACTGGGTTTTTGCGATTCGTGCACAAGGACCCTCAGGTCCCTCTGCACAGTAGCATGCTGCAACTTTTCACCATTTAAATAATATTCCATCCTACAATTATTTCTTCCAAAGTGGATAACCTCACATTTGCCAACGTTACACTCCATCTGCCAGGTCCTCACCCACTCACTCAGCCTATCCAGATCTCTCTGCAGACTTTCCGCGTCCTCCACGCAATTCACTTTTCTAGTCATCTTTGAGTCATCAGCAAACTTTGTTACCCAACACTCAGCCCCCTCCTCCAGATTGTCTATGTATATGGTAAACAGTTAAGGCCCTCGCACCAATCCCTGCAGCATGCCACTTGTCACCATCTGTCAACCAGAAAAGCACCCATTTATTCCAACTCTCTGCTTCCTGTTAGATAGCCAATCCTCAATCCACGCTAACTCTTTGCCCCCAACTCTGTGTACCCTAACCTTCTGCAGCAACCTTTTGTGAGGCGCCTTATCGAATGCCTTCTGGAAATCTAAAAACACCACATCCACCGGTTCCCCTCTGTCTACCGCATTAGTCACATCTTCATAAAAATCCAGTAAATTCGTCAAACACAATTTCCTCTTCATGAATCCATGCTGCATCTGCTTGAATGAACCGTTCTTTTTTAGGTGTCCCACTATTTCTTCTTTAATGATGGATTCTAGCATTTTACAAGTACAGACGTTAAGCTAACCGGCCTGTAGTTACCTGCGTTTTGTCTGCTACCTTTTTTAAACAGTGGCGTAACAGTAGCTGTTTTCCAATCCGCCGGCACTTCCCCAGAGTCCAGCGAATTTTGATAAATAACACATCTGCTATTACTTCTGCCATTTCTTTCAGTACCCGGGGATGCATTCCATTTGGTCCTGGGGACTTGTCTACCTTCAGTCCCATTAGTCTACCAAGCACTGCCTCTTTAGTAACAGTAATTGTATTAAGGTCCTCAACTCCTACCAACCTTCTATCTTTAATATTCGGTAAGCTATTTGTGTCCTCCACTGTGAAGACTGACACAAAAAACTTATTTAAAGTCTCAGCCATTTCCTCATTTCCCACCATTAAATCCCCCCTCTCGTCCTCCAAGGGTCCAACATTCACTCTAGCCAGTCCCTTCTTCTTTATCAATTTGTAAAAACTTTTACTATTATTTTTTATATTTAGAGCTAGTTTAGTTTCATACTCTATCTTTCCTTTCTTTATCGCTTTCTTAGTCATTCTTTGTTGTTTTTTAAATCTTTCCCAATCTTCTAATTCCCCACTATTTTTAGCCACTCTATACGCATCAGTTTTTAATTTAATTTAGTACTTGTGCATGAGTCGCAAAAACCCAGCTTGCAGGTGCAGCAGGTGGTCAGGAAGGCAAATGGGATGCTGGCCTTCATAGCGAGGGGGATTGAATATAAAAGTAGGGAGGTCTTGCTGCGGCTGTATAGGGCATTGGTGAGGCCGCAGCTGGAGTACTGTGTGCAGTTTTGGGCGCCGTACTTACGCAAGGATATTTTGGCCTTGGAGGGAGTGCAGAGGAGGTTTACTAGGCTGATGCCGGAGTTGAGGGGGTTGAACAATGAGGAGAGGCTGAATAGATTAGGCTTGTACTCGTTAGAGTTTAGAAGAATGAGGGGAGATCTCATTGAGACGTATAAGATGATGAATGGGATGGATAGGATAGAGGTGGAGAGGCTCTTCCCGCTCAGAAAGGACAGTAGGACTAGGGGGCACAGCCTCAAGATAAAGGGGGGGCGGTTTAGAACAGGGTTGAGGAGGAACTTCTTCACTCAAAGGGTGGTGAATCTCTGGAATTCTCTGCCCGTTGAAGTGGTGGAGGCTGCCTCGCTAAATATTTTTAAGACACGGGTTGATGGGTTTTTGATAAGCGAGGGGATTAAGGGTTATGGGGAGAGGGCGGGAATGTGGAACTGAGACACGACAGATCAGCCATGATCTTATTGAATGGCGGGGCAGGCTCGAAGGGCTAGTTGGCCTACTCCTGCTCCTATTTCTTATGTTCTTATGTTATGTTCCTTTATTTCCTTCGATAACCACGGCTGGTTATCTCTTCTCTTACAGTCCTTCTTTATCACTGGAATATATTTTTGCTGAGTACTGAAAAAGATCTCCTTAAAAATCCTCCACTGTTCCTCAGCCGTCCTACCAACCAGTCTGCGCCCCCAGTCTACATTAGCCAATTCTGCCCTCATCTTATCATACTCCCCTCTGTTCAAGCAGAGGACACTGGTTTGGGACCCTACTTTCTCACTTTCCATCTGTATCAGAAACTCAACCATATTGTGATTACTCATCCCAAGAGGATCCCTCACAAGAGGATTCCTAATTCTACCTGCCTCGTTACACAGTACCAGATCTAAGATAACTTGCTCCCTCGTAGGTTCCATTGTTTCCCATCCCAACTGCCCATCCAAACCATCGGGACAGTGAGTTATTATAACAAAAAGATTAATATCTGCTCCTTCCTCTTGCTGTGTCCCCATTAGTTCTCTTATGTCAATATAGCAACGTAGCTGTTATCGTTCTGGACTAACAACTCCAGTGTTGGGAATTTAAATCTCACCATGGGAATTTATGAAGTTAAATTTATCAAAGCTAGTTGATATTTCGGCTATCTCTAAAAAGAAGTAACAATGAAAAATTGTGGTTTTGCGGTAAAACACAATTGATTAATGCCCTTCAAGAAGGGACCTTCCCTCTTTCTTCTGATGTCTGCCAGCTCCACATTACACAACCATCTATTAAAGTTCTCTGAAATACAATAACTACTCAAGTGCACAAACAACGTCTACAAAACAATTAGGCAAAAAGTGTAGCCTTGGATTCAGAGAAAGGTTCAATGCAGAAGGCCATTCTAACCATCATGCCCATGCCCTGCACAGCAACTCTTGTCTCAATTTTTGGCCTTCTCCCTGTTAACCCTGTAAACCTTGTCTCTTCAGATAATTACCCAATTCCCTTTTGAAAACCATAACTGAATCTACCGCCATCATTAGCTCAAGCAGTACGCTCTAGATCATAATCATTTTGTTTTATTCTTTTACTGGATATGGCCATCGCTGACTAGGCCAGTATTTATTGCCTTCAAAAAGGTGATGGTGAGCTCACCTTCTTGAACCAGCAGTCCATGCTGTGCGCAAAAGGTTTTTTTTCCCTCATAACTAATGAGACTGATTTAGTGCCATCCAGTTTCTGAGAACAAAAATACTCTTATCTTTTGTCTACTTGCAATTTAATTGTTTTAAACTCATCAGTATTTTTATTCTCTCATGGCATATGAGCACCATTGGCAAGGCCAGCATTTGTTGCTGGTTTCTAATTGCACTTGACAACTTAATGATTTGCTAGGCCATTTCAGAAGTCCATAGAACCATTGAACAATAGAACATTACAGCACAGAAACAGATCTTTTGGCCCTTCTTGGCTGAGCCGAACCATTTTTCTGCCTAGTCCCACTGACCTCCACCCGGACCATATCCCTCAACACCCTTCTCATCCATGTACCTGTCCAAGTTTTTCTTAAATGTTAAAAGTGAGCCTGCTTCCACCACATCATCTGGCATGTCATTCCACACTCCCACCACTTTCTGAGTGAAGAAGCCACCCCTCATATTCCCTTTAAACTTTTCTCTCTTTACCCTTATCCCATGTCCTCTAGTTTTTTCTCCCCTAGCCTCAGTGGAAAAAGCCTGCTTGCATTCATAAGAACATAAGGAATAAGAGCAGGAGTAGGCCATCCAGCCCTTCGAGCCTGCCCCGCCATTCAGTAAGATCATGGCTGATCTGTCGTGGCTCAGTTCCACTTTCCCGCCCTCTCCCCATAACCCTTAATCCCCTTGCTTATCAAAAACCCATCAACCCGCATCTTAAAAATATTCAGCGATGCAGCCTCCACCACCTCAACGGGCAGAGAATTCCAGAGATTCACCGCCCTTTGAGTGAAGAAGTTCCTCCTCAACTCCGTTCTAAACCACACCCCCTTTATCTTGAGGCTGTGCCCCCTAGTCCTACTATCCTTTCTGAGCAGGAAGAGTCTCTCCACTTCTATCCTATCCATCCCATTCATCATCTTATATGTTTCAATGAGATCTCCCCTCATTCTTCTAAACTCTAATGAATACAAGCCTAGTTTATTCAGCCTCTCCTCATAGCTCAACCCCCTCAACTCCGGCATCAGCCTAGTAAACCTCCTCTGCACTCCCTCCAAGGCCAAAATATCCTTGCGTAAGTGCGGCGACCAAAACTGCACATAGTACTCACTCTATCTATACCCACCATAATTTTATACACCCCTATCAAATCTCCCCTCATTCTTTGTGCTCCAGGGAATAAAGTCCTAACTATTCAACTTTTCTCTGTAACTCAGTTTCTCCCATCCCGTCAACATCCTTGTAAACCTTCAGTTCATAATCAACTACATTGCTGTGGACCTGGAGACACACATCGACCACACTGGGTAAGTGCAGCAGATTTCCTTCCCTTAAGAACATAAGTGAACCAGATGCGTTTTTACAACAATCAATTCATGGTCACCATTACTGAGACTCTCTCTGTCTACCTTTCTGCACTTGACAGTACATAGGTCAGACTTTTGTCTGGTTCTGTGGCTAATTATTCCTGGAACAGGCCGCTGGTCTGTCACCAGGGGCTTACTGCTTTGGGGCACTAGACCACATCAAGCATAGCCACACTCTCACTCACATAGACAAAGTGAGGGGTAATTTAGCTTAGCCAAACTGACTGACCTGCATGTCTTTGGGCTGTGGGAAGAAACCGGATCACATGGTGAAATCCATACAGTGACAGGGAGAGTGTGCAAACTCCACACAGATATTCTGAATCGAATCTGTGTCCTTGGCACTGTAAGGCAGCAGTGCTACCCACTGTGCCACCATGCTGCCCCATTACTAAGACTAGCCTTATTAATTAATTGAATTTAAATTCTACCAGCTGCCATGGTGGGATTTGAACCCATGGGCTCAGATATTAGATTAGGGGTTGAGGCTTTAGATGAGTAGTCTTGAGGCATTAGCACTACTCCATAATGGGACACAAAAACTTTACGTAAGATAAAAATGCAACATAGCAGAGCCTTCTGGGAGAAATCAAGCCATCACTATTAATCTTATTTTACAGCCAATCATGAACTACCCTCAGCCTTTTGCTGGTACTTTTGGATTTTTTTTTGAATTAAAGAAATATGTCAATTTGATGAAGATTAATTCAAACTACACAGATGAAAATGCAAAACAAGGAATCACAGTTAAGAAAAGTGAAATAGGATGCGATCTAATGTCCTTTACAGCTGAGTAAACAGTTTATCAAATGGGACTCAAACTTGGATCACGTCCAAACAATTAACATCACTGTTGCTTTCTCCAGCTCATTGTTAAGAAAGAAATTTTGGCTTGATGCCAGTGTTTCTATTGTCTCACTGTGAAAATAAATCCATGCATTTCTGAGCCCAATCTATTCTCCGTGCTTCTGCCCTGGCACCCAGGATTGCTGGCTGCTATCTCTGGCTATACTGTCAGATGATGGTCCCAGTAAGCTGCCACATTAAGGATCCCTAATGTCATAAACAGGATGTCAAAACCATCTCCTGTACTTAGCTGAATATCCTGTCAATAAGGTAGTATTTTAAACAGGAGCCCTCCACTAGCTCAAAAAAAGTCAATCTTTATGCGTAAGTGTACATTCACCAAATGAACCACAGTGACTTAAAGAAGATGGCTCACCTCAATACACTATCAAGGGAATGAAGAATGGACAATCAATACTGCTTTTGCCATTGCTACCCATACTCAGAGAATGAATGAAGAAAAATATAGAGAATGTCCGCAGAACTATTTGTCCAAGAAATCAACATTGAACATATCCTCACTATACTTCTGTTTCATGTATAAAGAATTTTACAATGGGTTGTCTCAGCAAGAGGCTTTATTGAATTGATCTAAGATGGCAATCTTCAGTGAGCTTGCCTCATGATAGAGTTACATGCCTACGATAAGCCAAATTGGATATGTGGTACTGTTGTATTTCAAAATCTAAACACATCTCTTTTCCTTATGAAACAAAAGATATGAACAACCCCCTTTTTCTAGGGAACAAAAGACACATTTGCATGTACAATCCTGGTTGACTGTGAGTTACCCAAGTTACCCACTATGCACATGCAACAGTAACAACTGCTTATTTTACTAGTTAGTTTTTGCATGTGCATTGCATGCATACAACAGAATTCTCCCATCTGTGATTAAGTCCCAATGGCAGGTACAGGAACAGGGATAGTTTTCCACTGTGCAGGCTGGCTGTAAACCATGGCAAATCTTCTGGCCTCATTAGTTATGCACCTTGGAATTTAATGCTACTTTTGGTGGTGGGGTGGGCATGATCGCATGGGATCTGCCATCATATCTGGATGCAATTTTGAAAGGGTGCCCAACATCACAGACCCACTGACTTCCAGGAACACTCTGAAGCTGGAATATGGAATTCCTTGATGACAATGAATGTGGGAGATCCATTTGTAAATGCACCTCCATCCCTGTAGCTAATTAGAAGAAGGTGGTCAGAGCCTCTGCAATTTTTTACCTTCCATTCCCTCAGCAAGCTAGAATGCAACTGACATGGGCTTTTTTTTAATTATCATTCACAGAATGAGGGTATCACTGACTAGGCCTGAATTCATTGCCCATCCCCAATTTTCCTTGAGCATATGGTGAGTTGCTCCTTTCTTGAAACATTTAATCTGTTGTAGGAGCAACAATAGTGCTATTGGAAGGATGTTCCAGGATTTTGCCCCAGTGACAGTGAAGGAACAATCATCTCGTTCCAAGTCAGAATGATGAGTGCCTTGAAAGGAACTTGCAGGTGGCAGTGTTCCTATGCATCTGCTACCCTTACCCTTCTAGCTGGTAAAGGTCACTGGTTTGGGAGGCTAGTGAAGGAGCCGTAGTTAGTTGCTGCAGTGCAACTTGTAGATGATACGCACTGCTATTACTGTGTATCAGACGTGGAAGAAGTGAATGATGAAGATTGTGTATGGGATGTCAATCAAGCAGGCTGCTTTGCCCTGGATGGTGTCGAGCTTCTTGAGTATTGTTGGAGCTGCACTTATCCAGGCAAGTGGAGAGAATTCCATCATATTCCTGATTTGTATCTTGCAGATGGTGGACAAGCTTTGAAGAGTTAGGAGGTGAGTTACCTCTGCAGAATTCCCAGCCTCTGACCAACTGTTGTAACCATAATATTTATATAGAGTCATAGAGGTTTATAGCATGGAAACAGGCCCTTTGGCCCAGCATGTCCACCCCTTTTTTACCCGTAAGCTAGTCCCAATTGTCCATGTTTGGCCCATATCCCTCTATCCCCATCTTACCCGTGTAACTGTCTAAACATTTTTAAAAGACTAAATTGTAGCTGCCTCTACTATTATCTCTAGCAGCCTGTTCCAGACACTCACCACGCTCTGTGTGAAAAAATTGCCCATTTGGATCTTTATCTATCTCCCCCCTCTCACCTTGAATCTATGTCCTCTAGTTTTAGACTTCCCTACCTTTGGGGAGAGATATTGATTATCTAGCTAATCTACGCCCCTCATTATTTTATAGGCCTCTATAAGATCATCCCTTAGCCTCCTACACTCCAGAGAAAAAGTCCCCATCTATCCAGCTTCTCCTTATAACTAAAATCATCAAGTCCCGGCAGCATTCTAGTAAATCTTTTCTGCACTCTTTCTAGTTTAATAATATCCTTTCTATAATAGGGTGATCAGAACTGTCCACAGTATTCCAAGTGTGGCCTTGCCAATGTACAACTTCAGTAAGACATCCCAACTCCTGTATTCAGTGTTCTGACCAATGAAACCAAGCATGCTGAATGCCTTCTTCATCACTCTGTCCACCTGTGACTCCACTTTCAAGGAGCTATGAATCTGTACACCTAGATCACTATGTTCTAGACCCCAACGCCCTATCATTAACTGACTTGTTCAGGTTCTTATTAATGGCAACCCCCCAGGATATTAATATTCCCCAGGGGGGTGACCTATCCAGTGCCAACCTTCCCAATACCTTTTCTTTATCTATCTTCAGCTCGTCTAATATCTCAAGTATTTCCTCATTTATTGCAGCTTTGGCAATCTTTTCTACCTTGATAAACACTGATGTAAAGTACTCAATTAATCTTTAAGCTGTGCCTTCTGCCTCCAGCAATAGATCTCCATTTTGATCCCAATTAGCCGGCTGCTCCTCTGACAATCTTTTTATTGTCAATATGCCCAGATAGACCTTTGGATTCCCTTTTGCTGTTAGCCACAATGCTTAACACATAACTGAACAGTTATGTTCAGAATCAATAATCAAAGCCAACATTGTTCCAGTTAATTTAATTTGAACTAAGTCCAAAGAAACACATCAAATTGAAGGTTCATTAGTGTTGGTTTCTCCAGTAACTCAGAACAATGTCAATGCATTATACTACTTACCACGATCTGAAAATAATCACTGGGAATGACCACTTCTCCATTTTTTATCCATTTCACAGTAGGGACTGGCTTCCCACTGACTGCACATTCAAATTCAATGTCCATACTCTCATAAGCATAGAGGTTGGAAGGACGCTTTTGGAAGCTTGGAGGAACTGTAAAAATGAGATAGAGGGACAGTTAATTTAAAACTGCAACAAGAAAGTTGGAGTTTAAACAAATGGAGATAATAATGCAATATGAATGGCCTGCAGAAATGTCTGGAGCAGATTTCCTTGCTCCTTTAACAACACTGAGGCAAGAACATAAAATGCCGGAAAATCTCAGCATCTGTGTAGAGAGAACAGAACTAAGTTTTCAAGTTTAAGGTAAAGGTAACTCTGAATGGCACTTTCACTAACAAATGGACCTTTGAGCCTTAATATTGCATCATAACATATTTCTAATTATGGTCGCTGTTGGTCAGCAGTGATCGACTAGTTTCCTGTCATCATGATAAGGTTAGATTATAAAACCTGAGTTTGTTTTCCTGAGTAAGGGATGTGGAGATTTGTTAGAAATGTACGAGATTATGTCAGGTTTGAATAAGGCAACCAAAGAAACAAGTTTATTTATTATTACTTTCACAAGTAGGCTTACATTAACAATGCAATGAAGTTACTGTGAAAATCCCCTAGTTGCCACAGTCTGGCACCTGTTCAGGTACACTGAGGGAGAATTTAGCATGGCCGATGCAACTAACCAGCATGTTGTCCAGCTGTGGGAGGAAGTTGGAGCACTTGGAGGAAACCCACGCAAACATGGGGAGAACATGCAGACTCTGCACAGACTGTGACCAAAGCCAGGAATCGAACCCAGGTCCCTGGCAATGTGAGGCAGCAGAGCTAATCACTGTGCCACCATGCCGCCCCTGCTCTCATTAGCTGATGGTACAAGTACTCGGGGACACCAATTTAAGGTTTTGGGTAAGTAATACAGGCATCAGGTGAGGGAGATGGTTTTTCTGCAATAAATGGGAATGACCTAAAACTTGCTGCCCACCATGGTGGTGGAAGCAGAAACAATCAATGGTTTCAAAAAGGAGTTGGATAAGCACTTGCAGGCAATAAACCTGCTGTGCTCCAGGGAGTGAGTGAGAGAATTTGGCTGACTGAATTATTCCTCAGAAAGCTAGGCTGGAGTCGATGAGCCAAATGGCCATTTTGTTTTTGCCATAAATGATGCTGTGAATACAGTGACACTGAGGATAGGGATCACAACAGATGAAGTTCAATTCTGAATACCAAAGCCATTTTTCACAAGCTTTAATGCATATGTCGGAGCTGCATATGGACGAATAATACAAACTGCCTAAAAGATTCAGCAATGAACTTTGTTAGAATTTCTTAGGTCTTTTCAATTTATTTCTTCGTGTTTCATTTCCCTACGGATCACCATCTTTCCTTAGTTCTTTCTCATGTCAGTAAAGGTTCCTGGAGAACTCATTCACGGTTTTCGTTTCAGCAAGATAAGCATGAAGGAAATCCACAGGAACAGAGAAGACAAGACACATCTTCACCTGACCTGGAGATAATGTTCAAAACTACTCACTGAGACACACTTCAGAATTGAATTAGAATTGTCCTTGTTTAAGGATTTCTATAGACTGCTGATAGCAACAACCAATTGTCAAAATCTTTTCAGCACAGCCCAATTAATAATGAATCCTCCAATTCAATCTAAAGAAAGCCAACTCAATACACTTTTAAAAAAAGACCAATATTTTACGCAAAATTGATTACATTTCTGTAATGCTGCACAGTCTCTGGGTAACAATTGACAGTGGATTAATGCTTAAAACGTTGAGCTATAACAAATGGATAATTGGATAATATTTTATGCTAGTATCAAGGATTGCGTGCTGCCCTTAGACAGGTAAATGTTTATCTAGGATTGCCTGTGCCATAACTAGACAGATTTATTTAAAGGAGCTACCATCTTCATGAAAACATCTTTGGTCAACTACTTTTTTGCTGAGGGAATTGAAAGACAAATAGTGAATCATGTCAAAGTTGCACAGAGAACGGGTGCATCAATATAACTTACTTTATGCTGTGAGTGAGCAAAAGCTGCAGAACATGTTTTGGTAATTGTCTCTTGTCACCATTGTGGCTAGCCAGGTTTGCTATCACTAACTGCAAAAGGTTTCTTTGTGAATGAGGTATTCACTAAATGTATCAAGGTTATCTACAAGATTGACCTTACAGATTTGTCTGCCTTTTTTATTTGGTATTTCCTATGCCCGGGTGAATTCCATCAGCTTTACCAGTGTGCCTCTTTGTCTGAGCGGATGGATCCTAATATTCTGTTCCAACCCTCACTGCTGTCAGTACTTGTTGAATGTGGTATTCTGTTGCTAAATAATGTAATTCAGGTGGCACGAAAAGTTAATGCGCAACCTATAAAGGAGACAATGTTGTGAAACCGAGAGGCAAGAACACTTGGGCAACAATCACTTTTAAGAAAGTGCCTAGCTAAACAACTCCAATCAATTCCATTTTGTTCCTTCTAGGTTTTACTATAATTCAGAGCAAGCAATTTCTCTGCTAAAATCCTGTTGATCCCAGTTATTCATTTTTTCCAGCTAAGTGAAATTAATGCATGTTCCACCTGCCATAAATGACTAAAATACACTGAGGATTATTGAACTGGGTTTGATGTAAGAGGATAAGCTAAATGGGCTGAATGGCTTCACTCATTTGTGTTTCATGGAATTATATGGTCAAAATAAGCACTTTGGTTTGTTTCATCATTGTCACACTATGTCTGAGATTAAAAACCTGATTCACTCACATAAAAATGATTCCATCTGCTTTGAAACATAAGCCCCAACAAATGTTGTTAGACATCTTAAAGGCAAATCATTAAAACATTTTATGGGATTTATCACATATAAGACTGACTGGGACTTCATTTGAAGTTTAGGAGAAATATATTCAAATTGACCTTGCCCAAGTCAAATTTTGAAACACATTTCTCAGCCTGTTTTGTTCAAGCGAAGTAATCTATGTGAATCCATGAGGGAGAGATTCTGGGACTGGTTAATGACAAGCAAGGTTTATCTTCAGGCAAGCACAGGAGATGCAATACCAGTCCAAGGACCCAAATGTTCCTATTAGATGAAGCAGCAGTTTATTTGTACTTCTTTCAATTTAAATGTATGTATTGGCTGCTTATAATGTGGCCTCCTGTATACTGAGGACACCAAACATGGGTCAGGTTACTGTTTTGGTGAACGTCTCTGTTCTCATTTTAATTTTTCATCTTGCTTCTACTCTGACTTTTCTGTCTTCAGTGTCTTGTGGTGTTCCAATGAAGCTTAGTCAAGCTTGAAGGACAACAGCTCATCTTTCAACTGGGCACCTTACAATCTCAACATTGAGTTCAACAATTTTTGGACGTTGCTTCTGCCTCATTTTTCAATCCTGTTTTTTGTTTTATTTTCTTTCTCTTGCTTTTCTGTTAATTCCTTTGCTCTGCTTCAGACTGTAGCTATTCACGATTCTGCCTATCACACTGAAATAAAAGCAAAATATTGTGGATGCTAGAAATCTGAAATCAAAACAGAAAATGCTGGAAAATCTCAACAGGTCTGGCAGCAGTCTTGAAGAGTCATATGGACTCAAAACGTTAACACTCTCACCACAGATGCTGCTGAAATTTTCCAACATTTTTTGTTTTTATTCCTGCCATTTGCACCTCCTCCAGTCACACCTCTTTTTTTCCCTTTATCCCATTACTACCTCCTTTGGCCTTGCACCATGAAAACTTCAGTCATCAAATTTCTCCTGTCTTGTAACCTATTACAAATCTTCGTATTTTTTACCACCCTCCTCCCTTTCACTAGTTGAAAATGTTTATATTCTTAACTTTATTTACCCTGTTCTGATGAAAAGCTACTGATCTGAAACATTAGCTGGAATCTAGTGGTTCAATTGGAACACAGGTTCAAATCCTATAATGGCAGCTTAATCTCAGAAGAGATTAAGAACCACCTCTTGCGCCAAAGCGACTTCAGTTTCAGATTGTCCCCTAACCCCAAGCCGATGATATGATGAAACCAAGGGTGCGAGCCTGTTAACATATATTCCAATAATTTAAATTTAATTATAGAGCTTATACTATTGGCATCTCCCTGCATCGTACCAATCAACTGGCATGAAATGTGAAAACCAGAAAACCAGTCATGATGACCATACCAGGGATGCACAGATAACTATCACCCTGAGGTGGTGAGGCCCCTCTAGGGAGACCCATGGTGGTGGTGGTGGGGGGCGGGGGGCGAGGTTGTGGTGGTGGTCTCTGTTAGGTGTGGCGAAGAGAGGGTGATGTCAGTGAGGATAATGCTTCAACATTTGCACAGGGGCGAAGGGAAATGCCCAAATATTTTCATGGGACAGCGCCTCCGATACTTGTGTGGTGGGGGGTCCTTTGTGTCTGTGGGGGCAGAGTTTATTTTTAGCATAGATCCAGGCGCCCTTTAAAGATGATGCCCCGATCTCTGTTGATCCAACCTTGCCATCTCTATCAGGTCCCGCCCCACCAGATTGATGGTGCCCCCAGATTTTCTGTGAACTGATTGCCAAAGAATCTGGAGTGAAAATCCAAATGTGCATCACACTGACTTTCAGTCTAAACCTGATCACTCTCCAATTTTGGGGGGAAAATTCCAACCGTTAACATGATTTCTCTCCACAGATGATGAGAGACCTTAGGATTTGCAGCATTTTCTGTTTTTATTTCAGATTTCCAGCATTAACAATACTTTGTGTGTTGCTGTTGAGGAACTCAATTTATAGTTTAGAACAGATGCAATTGTTAGTTATTTTCAATTACCCAAAGAGAGAAAATAAAACCTATAAATCCGTGGTGTAAATTGTTCATCTCATCCAATCACTGTCTCATAAATTTGTTTATCAACCTATGCTTTAAGCTGTCAGCCATGGCTCAGTGGTAGCATTCTTTTCTTTGAATCCAACGGTTGTGGATTCATGACCTAATCCAAAGACTTGGGTACACCATCGAGGCTGACACTTCAGCATGGTACTGAGGGACTGCAGCATTGTTGGAGATACTTTCTCTCTGATGAGATATTGAATTGAAATTCTGTCTCTGCCTGACCTCTCCAGTGGATGTAAAAGAAGAGATGGGCATCACATAGTAGCCAATATTTATCCCTCTTGAAAATAGATTATCTGACATGCATCTCATTGCTGTATTGGGAACCACGTTGCGTGTAAATTGATAGCACTTACAAATTATTATAGTTTCTTCAAACCATGTAGGGATGCCATAAAAAGTGAATGCAAGTTATTTCTTTATTTTATCTCTACTGACTTTCCAAAGTTAAGGAAGATCGCAGGAGGGTACTTGATATAACCAGTAAGTCAAATTGTACCAATAAGGGTTTTATGTAAGATTCCTGGGCCATGCTCAGATTAAAGTTTTTTTCTGCTCAGTCACAGCAGTAACCCTCATTCTCAAACTCCAAAGGCCACTTATCAATCATTACACTTCCCATATCAGCCACCCTGATGACTTATCTGCAATCAGATATGTTAAGTCATTAGGATAGAGATTGTGTGGGACCAGAAGACAATGGCAAGGATTTTCTCGTCCTACCAGCAGCAGGAATCGGGGTGGGCATGATCATAAAATTTGGACAGGAGCCAAAAGTTTGTTGCCTTCGGCAGGACCAGAAAATCCTGCCCCATGGCTTAACTTTTCCCAATAATAGATGGAGATTTCTGCACTTAAAATATTGGATACTGGACAATCTGTTTAACTAATCAGTTAAGTAGAAGTTGGAGTTGAATTGTCTGCATTAATGTGGAACTGACTCTATGCTTTTAAATGATGTCACAGAGGAGGAGCATGTAAGTATGTTAAAGGAAATGGCCACAAATTCTTGGTGGGTTTTATCTAGTAGTGTACAAGGGGTTCATTTTGACATTGGGCATTAGTGTAAAACATGCAATATTATTGGCGAGGCCGCCTGTTAAATACTGTTCCATGTTTTTGTGCCAGTTGAATTAAATGTAAATGAAAACCAAGAGCGGTATGTAATTGACAGCTGAGCCGACAGCATAAACTACATATTATTCCTTAACATTAACTGTTATTCTACTGCAAAGCTAAAGCTGTCATCAGTGTGGCCTACCCCTTAAGGCTAAAACATTTAATTGATGTAAATTCTGACAGGAATTAGATACTAATGGTTGGTGCTGGAAATCAAGATTATGAGGTTGCCCACAGCTTCAATCACACAGCCTTCCAAGGTACTATCAGCGAAGCTTCCTGACTTCACCTTGTTCACAGTAACTGAAATGGAAAATTGGGTAGCTTCATGTTAGGTGTAACTTGCAGTGTCTTTTAGAAATAGACTTTTTTGACCAAACACTTTGATTGGCAAATTCAGTGGCGTAGGTGCAATTTTTTGAAAAAATAGGAAGTCATCTTTTCCTCTTATTTTTGGAATGAAGACAAGGGTGAAATGGTGATCGGTCATTCAGCTCAATCTTTATTTGGTACCAGAGGGATGCTGCTGACTGCAAAACCTCTTCTAACCACGAGGCAGGACCTCTGGAGAGGAGAAGAAAATTGGAATACAAAAATCAATAAATGAATTCATTACTGGCACAGACGGCCAGATAGACTGATAGTAAATACAGCTGTGGAAGTGTCCCAGAGAGCTTCACAATATCCTTGATCATCACTGTCCGTGCGAACTGCTTAATGCGGTCTTTTACTGTGCTACAGAAATATCAGGAACATTTGTTTTGCTCAGCATAGAACTATAGTGGTCCCAGGGGGGTGAGAAGGATGATCATAAAAAGCTTCGACATGGGGTTTCTGATACATTTCAAGTTTAAATTAATTGAAGTATGACATAGAGACTCAAACAAGCTAAAGCTTCTCTATTGTACCTAGAAGAAGTTACATGATCATTGATATTTTCCAGCTCCTTTTGGTTTAAGCCAAACAGATGTTGAAGCATCAACACATACTGTTAGCAGCAAGCGACTTCTGACGACCAGTCAGTTCTTGCACCAGGGCTATAATGTGACCAGTAACACAAAGTTAATTCATAAATTACTGAGCTAAAATTATTCCAGTGCCGTTTTAGTCAGCGGATGGTTCTTTGGATATAAATCTACTGCTTTACTTCCACATTAGCATATATTAGTCCTGTTGTGCCTGAAACTAAACTGAAAATAACAATATGTTAACAGTGTTTGTTTAAAAAATTTCATTAGATGGGAATTGTCGTCTGGAAGTGTTTTTTGCTCTGGCCTCATGCTGGGGTAATTTTTCAGAGACAGCCATCTGCCAACGCTTGACTAATGTGCGAATGCAGACTACATTTGCAAGGTATTTAATCATAGAGGGGCACCATTTTCAACACAGATCCTCCTCCCCCAGTACCCAGGTATTGGAGTCAGTGGTGGAATGTGGCTGAATTCCTCTTTTAGCCTTATCCAATCTCAGTGTGGAAGGAAGGAACTTAGGAATGCACAAGGCCAGAGATTGCAAAATGACAAACAGAGGTAAAGCCTCTGCATCTGAATGCACATGATGTGGCGATGCCAGCGTTGGACTGGAGTAAACACATTCAGAAGTGAAAATTGATTACCTGTAAAGACTCACATTCCAACCATTATTTTGTAAATTGAGTTTGTGTCTTTATATTGCCCTGTTTGTGAACAGAACTCCCACTTGCCTGATGAAGGAACAGCGTTCTGAAAGCCAGTGGCTTTTGCTACCAAATAAACCTGTTGGACTTTAACCTGGTGTCGTGAGACTTCTCACTGAATGCAATAACATTCGTAATAAAATGGATGAATTGCTAGCACAGATAGAAATAAATATGTAGGACCTAATGGCTATCATGGAGATGGCTGCAGGGCGACCAAGGCTCAAACTTGAATATTGAAGGGGATTTGACATTTTGAAAAGGCAGCAAGCTAGACAAAGATTATGTGGTAACTCTGTTAATTGTGGATGTCATTAGGACAGTAATGAGAGGTGAACATAGCTCAGAACAGCAAGATATGGGGGGAGATTTTCACAGCCCGCTGCACTGCTTTTGTAGTGCAGCGGGTCAGGAGATTCTAGCAGACATCATTTCACAGGCTTTCCTCTGGGCCTGTCAGCTCAGCACCAGAAATCAGCACAGAGCTGAATAAGTTATGTACATCCTAATTTGAATGTAATTTAAATGCTATTAGTGGACCCAGGACTGAAATCTCTGAGTACACTAGCCTCTTCCCCCCCCCACCCCCAACCAGGAGTATTTTACTCTAGTGGGGTTTAATATAGCGGCCTGATGCTGCTGGAGTGAAGAGGGGGCAATTGAGGCCCCCCAGAGGGTTGGGTGCCCCCTGGGCATTGCCTGGGCCCCCAGTGTTCTACACTGTAGGACAGAGTTTAGAGGAAGTAATAACTTGGGGGGTGGGGGGAGGAGGGTTAAGAAAAATACCATAATAATCACAGTTGTCTTAACTTACACAAAGATTGAGCAAATCAGATTGACAAAATTAGCCTGGAAAATGAGATAATTTTTGGGATAATTTCATAGAACAGTGGCCAGAATTTTATCGCCCTGCCCGCCGCAAGAATCGGAGTGGGTGAGGGGCAAACTAGGGAAAGAGCCGTTGACCTTAGGCAGGGTTTTACATTTTCAAGACGAGCAAGACCATAAAATCCTGCCCAGCATTCCCTGAGTGAACCAGGGAGCTTGTTACTTTAGACCTGGTAATGAGCTATGAACAAAGAAGAACAAAGAACAAAGAAAATTACAGCACAGGAACAGACTCTTCAGCCCTCAAACCGTGCACCAACAATGCTGCCCGACCGAACTAAAACCCCTGATTCTTCTGGGGACCATATCCATCCATTCCCATCCTATCCACGTATTGGTCAAGACGCCCCTTAAAAATCACTATCGTATCCGCTTCCATTACCTCCACCAGCAGCAAGTTTCAGGCACCCACCACCCTCTGTATAAAAAACCTGCCTCGTACACCTTAAAATCATGCCCCTCACACCTAAAACTAATGTCCCCTAATAATTAACTCTTCTACCCTGGGGAAAAGCTTTTGACTATCCACTCTGTCCATGTCCCTCATAACCTTATCGACTTTTATCAGTGCGCCCCTCAACATCCGTCATTCCAATGAGAACAGGTTTCTCTAGCCTCTCTTCATTGTTAATGCCCTCCATGCCAGGCAACATCCTGGTAAATCTTTTCTGTACCCTCTTCAAAGCCTCCGCATCCTTCTGGAAGTTTGGTGACCAGAATTGAATGCTATATTCCAAGTGCGGCCTAACTAATGTTCTATCAATCTGCAACGTGACTTGTCAATTTTTAAACTCAGTGACCCATCTGATGAAGGTAAGGATGCCAAGTGTCTTCTTGACTACAGTCTCCACCAGTTTCAGTGACCAGTGTACCTATACACCCAGATCCTTCTGCCTATCAATATTCTTAAGGATTCTGCCACTTACTGTATATTTCCCATCTGTATTAGACTTTCCAAAATGCATTACCTCACATTTGCCTGCATTAAATTTCATCTGCCATCTCTTTGCCCAACACTCCAACTGACCTATACCCTGCCGTATCCTCTGACAGTCCTCATCACTATCTGCAATTTCACTAATCTTTGTGTCATCCGCAAACTTACCAATCAAACCAGTTACATTTTCCTCCAAACCATTTATTTATATTACAAACAGCAAAAGTCCCAGTACTAATCCTTGAGGAATGCCACTTGTCACAGCTCCTCATTCAGAAATGCACTCTTCCGCTGCTACCCTCAGTCTTGTATGAGTTTACTATCAAATAAACCTGGTGTTGTCAGACTTCTTATTGTATGACCGAGCCAGTACTGCATCCATTTTGCCAGTTCACCTTTGATCCTTTGCGACTTTACCTTCTGTACCAGTCTGCCATGAGGGATCTTATCAAAAGCCTTACTGAAGTTCATGTAAACAACATCCACTGCCCTGCCCTCATTAATCATCTTTGTTGCTTCCTCAAAAAACTCGATCAAGTTAGTGACACATGACCTCCCCTTCACAAAACTATGTTGCCTCTTACTAATACGTCCATTTATTTCTAAGTGGGAGTAATTCCTGTTGCGAAGAACCATCTCCAATTATTTCCCTACCACTGACCTAAGGCTCACTGACCTGTAATTACCTGAATTATCCTTGCTACCCTTCTTAAACAAAGGAATAACATTGGCTATTCTCCAATGTTCTGGGACCTTCCCATCAGCTGTTTCTTCATCAGGTGAGTGGGAGTTCTGTTCGCAAACAGGGCATATAAAGACATAAACTCAATTTACAAAATAATGGTTGGAATGCGAGTCTTTACAGGTAATCAAGTCTTAAAGGTACAAACAATGTGAGTGGAGAGAGGGTTAAGCACAGGTTAAGGAGGTATGTACCATCTCCAGACAGGACAGTTAGTGAGATTTTGCAAGCCCAGGCAGGTCGTGGGGGTTACAGATAGTGTGATATGAACACAAGATCCCGGTTGAGGCCATCCTCATGTATGCAGAACTTGGCTATCAGTCTCTGCTCAGCGATTCTGCGTTGTCATGTTTGTGAAGGCCACCTTGGAGAACGTTTACCCGAAGATCAGAGGCTGAATGCCCGTGACTGCTGAAGTGTTCCCCAACAGGAAGAGAACACTCCTGTCCGGCAATTATCGAGTGGCGTTCATTCATCTGTTGTCGTAGGTCTACAAGGTCTCCCCAGTACACCATGCCTCGGGACATCCTTTCCTGCAGTGTATCAGGTAGACAACACTGGCCTGTTGGGGAACACTTCAGCAGTCACGGGCATTCAGCCTCTGATCTTCGGATAAGCGTTCTCCAAGGTGGCCTTCACAACATATGACAATGCAGAATCGCTGAGCTAAAACTGATAGTCAAGTTCCGCATGCATGAAGATGGCCTCAACCTGGATCTTGGGTTCATGTCACACTATCTGTAACCCTCACAACTTGCAAAATCTCACTAACTGTCATGGCTGGAGACAATACACATCTCTTTAACCTATGATTAACCCTCTCTCCACTCACATTGTCTGTATGTTTAAGACTTCATTACCTTCATTACAAGACTTGCATTCCAATCATTATTTTGTAAATTGAGTTTGTGTCTTCATGTGCCCTGTTTGTGAACTGAACCCCCACTCACCTGATGAAGGAGCAGTGCTCTGAAAGCTATTTGGCTTTTGCTACCAAATAAACCTGTTGGAATTTAACCTGGTGTTGTGAGACTTCTTACTATGCTTACCCTAATCCAATGCTGGCATCTCCATGTCATGACCTCCCCTGTAGCCAGTGAGGATACAAAGGTTTCTCTCCAGGCCCCAGCAATTTCCTCCCTTGCTTCTCTCAGTATTCTGGGGTGTATCTCATCAGGCCCTGAAGGCTTGTCTAACTTAATGCTTCTCAAGAACCCCAATACCTCCTCATTTTTGATCTCAACATAACCCAAATTATCTATACCCCCTTCTCCAGACTCATAATCCACCAAGTCCTTCTCGTCAGTGAAAACTGATGCAAAGTACTCATTTAATACTTTGCCTTTTCCCTCTGGCTCCATGCATAGATTTCCTCTCCTGTCCTTGAACAGGCCAACCCTCTCCCTGGCTACCCTCTTGCTCTTTATATATGTATAAAAAGCCTTGGAATTTTCCTGAATTCTGTTCACCAATGACTTTTCATGATCCATTTTAGCCCTCCTTAATCCTTGCTTAAGTTTCTTTCTATTTTCCTTGTATTCCACGCTTGCTTTGAGTGTCCTCAGCCTCCTAGCCTTAACAAATGCTTCCTTCTTCTCTTTGACTAGGCTCACAATATCTCTCATTATCCAAGATTCCCGAAACTTGCCACACTTATCCTTCATCATTACAGGAATGTGCCAGTCCTAAATCCCTGTCAACTTACACTTGAAAGCCTTCCACATGCCAAATGTTGATTTGCCCTCAAACATCTGCCCCCAATCTACATTCTTCAGTTCCTGCCCAATATTGTTGTAATTAGCCTTCTCCCAATTTTGCACCTTCACTTCAGGACTAACTTATCTTAAGGGAGAGTATCAAGTTGGATGCTGAGAGAATATTTCCTCCTTGGGAGTACCTAGAGCTAGGGGATATTTCAGAATATGGGGCCTCCCATTTAAGACGAAGAAGAGAAGGAATTCCTTCCCTCAAAGATTGTGAATCTTTGGAGTTCTCTATCCAAGACAGTTATGGGGGATGAGTCATTATCTACCCCAACCTTGAACATATTCAGATTTTTGAACTGCAGGAGGGTCAAGAATTACAGGAAAATGGAGTTGTGATTAATATCAGAGGAGCCCTAATCTTGTTGAGCTGTGAACTGGCTTGTTGGGCAATATGGACTATCCCTGCTCCTATTACTTAAATTCTTATGGTCTGGTTGAGATAGCAATAGCAACCTCAAACTGGTGCCAAACACACACACTGTATTCCACAGAAACAGAAAAATACTGGAAAATCTCAGCAGGTCTGACAGCATCTGTGGAGAGAGAGTAGAGTCAACGTTTCGAGTTTAGATGACACTTCATCAGAGTGCTGTATTCCACAGAAACTGGTCATTCAACTCAAATAATGAATACTGGTGTTTATGCTTCATATGAGTCATTGCCTACCGTGCTTCCTCTAACCTACTTCTCTGTATATTCTTCTTGAGTTGCAGATTGCGAGAGGGAGAAAAAAATACAGGTTTTTATAATTTGGTTTTCAAAATAAACTGTTCCAAAGGAGCTTGTTCCGTTTTGTCTGAGTAAGTGCTGAGATTTTCCATAATGTTGACAGCAAACCCATGACTTTTCTTCCTTGACGAGGGTAGCCTGCGATGAATAAAAAAACAGTTCTCTCTCACACTCTGCCTCTTATCCCTTTTTAATCAATTTGCTATGTCGGGTTGAAGGGAACGAAATAAAAGCTTTGACAAGTGACAGTACCTGCAGCAGAGTGGAAGGATCGGCTGAGCAGCAACAGCAGCCTAATGCTGCTGATAACAATTTATTTCCTTTTAGGAGAGGCATCAGTCTACAGTGTATGTCAATAGTGGAAGTCACTTCACGTGACTTAACCTTAGTAGAAGCAATATGAACACAACCAAAAGGGCAGTCAGGTCAATATATGCTGATCTATACGAAAAGGATTCCTGCTGAGGCTTTTAAGTAGAATAATTATTTTTCCTATTCTTTTATTTTATTCAAGCCTTCCAAATGACTTCAATGTGCTGATGGTGAGGACAGAACACTTTCCATTTCAGTCACACAGTGTCAACATCAAGAATTTCTAGATAGCAGCATGACTTGTGAGTTACAAATTTCTCTAATCTTCCCAATAATGTGCCTTCACTACACTTTAAGAATTATATTTCCTGCTCACATCAATGTGGCATGTTAATAAATTAAGCAGATGGATGTCATTTGAAGTTTAATGCAGTGAATTGCAAGATAATGCATTTTGTGAGGATATTTACACTAAACGGTGAAGTTTAAAACAAGCAGAGGTGCAACCAGTCGCTTGGTAGCACTGAATTGAAATATTCATGGAATCACAGAATCTCTACAGTACAGAAGGAAGCCATTTGGCCCCTCAAGCCTGCACCGACAACAATCCCAGCCAGCCCCTTTCCCCGTAACCCCATGTATTCACCCTGCTAATCCCCTTAACATAAACATCTTGGAACACTAAGAGGCAATTTAGCATGGTCAATCAACCTAACCTTCATCTTTGGACTGTGGGAGGAAACCAGAGCACTCAGAGGAAACTCACGCAGACATGGGGAAAACATGCAAACTCTACATCGTCACCCAAGGCCGAAATTGAACTTGGGTCTGTGAGGCAGCAGTATTAATCACTATGCCACCGTGCCACCATATTGCTGAAGCTTTTAATTTCACACTCATCAGGACAAACACCAGAATGACAAATTTCAAATAATCATAACATTTTATATTACACAGGAAAAGGCTATTGATTGGTTAACAAGTCATCTCTGATTGGCTGGGGTATTGGCATGGGGGAATCAACAGGGTTGCTTTCCCAAGCTCCCATGTAATTCATAAAAGGTGCAATGCTGGAACAAATTGCATTCATTTGCAGAGAACAGCTTCTGGCCCCATGCCAAAGCTCTCACCTGTAGTACATGGATGCCCCACAGAAATTCAGAGCCCCGAGTCTCACTTCAGTCCTTGCAATGACAAGTCCCCATGCCCCCATGCTCCTCAGTGACATATAACCAGTGAGGTGAGCAACCTTACCCAACCACTCCCAAGTCAACATGGGGAAGTTTGTGTAGGAGTTTTTGCAAAAGAAGGACAGCGCTTTGTCTTGATAAGAACATAAGAACATAAGAAATAGGGGCAGGAGTAGGCCATCTAGCCCTTCAAGCCTGCCCTGCCATTCAATAAGGTCATGGCTGATCTGAAGTGGCTCAGTTCCACTTTCCCGCTTTCTCCCCATAACCCTTAATTCCCTTGTCTGTCAAAAGCCTATCTACCTGTGACTTAAATATATTTAGCGAGGTAGCCTCCACCACTTCAACGGGCAGAGAATTCCAGAGATTCACCACCCTTTGAGTGAAGAAGTTCCTCCTCAACTCCGTTCTAAACTGCCCCCCCACCCCCCCCCGTGCCCTCTAGTCCTGCTGTCCTTTCTAAGCAGGAAGAATCTCTCTACCTCTACCCTATCCATCCCCTTCATTATCTTATACATCTCCATAAGATCCCCCCTCATCCTTCTAAACTCCAACGAGTACAGACCCAGTCTATTTAATCTCTCTTCATAGTCTATGTTCATAATCTCTCTTCATAGTCTCTTCACTGATCACTAAAGGGGTCACAATAGTGGCATTTACTGTCACACGTGGAGGTCATGCTGGAACTGTACAAAATGCTGATTAGGCCACAATGGGAGTACTGCGTGCAGTTCTGTTTACCACACTACAGGAAGGATGTGATTTACACTGGAGGTGAGGGTGCAGAGGAGATTTACCGGGCTGGAGGGTCTGAGCTATGAGGAAAGATTGAATAGGCTGGAGCTGTTTTCCTTGAGGCAATGAAGGTTGAGAGGGGAATTGATAGAGCTGTATAAGATTATGAGATGCACAGATATGGTGGATAGGATGACCAGGGGGCATGGATTTAAGTTGATAAAACTAAGAGGGAGTTGAGGAGAGAGTTTCTTCATTTAGAGGGTGGTGGGAGTGTGGAACGCATTGCCTGAAAGGGTGGTTAAGTCAGAAATTCTCATAATATTTAATAACCTTCAGGGCTATGGGCCAAGTGCTGGAAAATGGGATTAGTGTAGTCAGATCTTTGTTGACCAGCATGGACATGATAGGCCAAATGGCCATCATCTGTTCTGTAAATGAATCCATGAATGTTTTCATCTGCTTTCATGCACCTTGTCAATATACTCTACTTTCTGCAAAGAATATGGTAATCTGTCATTGTGAAATAATTACTACAAATATTGGGGTAAATAAAAAGCAGCAGTTTCTTAGCAACGTCAATGGAGATTGCAGTCAGTAGCTCATCTCTTAATGATAGTATGAATGTGTGGTCATGCATGTCCAGCAGTGAAAGCCTGCATCTTCTTCCAGGCATTCACACAAAGTTTCCAAGGCATGTGAATGCTACAGGAAATCCCAACATTTGTTGTCCATCACTGATAATTTGATGAAGTTGTGATGATTTGACTTCTTCAGAAGATACAGTCCACCTGGTACAGCTCCATCCATAGTGATGTGTGGAAGATAGTGGGGCACATTTGAGTGGTCCATAGTGATGGCACAGTGGATGCTCCACAAATCAAAATGTTATGTTTCTTCGAGGGAAGGTTGCATGTGTGGGAGCACCTATTCAATTGAAGCTTTGTCCTTCTAAGTGGGAGAGACTGTAGCGTTATCAAGGAAAACTGGTGCATTGCCACACTGAATGTTACAGATGTCACACACCAGAAGTTACTTTGCATCGGTGGTGGGTGGTGAATATGAAAGGAAGTAGATGGGGTAGTGAGCACAGGGTGTTTTTTTCCTGCATTGCTGGAAATCACTGCATTTCTGTTGGCCTAGCAGTCATATCTGTAAGTCCTGAGCCTCAGCTCACACTGCATATGTTTTCTTTTGACATGGCAGACGGGCTTTGGCTAGTCACAAGGTGTGGTAATGTCTGGTTATTAGCAGGTTCTAATATACAATTAAAAGCTCTTAAAAGGACCTCTCAAGAACAATAGTGAACTGAAGGGTGATGATGGTGTGAGAGTCAGCCATATTGGTGACATTGAATGACTAGGGTTGCGATTGGCATTCCTTCTTGCTGCGATGGGCATCTCCTGGAAGATATGTGGCATCAATGTTAATGGGCACTTTTGTGGCAATGGCTCATCAGAATGTTTTTGCTGGACTGCAGTGAAATCCTCAAGGCTGCTTAAATGAATTGCCTTTGTATTAGCAAGTCCCTGGTGATAGTGCTATCCTATATAGATATGGCCATGCTTAATCAACTTTGCCACTCAGAATGTCTTCTATTGCAACCGTTCTCCTTGGTCTCCTCCTCCTCCGTTGATAGATGTCTTTTGTTGGCCTCTGATACTGCAATGTAAATATCCCTTTCACTGCTCTATACTACAGAGCATGCAGCAAATGATAACTTTCCTTCACAAACCTTGCATGTGAGTACCAGATTGCAGCTCTCAAACAGTCAAGGAATCTGGCTAGCATCTTTAACCGGCCACATTAGATGACAGCTGTCATCGGATAGGCAAGTGGCTGTAGTTGGAGCAATATTGGGGTCCTATCTCCAGTCCCTCATGGGACTAAGCAGCTAGCCCCTTACACGGTATCCTTTGTCCCACAGATCTGAGATCTGGGCTGGAAAGTTGTGTGAATTCTTCAGAATAAATGGGTCATGGCAGCTTCCAGTGAAATGTACGTATATGTGCAGGGAGACACATACATAGCACATTGATGGAGTGGAACAACTTGCCTTTCACAAATGTCTCCGGCTACTCTACTGATGCCATTATATTGACGTGGTGACAGTCTATCACTCCTTGAAAATGTGGGAAATCAGCTATGGAGGCAAAGCACATTTCCTTCTGTGTCTACAACACCATATCAATGATGTGTTTCCCCACCTTAACAATGACTGCATCAGTGATGGTGGTGATATACTAATGGGCAGCAGATTGAGAATGCTACAGGGACTGAGGCGGATTCATAGAACATAGAACATAGAACACTACAGCACAAACAGGCCCTTCGGCCCACGAGTTGCGCTGATCACATCAACACCTATCTATAACCCCCAATCCCATAAAACCCCATATACTCATCCAGAAGTCTTTTAAAAGACCCCAGCGAGTTCGCCTCCACCACCACTGACGGCAGCCGATTCCATTCACTCACCACCCTCTGAGTGAAAAACTTACCCCGAACATCACTTCTGTACTTTCCTCCCCGCACCTTAAACCTGTGTCCTCTCGTAGCGACCATTTCAACCCGGGGAAATAGCCTCTGAGAATCCACCCTATCTATTCCTCTCAACATTTTATAAACCTCTATCAGGTCGCCTCTCAACCTACATCTCTCCAGGGAAAAGAGACCCAGTTCCCTCAACCTAACTTCATAAGGCAATAAGATTCCTGGAAGGAGCTGGCTGCATAGAAGTTGAGGTTCATGTCAACAATCAGGGCATATGGATTGTGGTGCAAAATCTTTCCTCTAGCCTGACACAGAAGTTTCTAACCATTTTTGCTTTAAATTTGGAGCCGTCGAGGGGAAAGCCTGGTTGGGATGCTCTCTCAGTGCAGACTTGGTGGGCCGAATGGTCTCTTGCTGCAGTGTAGGGACCTGTACTGCCTCTTGCTCAAGTTGAGAAACCCCCTTCAGAAACAAGGCATCCTTACTAGCCAAAACAACCTCCTCATCTTATCCTACCTGCTGTTCCCTGTTGTAGCTCCACCAGCTCCTAGCAGGTACCCAGTCTCTGGCTGCATGATGCTGCCAGCTGCCCTTCCTCTGGCTCCCTTTAGAGATCCCACACCCATTTTTTCAACTCCCAACCTTCACGAAACACTGATCACTCAGTCTGTCCTCTTTCCTACTTGGCTGCCCAAGGCAAGGGTTGATCCTGAGGGTCCACACAGAAACGTTCTTTCTCTTTCACAATTTCCTCCCTTGTTGATCTGCCATTGACATCAATCTCTGAAGAACAGCTTCAAGGTTTAAAATGTTACTTTGCAGAGCTCAGCACAAGGGGTACACACCATTAATGAGGCCTTGAGAAGCTTTAACGCCTCCATCATGAATTTGAGACTCCAACACTGCAGGTTATCAGAAGCAGCAAAGTTTGTATCTATTTAAGCTCACAACTATTTTCAAAGGGCACGGCAGATTTGTGTTTCGTGCCTGTGCCACTCATGCACTACCCGTATTTCCCCCACCACTGAAAATGGTATCGGTTGGAAATCAGAATGGGGCTTCTGTACCTGCCTGCCAATTTCAAAGATCCATGCAGCCTTCCTATCTGGCCCTATGATTTAAATCAAGAGAAAAAAGTGAGGAATTTCAGGGAGAAGATTCAGGATACTCCATAAATATAGGTGTTCTACTTGAGCACTGAAGGATTGGACTAGTTATTCTGATGTTGAAAAAAGAACAAGACATTAACCTAGAAATTATAGGCCAATTAGTCAGGCACTTGGTGTGTGAAAAATGCTTGACAGTATAATATGGGATATCATCAACGTTCACTTATAGAGTACAGATGCCATAAATAATATGCTGCATGGATTCACAAACCATCACCTGGATTTTAATTTGCGGGAGTGCTGACAGTAGCAGCTGCAGAGGGTGAATGGTTCTAACATCACCCAGGAAATCATAAGAAGTCTCTCAACACCAGGTTAAAGTCCAACAGGTTTATTTGGTAGCACGAGCTTTCGGAGCTCTGCTCCTGCATCAGGCGAGTGCAGAGTTGGGTTCACAAACAAGGCATATATAGACACAGACTCAATTACAAGGTAATGGTTGGAATGCAAGTCTTAACAGATGATCAAGTCTTTACAGGTACAGAGAATGCGAGTGGAGAAAGAGTTAAGCACAGGTTGAAGAGGAATGAATTGTCTCAAGCTAGGGCAATCAGTAACATTTTGCAAGCCCAGGCTAAATAGTGGGGGTTACAGGTAGTATGACATGAACACAAGATCCCGATTGAGGCCGTGCGGAATTTGGCTATCAGTTTCTGCTCGGTGATTGTGTGTTGTTGTGTGCCTTGAAAGCCACCTTGGAGAACGCTTATTCGAAGATTGAGGGCCGAACGCCCTTGACTGCTAAAGTGTTCTCCGACAGGAAGGGGACACTCCTGCCTGGTGATTGTCGAGCAGTGTCCATTCATTCATTGTCGTAGTGTCTGCATGGTCTCACCGACGTATCAAGGCTCAGGATATCCTTTCCTGTAGCGTATCAGGTTGAAAACATTGGCTGAGTTGCAAGAGTACATACCGTGTATCTGGTGGATGGTGTTTTCACGTGAGATGATGTCAATCCGTGTCGTGCCGGCACATATTGCAGAGATTGCTGTGGCAGGGGTGTGTGGCATTGTGATCACTGTTCTCCTGAAAGCTGGGTAGTTTGCTGTTGTCAGTGGTCTGTTTGAGGTTGCGCAGTTGTTTGAAGGCAAGAAGTGGGGGTGTGGGGATGGTCTTGGCAAGATGGTCATCTTCATCGATGACATGTTGAAGGTACCAGAGAAGATACCATTGCTTCCCCGCTCCAGGGAAATTCTGGATGACAAAGGGTACTCTGTCAGCCATGTCCTATGTTTGTCCTCTGAGGAGGTCGGTGCCATTTTTCACTATGGCACATCAGAACTGTTGATCGAGGCTTTCAGCCTCTCAGTATGTGTCTGTTGCTTTCCTCCTCATCTAAGCAGATCCTGTGTACACGGAGGGCCTGTCTGTAGGGGATGGCTTCTTTGACATGTTTCGGGTGGAAGCTGGAGAAGTGGAGCATTGTGAAGTTATCCGTGGGCTTGCAGTATAGTGAACCACTGAGGTGACTGTCCTTGATGGAGACATGTGTCCAAGAATTTAACCGATTCTAGAGAGTAGTGCATGGTGAGCCTGACGGTAGGATGAAACTTGTTGATGTCATCAGGTAATTGTTTCAATGATTTTTGGCCATGAGTCCAAAGGAAGAAATATCATTGATGTATCTAGTGTATAGTGTTGGTTGAAGGTCCTGTAGGGTGAAGAGATTTTGTTCGAACCTGTGGATGAAGACGTTGGCATATTGAGGTGCGAATTTGGTCCCCATCCCTGTTCTATGTGTCTGGATGAACTACTGGTTGTTGAAGGTGAAGACATTGTGGTCCAGGATGAGACGGATGAGTTGTAAAATTGCACCTGGAGATTGGCAGTTGTTGGCGTTGAGTACTGAGGCAGTTGCAGCAATGCCATTGTTGCGGGGTTGCTGGTGTAGAGTGCCGAGACGTCCATTGTGATGAGGAGCGTTCCTGGTTCAACTACTCCACGGATGCTGCGTTTCTGTAAGAAGTCCGTAGTGTTGTGACAGAAGCTGGGGATCCCTTGTACGATGGGTTTCAGGATGCCCTTGATGTAGTCAGAGATGTTCTCACACATTGCCTGATATGATAGGATGTGTTGCCCTCGTGCATCTTTGGGAGGCAGTAAAGATCTCTTACGCAGGGAGTAGATGGGATGAGAGCACAGAGGATGCTCTGAAGCTCTGGATCACTGTGCCGCAAGCCCACAATTAACGTTACGATGCTCCACTTGTCCAGCTTCCATCCTAAATACGTCAAAGAGGCCATCCCCTCCAAACAAGCCTTCCATATATACAGGATCTGCTCAGATGAGAAGAATGCAACAGACAGCTAAGACTCTGAAAGACGCTCTTGTAAGAGCAGGATATGGTGCTCGACTCATCGACCAGCAGTTCTGATGTGCCACAGAGAAAAACCCAATCGACCTCCTCAGAAGACAAACACAGAACACAGCCGACACAATACCCTTCGCCCTGGAGCAGAGAAGCTACGACATCTTCAGGGCCTTCATCATGTCATCGATGAAGATGAACTCTCACCAAGGCCATCCCCACATTCCCACTACTTGCCTTCAAACAACCGCAAAACCTCAAATAGACCACTGTCTGCAGCAAACTACCCAGCCTTCAGGAGAACAGTGACCACAACACCACACAACCCTGCCACAGCAACCTCTGCAAGATGCACTGGATCAGTGACACGGATGCCATCATCTCACATGAGAACACCATCCTCCAGGTACATAGTACATACTCATGAGACTTGGCCAATGTTGTCTACCTGATACGCAGGAAAGGATGTCCCGAGGCATGGTATATCGGTGAGACCATGTAGATGCTATTTTTTAATGATGACATTAAAAAACATCATGATGACAGATGAATGGATGCTGCTCGACAATCACCAGGCAGGAGTATTCCCTTCCTGTCGAGAGACACTCCAGCAGTCAAGGGCATTCAGCCTCTGATCTTGAGGTAAGCGTTCTCCGAGGCAGCCTTCAAGATACACAACAACGCAGAATCACCAAGCAGAAACTGATAGCCAAGTTCTGCACACATGAGGACGGCTCAACCGAGATCTTGCATTCATGTCACACTAGCTGTGACCCCCACCATTTGACCTGGGCTTGCAAAATCTTACTAATTGCCCTGGCTTGAGACAATTCATCCCTCTTCAACCTGTGCTTAACCCCCTCTCCACTCGCAAAGTCTGCACCTGTAAAGACTTGATTACCTGTTAAGACTTGCATTCCAATCATTATCTTGTAATTGAGTTTGTGTCTACATATGCCCTGTTCATGAACCCAACTCGCCACTCACCTGATAAAAGGAGCAGCCTTCTGAAACCTTGTGCTACCAAATAAACCTGTTGGACTTTAACCTGATGCTGTGAGACTAGTTATTGTAAACATGAAATTGGATTTGATTCTGGAATTGGGAGTAAAACACAAGGAGGTGACGAAATGGATTGCACCCATTTGAAGGCTGTGCTTTGCTTTTGTGACACCTCCCTGGATTTGGTGCTAGAGGCTGTGAAAGCCCATGGGGAGATACTGTTCTCTTCTGACAAGGAGAGAAGCCTTTCAATGAAATTAAAATGTTTAAATGTTTATTTATTATTGTCACAAGAAGGCTTAACTTAACACTGCAATGAAATTACTGTGAAAATCCCCTAGTCGCCACACTCCGGCACTTGTTCGGGTACACTGAGGGAGAACTTAGTATGGCCAATGCATCTAACCAGCACGTCTTTCAGACTAGGAGGAGTCTGGAGCACCTGGCGGAAACCCACACTGACATGGGGAGAACATGCAGACTCCGCACAGACAGTGACCAAGGCTGAAATCGAACTTGGGTCCCCTAGCACTGTGAGGCATCAGTGCCACCATGCTGCCCATGGTGGAGGGGTAAGTGGTTGAAGTGGGGACAGAATGTGGGTTCACCTGTAGCATACTGACGGATGTGGATATGCTGCCTGATAGGGATTATGTCGAGCAACTGATTCAGTTTATCGCCTCCATTTGAGGTCACTCAGGGGTTATTGAGCTTCCTGTAGTCAAGAATCTTCCAGCATTTGCCTTTTGATCATGCTCCTTGCATATCACTTCTGCACTTGGAACAGCTATTAAATTAACACTCAACTCTAATGTTAGCGCAATGCTATGAATGGTTAGCGTTTAGTCTTATTTTACCTTCCTAGCAAGAGTTTAAATGGAATAGTATAGATTGGAAATGGCTGTCTTGGTGGAGGGGCAGGAAGTTAAATCTGTACAGTATGCTTCAAAGGCCTGGGGAGGAATATAATTTTTGTACCCATTAACAGAGAAGATGACAATCTAATTGTAGTTTTTAACCATTCTACATTCAGCACTAACATGTTCATCATCCATCTATGCGTTCAAAACATAGCATTACTCTCCCCTCCTTGCAGGAAAGGAAAACACCGAAGACGAGAGGGATAGAGAGTCAGAGGTTCCCCTTCTGACATCGGACTATGCAGTGGTCACTGCCACCAAAATTGTCACGAACAGATGCATCTTGTACAGTCAAACTGGCAAGGACAAGTACAAGTAGTTTTATTCCCTCATTTGATTTGATTTGATTTGATTTGATTTATTATTGTCACATGCATTAGCATACAATGAAAAATATTGTTTCTTGCATGCTATGCAGACAAAGCATACTGTTCATAGAGAAGAAAATGAGAGTGCGGAATGTGGTGTTACAGTCATAGCTAGGGTGTAGAGAAAGATCAACTTAATGCAAGGTAAGTCCATTCAGAAGTCTGACAGCAACAGGGAAGAAGCTATTCTTGAGTCGGTTGGCACATGACCTCAGACTTTTGTATCCTTATATCTTTACTTTGCTTCTCTTACCACTTGTTACAGGCTCAATCTGGTAATTAGTCCCTTCGGAATTCAGTCAGTTTGGTCAGTAATACTGCTACCTAGCCACACATGATGATGAATAATGGACCTAGAATACATTTCCTACATAACAAATACTATCCATCTGTAAGTTGTTGTTGCTTCTGTAGCAGATGGGCTGAGATAGCGACAGAGGTGGATTATGTTATAAAGGTGCAAGTAAGATGTTTCTCATCCTAAGACAGTTGAAATAGTACTTTATTTTTCTTTCCCAATTCTGGTAGTATTCAATTGCTTTCTGACTTCCGATTTACACTGGGAAAAATGACGGATGACAAATTGGTCAGGAAACTTGACACTGACTACATCTGCACTTCAACCACACTTAATCAGTCTAACATCTGATTCAAAACCAGCTAAGGACAGAAAAGAGCCAAGATAAGGGTCAATAAAAATCAAATTCATAAAAATCAATTCAAAAGTAACTGGTAGCATTTGTGGAGAGCAAAGGAAGAGAGATACATTATGAGAAGGAGTTTTAGATTCATTGCACCCAATGGTTCTAGAAAGCTGATGTTTGTATTATAAGCTTGTAAATTGTTTTGGGAGGTATAAATGTGTGAATCTTGTCATGCACACACAGCTGAATTGAGCATAATAAATATTTTTAATGGAACAGATATTTTAGTAACTTTAATATCCATTATATTCCAGAGACTGAAATGCTTAGTCCTAACAGTTAAAAAACAATTAGCATCAATTTCCAAAGCACTCTAAGGAAGCTCTTACTGCAGTAACTACATGCGAGAGAATGGGAGGGACGGGAGGGGAGACTTAAACTCCAAGAAAATTTCAGTTACGTTATCTCAATCAAAACCAAAATGGGATGCAATGTTTGTTCTCGGTGTTAATGGGCTAGAGAAGGAAAATGTTATTTAAGGTGTTAGAAAGATGCAGTGAACCCTGCCCCCACCTTGATCAAATGGTCAGTAAGACATTGTAGCCAAATGTTTTGCTCCTATATATTTTACTGGCACGTCATTGTTCAGAAAGGAAGGAAAGTAGAGCTTGAGCATCAACAGATAGGTCAACATTACGTAACAGTGATGAGAAAATTATTGGAAAAATTCTGAGAGACTGTAAAAATCATCATATATATATAAGCATAGACTGATCAAGAACAGTCAGCATGGATTTGTTTAGGAAGGCCATGCCTGAAATCCCTCTCTGGGTTCTGTTCCTCATGTGCACAGCTATAGTCTTTAACAAAGCTGCTATAATCTGAGCAAGTCCTAAATAAATATTTTAAATTATCATTTGTCATCTTTCAGCCCCATCTACATTGGGATCAAGTGACAAATTAGCATGAGAAATTAATGCTTGTGTCCCATTCTGCTTAATGCTGTTTCTTGTTCACCTGCATTCTCATTATCTAGTTATTTTGTTATAAACTACACCTCGAGAGAAACATACCTCAAGGTGTCAATTCACCATGTCAGTTTCAGTACATTACTCGCAATTCTCTACTAAAGGACACTGACTTTCTAAAAACGACTTGTCAAATCTTTTTCCTATTTGTTTGCAAATACATGCATGATGACAGAAATCAAGTTAAATGTATCATTAATGCACGTTATTTCTGACAATGATACACAACTCCTCATCCTTTCTAAAGAACAAAAAAAGCCAAGTGTTTTTAAGTAAAAACAAAGCTGTTACAATTACATTGCAAACAAAATTGCTTGGTTACCAGAACACAAAAGCAAAATACTGTACATGCTGGAAATCTGAAGTAAAAACAGAAAATGCTGGAAATACTCAGCAGATCTCTGCAGAGAGAAACAGAGTTAAGGGGCCTGATTTTTATTGCCAAAATAGTTAGGACCTGGATTTTGGCCTTGGATCAGGGACTCAGATTTGACCACAGTGAGGCATTAGTCACAATCATTCTGGAGGCAGCCAGTTACAAAGCTGATTCCTGGAGTGCTGACCAATTGGATGGCAGATGGACTAGGGAAGCAATAGGTCCAAACAGAAGGCCCACAGTGTTATCCAGCGGCATCCCTGCCTGTTGAGGTGGACCCTGCCTGTGTAATTAGGAAAATGCGAGAGAAGCTAATGATGAGGACGTCCTCTGAAGCAACAGTAGGTTTCAGCCTCAGTTAAGTGCCTGTTAGCCATCAGGAAGATCCCAGCATCATCATCAGTTTGACCCCCAAGTCAGCACTTTTTTATTCATTTAAAGGAAGTGGGCATCGCTGGCTTGGCCAGAATTTATTGCCCATCCCCAAATGTACTTGAGAAGGTGGTGGTAAGCTGCCTTCTTGAACTGCATAAAAAGTCTGACAACACCAGGTTTTAGTCCAACCGATTTATTTGATAGTAAACTCACTAGCTTTCGAGGGGATTCCCTCTTCTTCAGGTGAATGGAGAGTTTACTATCAAATAAATCGGTTGGACTAAAACCTGGTGTTGTCAGACTTTTTACTGTGTTTACCCCAGTCCAACGCCGGCATATCCACATCATGACTGTGGGAGGAAACCAGAGCATCTGGAGGAAACCCATGCAGATAGGGGGAGAATGTGCAAACTCCACACGGACAGTAACCCAAGGCTGGAATTGAAACTGGGTCCCTGGTGCTGTAAGGCAGCAATGCTAACCACTGCACCACTGTGCTACACATTCCATAAAAGACCTTTAAAAATCAAAGCCTGATTTTTTTTTTCCCCCAACGTTGGATTATCCCTAACTGAGGTCAGAACCCAGCAGCAACTCAGAAGTGGGCTTAAAGCCTACAACTGGGGGTCATCAATATCTTGTCTCATTAGCCTAAAGCTGGGACACAAATATAAAAGGCTACAATTCAAAACCAACCTGAGGAGGGATTTCCGTTCCACATTGCAAGCCCTAAAAACCATCATTTTAGTTATTAATTTTCAACAGACTTCCCCTCCATTTTGAAATACACTCATTATCACCTTCCTTTGCTCAACAATAAGAACATAAGAAATAGGAGCAGGAGTAGGCCATCTAGCCCTTCGAGCCTGCCCCGCCATTCAATAAGATCATGGCTGATCTGTCGTGGCTCAGTTCCACATTCCTGCTTTCTCCCCACAACCCTTAATTCCCTTGCCTACCAAAAACCTATCTACCTGTGTCTTAAATATATTTAGCGAGGTAGCCTCCACCACTTCAATGGGCAGAGAATTCCAGAGATTCACCACCCTTTGAGTGAAGAAGTTCCTCCTCAACACCCTCCTATCTTACTGGTCACACTGTACTTGGGCTCTCCATTGTGGGAACCTGCCAGCCATTCTTTATTGAACTGAAGTTGGGTCTTTGACATCAAGTATGAGCCCGGGACCTGCATATGGTCCCAATGTCAGGTTTACATGCCCATTGGAACATTCAGCCTCAAGTCACAGGCCTGAAATTTTGGGTGGAATTTTACAGCCTCACTCGTCCCAAAACCGTAAAATCCACCTGAGGTCAATGGACCTTTCCATGGACCGCCCGCTCCAATTCCCGTGGCGGGCAGGCTGATAAACTCTATTTCTCTCTTCACAGATGCTGTCAAATGCTGAGTATTTCCAGCATTTTCTGATTTTATTGTACGTGATTATCTGATTGGACTCTGAGAATACATGCCAAAGAGCAATCATTATCATCTAATTAAGTTTTCTCCCTCACTTATTCTAATGTTGCAAAATCACAATTTAATGCGCATAATACTCCTGGCATTATCTTAAAGGTAAACTCAATTTTGCTAAATTATCGCATTATTGTACAGTGCTAAACATAAGCACAACAATGTAAGTGCAGAGACATCTCTGTTGAGAATGATTACTTTCAGTAAAAAAAGGAGAGATAGCTGCCATTATATTACTAAGGGTTATAAGAACATAAGAACATAAGAACATAAGAAATAGGAGCAGGAGTAGGCCATCCAGCCCTTCGAGCCTGTCTCTGTTCCACATTCCTGCCCTCTCCCCATAACCCTTAATCCCCTTGCTTATCAAAAATCCATCAACCCGTGTCTTAAAAATATTTAGCGAGGCAGCCTCCACCACCTCAACGGGCAGAGAATTCCAGAGATTCACCACCCTTTGAGTGAAGAAGTTCCTCCTCAACTCCGTTCTAAACCGCCCCCCCCTTTATCTTGAGGCTGTGCCCCCTAGTCCTACTGTCCTTTCTGAGCGGGAAGAGCCTCTCCACCTCTATCCTATCCATCCCATTCATCATCTTATACGTCTCAATGAGATCTCCCCTCATTCTTCTAAACTCTAACGAGTACAAGCCTAGTTTATTCAGCCTCTCCTCATAGCTCAACCCCCTCAACTCCGGTATCAGCCTAGTAAACCTCCTCTGCACTCCCTCCAAGGGCAAAATATCCTTGCGTAAGTACGGCAACCAAAACTGCACACAGTACTCCAGCTGTGGCCTCACCAATGCCCTATACAGCTGCAGCAAGACCTCCCTACTTTTATTATGCAGGATATCAAAGCAAAGTAATTGTTTAAAAATCTGCTGCCTATTTAGAATGTCATTATTATCAGCATTGCCTTGCATCAGAGTCCTGTTGTTTGAGTTTGATGGGAACTGTCATAAGCTTAGGTGTTGTCACCATGGACTCTATCCGTTAGTACTTTGAAACCCCTATGGTATTCCTTATCTTGCCCTGTTTCCTACATTATAAAAACAACAACACTTCAGAAAGTGCCTAATTAGTGTGCAGAGGGCTTTGGAACATCCTAATTCATGAAGAGTCCTACATGAATGGAAGTCTTTATTTTTAGATGGCAATCTAAAGCTATCAGCCACTCATAAGGCAGTGCCAACCAGAAAAATTGTGCCTGAGATCATATGTCCTTCACTCAGCAAAATCTCTCCTCAGCAGCCACAAAAGAAGTCCAGTACAGTGTGGAGAGATGGCAATATAATAAAGCAAAATGACATTTGTGTTCATTTTGTCTGGCACTCTTCCAACAATGCTCTGAGTCTCCATTAGAGAGAGGTAGATGGATCGAAGACTGGTTATTCTCTGAAGTTCAAAATTTTACAAAAATGACAAACAGTTGATCCCAATCTGCAAAGAGGCTCAATATTGTGGGAGAAATGTCAAGCAATAAGCTGAGGCAGCAACACAATTTCCAACAATGCTCAGGCCTTTTTGTCATCTGGGAAGATTTTTCAATGTTAACATATTTTTGAGTGATGACGGTAAGTTAGCCGTAAATGGAACAGACCATATTTCCACTTATATTTAACTGTTTCCATCATGAGCAGGCAATGCAAGCAAGTCTGTACAAAGGTAAACATTGGATGAAAAACATCAAAAAGAAAAATGTTCTCTATTTTGTCCTGTATCTCTTGAGCACTTTATTTTGTCTGATATCTCCTGAGCACTACAAGCTAGAATGTTAGGAAGATAGGATAGTTATCCTGGAGGAAATCATTAAACAACAAAACTCTATCTGAGCATGGTGTTACTACAGAAGGCAAAATTCTGTAACTGGAAACAGATTATTACACTTGGATGCTTTTGGTAAGAATGCATTAAACATAGACCACATGCTCTTGATCTGGGGAAGGGATGCTTGGGCAATGTGCTTCACAGGGAAGTTCTGGGTGACTGAACGATGCATTGCATAATAAATGTGTATGAATCAAGGTACCTCGCCTAGAATTATAATGTAGATTACAAGTGTAAAACTTAAGGACTTTGGTTTAAAGATAGTAAGATTCCGACATTAGAAAATTCCATGTCAAATAAAGTAGTGAATATGAAGGTAAAACCCACAGAAAAGCAATTAACTCCAGCAGGATGAATATCTGGTTAGAAACATGACTGAAAGTTAAAGGATAGATATGAACTGACACGATCAATTTACCCCATGGAGCATTTCATTCCTCAGTCAGTAAGATCAACGTGTCACCTGTGTCAGACAGAGCTAAAGAGTGAAGGCATATATACATATCCTGGAATTTTATCTGATTAACTTTGTGAATGAATAGCATTCCCTGGGGACTTTAAATAGCCAAGTTGGGCAAATACTTCTTCAGAAGTAGTAAACTTGGGTGGCACGGTGGCACAGTGGTTAGCACTGCTGCTCACAGAACCACAGTTCAATTCCTGGCTTGTGTTACTGTCTGTATGGAGTTTGAATGTTCTCCCTGTGCCTGTGTGGGTTTCCTCCAGGTGCTCCAATTTCCTCTCACAGTCTGAAAGATGTATTGGTTAGATGCACTGGCCGTGCTAAATTCTCCCTCAGTGTACCCGAACAGGTGCCAAAGTGTGGCAGCTCAGGGTATTTTCACAGGAACTTCATTGCAGGGTTAAGGTAAGCTTACTTGTGACTCTAATAAGAAAGCTTTAAACTTGATCGGCTGATTGATCTTTGCTGTGTCTTCCTTAAAATAGCACAAGAGACACTAGGTCCAAAATTTTCATCTTGAAATTTCCCCTCCCTACTCCCAATGTAACATCAATAGGGAAAAGCTATATCACATAGAGTGGATTTGATCTTCACCAGTAGCATGATGCATCATTTCCCTGGAATTTATCATGCTGTAGGCAAAGAGAAGAATCTATTAGAAAGTTTGAACCCTGCAGTTCTTAACTCATTTCACTCTCTTACAGTTTCAGAGAGCAGTGCACCCAGCTGAATAATAGTGTTGATGGTGGAAGCAAGCAGTCATTATCAATGAGGCTGCACAGATTGTGTTTTGTGGGAGATATCAGGCCAAGATACCATGATCTCCGTTAATGTTTAACGCTTGGCTATTGGAAATGCCCCTAATGCTTTCAAGGCAACCAGGTATGGGCAACAGATTCTGCCTAGCTTTTCCTATATCCAAGGGCCACATATAAGTTATTATACATACAAACATATAAATAAAGATTATAATCACATATTTATTATGTTATCATATGTTCCAAAATAGCTATTACTGACTAAATTTTATTAAAAAATATTCCTGGCTCATAGCCTTTCAAAACTGGAGTGCGAATCAGATATTGGAGCACCGGGCACAGCAACCTTTTGCATGGATTTTAAGTAGTAAAATAATAGATTGAAAAACTGTGCAAGACACACTGATTTTCAATAAACTCCACTTAGAATTCAGAAAATAGCTCTATTTTCCTGAAAATGAATACCCATAAATTGCACCACACACTGAATCTGAAAAGCTAGTCCCCCGATTTAAACAGAGGTCTGTTTGCATTCAGCACTGTGAGGCATTAAAATAGGCGACCTTTTTAAAAAGCAAATCTTCACAAACTCAGTTAAATGATAAAATAGACACAGGTTTTGTGGTATGTTGGGGAAAAGGCTCGGATCACAATTTGACATTTGAAGAAAGAACATAATAATATTCATAAATAAGAACTTATTACGCCATCAGAACGTCATGAACACCCAAATGGATTGACTGACATTCAATCACTGTTTTTTCCAGGGTAAATATTACGGCTGGGTAGTTTATCAGAGTTGATCCTTTTCCATCACCAAAATTCTCAACAGAAATTGTGTTTAGACAGGAAAATGTGTTTTCCAAAAGCAAAGTAGGGGTAACTTTAAGGAAACTCCTGACATTTATAAAGAACAAAGAAAATTACAGCACAGGAGCAGGCCCTTTGGCCCTCTAGGCCTACACCGACCATACCGCTTGACTTAACTAAAACCTCCTACCCTTCCGGTGACCATATCCTTCTATTCCCATCCTATTCATGTATTTGTCAAGACGCCCTTTAAAAGTCACTAACGTACCTGCTTTGACTACCTTTCCTGGCAAAGAGTTCCACACACACAATACTCTCTGAGTAAAAAACTTGCCTTGTACATCTCTTTTAAACCTTGCCCCTCATACCTGAAACCTGTGCCACCTAGTAATTGACTCTTCCACCCTGGGAAAAGCTTCTGACTATCCACTCTGTCCATGCCTCTCATAATCTTGTAGATTTCTATTGGGTCTCCCCTCAACCTCCGTTGTTCCAGCGAGAACAAGCCAAGTTTCTCTAATCTCTCCTCATAGCTAATGCCCTCCATTTATTGTTGAAAATTCAATGCCGGGATTAATAGTTGATGCCTTCCCTAACTGGCTTCTTTAAAGACAAGAGAGAAAGAGGAAACCTGGAGCAGTCAATCACCTGCGGGCAATCTTGGGCAACTGGTAGTGTCAGTGGTAGGGCTCAGGGAAACGCCTTCCAGGTAGCATACTTCAATAAATAAAGAAAGGTCATTTATTTAAGGAGAGAAGGGGAAAGGCTATCCAAAAATACCTCAAAGGGTAGCGAAGAAAATGCTTTGGATTCAAAGTTAACTTGAAAATGGATCTTAGTCGACAGTAGAAGTAATCTGGGATTCAGCAACCTGCTCATTCTTTGTAAATACATAATGCTTATTGAGCCTGTAAGAGAAACAAATTAACTAACTTATCATCATTTATGAGTGGAACTATAATATTGTTTTAGCAATGGTAGGATGCTAGAAAGCACAGAACACCAGAGGGATCTTGGAATGCATGCCCAAAGATCCCAGACAGGTAGCTAAAGTGGTTGATAACATATATAGGATACATCCCTTTATTAGCCGAGGCATAGAACTTAAGGGCAGGGTTATGATGGAGCTGTATAAAACATTCCTTAGGCCATAGCTAGAGTGTGCAGTCCTGGTCACCACACTATAGAAAAGATTTCATTGCACTTGAGAAGGTTCAGAAGAGATTCACCAGGATGTTGCCAGGACTGGGATGTTTCAGCAATGAAGAGAGGCTGGAAAGGCTGGAGTTGTTTTCCTTAGAGCAGAGAATGCTGAGCAGAGACCTTAATGAGATGTACAAAATTATGAAGGATATGGATAGGGTCAATATTTCTGCTTATTAGAGGGGTCAATAACCAGGGGGCATAGATTTAAGTTCGGGGCAGAAGATTTAAAGGGGATTTGTGGAAAAATGTTTTCACCCAGAGGGTGGTGAGAATCTGGAACTCACTGCCTGAAAGGGTGGTAGAGGCAGGAACTTTCACAACATTTAAGAAGCATTTAGATGAGCACTTGAAATGCTTTGGCAGACAAGGCAACAGACCTTGTCTGTTGGAAAATGGGATTAGAATGGATTGTGCTTGATGGCTGGCACGGACACAATGGGCCAAAGGGCCTCCTTCTGTGCTGTAAAACGCAATGACTCCATAGCTATAATATTTAAATGATCAGCAATTCCGTAAGACATTTAGCTTTTTCCTGTTAGGTAGCGTTCGCTAAAGAGCCAGGCTTTTAGCTACGAAATTTTCTAACGCACAATAAAATTTGAACATGTGTTTGTAAAATGGAATAAGTGTGAAGTGAATGTTCCTCTGAATAATTTGAGTCAACCTGAATATTAAATGAAGCAAAGTGTGTTATCTCCAGAAATGTTCACAAACAAAGATATCACCTTTCCTTAAGATTAATTACATTACCATGACAAAAAAAATCTATATGGGGTAATATAACAGGGACCCGCCTAATCAGTTTTCTGATTATTAAAATGTTAATGCTTGCAGTATTTGTTTTAAATAAACATCTGTCAGTGTATTTAAAAGTGCATCTTCATGGTATTAATTATGGTTCTCTTTAGAAAGTGTCCCTAAGGGCCGCCAGTGGAGTGACAACACCACACATTGACAGAGGCATTGACATTTATCGTTGTTTGCTCCCATCTGCCCTGAAGACACTCAATGGGATATACAATTTCACAAGGACTGGTGCATGTCCAGTGTCTCACCAGGGGAGGCTAGGGTGGGAGGGGAAGCGGGGGGGAGGGGGGGATGTTGGAGGAGGGACTTTTATTATTTTTCATTGCCGTGTTCAATATTTGTTTCTCCAATACAGACACACACCAGCACAATTTCCCACAGTTACTCCTTGATAATAACTGAAAACAGAAAGACCTGGCTAATGTTTGAGCACTGAGGTCGACAATGATTCTTCCTGCTCTTTTCCCCGGGCACAGCTTGGCTAACACAGTGCAGGTGAACTAATTGGGGTTGAGCACATGCTTGTTATGACAAGCCATTTTGAAACAGTGCGAGTTGCAAAAATAATCCAATCAGATGTTATTACTGAATTTTGATATGATTTGATTTATTATTGTCACGTGTATTAAAAGTAAATTATTTGTCACAGTTAAGGCTTGCGTTAATATTGCAATGAAATTACTGTGAAATTCCCCTAGTCGCCACACTCTAGCACCAGTTTCAGTCAATGCGCCTAACCAGCACGTCTTTCCGATATGGGAGGAAACCGGAGCACTCGGAGGAAACCCACACAGGCACAGAGAGAATGTGCAAACTCCACACAGACAGTGACCCAAGCTGGGAGTCGAACCCGGGTCCCTGGTGCTGTGAGAACAGAAAAACATAAGAACTAGGAGCAGGAGTAGGCCATCTGTCTCCTTGAACCTGCTCTACCATTCAATAAGATCATGACTGATCTTTTCGTAGACTCAGCTCCACTTACCACTCACTCACCATAACCCTTAATTCCTTCACTGCTCAAACTGTGAGGCAGCAGTGCTAACCACTGTGCTTCCATACCACCTCTAGTACACAGTGAAAAATATTGTTTCTTGCGCACTATACAGATAAAGCATATCATTCATAGAGAAGGAAACGAGTGAGTGCAGAATGTAGTGTTACAGTCATAGCTAGGGTGTAGAGAAAGATCAACTTAATGCAAAGTAGGTCCATTCAAAGGTCTGATAGCAGCAGGGAAGAAGCTGTTCTTGAGTCGGTTGGTACATGACCTCAGGCTTTGTAATTTTGTCGCGTCCTCAGAATTTATATTTTATTTATTTTTGGGTTTCACTCCCAGCAATGGTTTAACTTGTTTCAGCCTATAACTGCGTGCAGGATTTTTTTTACAGAAAAAATATTTCAGAGCACCTCGGGACAGTCAGTCTTGCTGGCCAGTGGTATTCCGAGAACACAGAATAGTTCAGTCATGTAAGGAGTTGGTTTTACATTAAATACTCCCACCAATGTGGATAGTTTTGAAAATGCTCTCTGGCAGAGATCCAAATGTCTGATGAACACTGGAAAATTGAACTATTGGAAAATTCATGAGTTCCTTCTGACCTAAATCTCTGAATCTTCCATCTGGTCAACTGTTCCCAGTTTTCCCTAACCATCTCCATTTTGTGAGACAGAAACAGAAATTGCTGGAAAGTCCCAGCGGGTCTGACAGCACCTGTGGAAAGAGAACAGAGCTTACATTTCTAGTCTGGATGACCCTTTGTCAGAGGTGACATCAATAGCAAAGAGGATGAGATTTATACTGTTACAGTGAAATGGGAAGGGGTGTGGTGGGGAGGATTAACAAGAATGTCGTAGACAAACAGACAAATGGAATTAAATGGTAGTAATCATGGTTAAGAAGGGTGCTGACAGATGCCGTTAAGAGATCAGAATGTGTATATGGCAAAACAAAGGTAAGAAAGAGCGTCAAAGAACAACTTGAGACATTTCAAATGAAATGAAGTAAATGAAGGCCATCCAGTCTGCTTTTGGCCTCTCCAATATAGAGCAGATCACATTGGGAACAGCAAATGCAACAGAGCAAATTAGAGGTGCACGTGAAGTGCTGCTTCACCCGCATGGGAAGGTGCCGCATTACATATCTCAGGTTGTCTTATGACTTTCTGCTTACCTTTGTTCTGTCATTTACACATTCTGGTCTCTTAATTGCCACTGTTAGCGCCCTTCTTACCCATGATTATTGCCATTATATTCCCTTTGTCATTTTGTCTATGACATCTTTGTCCATTCCCCTACCCATCCCACCCTCACCCTAACAGTATAAATCTCATCCTATTTATTATTCTCTTCAGCTCTGTCAAAGGGTCATCCAGACTCGAAACATTAGCTCTATTCTCTGTTCATAGGTGCTCTCAGACATGCTGAGATTTTCTCTCATTTTCTGTTTTTGGCTCAGAACCCAGCATTCACAATAATTTCCTCTTATCCATTTTATGAGAATCGTTCTGTCCCACTATGCATCCATCTTGTACTGAGATGGCCTACTTCTCCCAACTACTCCACATCCACCAATACCTTTGATCCATCAGCTTTGACAAAGGGTCACCTGGACTCGAAATGTCAGCCCTTTTCTGGTCTCACAGATGCTGCCAGACACGCTGAGATTTTCCAGCATTTTCTCTTTTGGTTTCAGATTCCAGCATCTGCAGTAATTTGCTTTCGTCCAGTACCTTCCACGATCTTGTTGAACCTGTTCTTACATTGAATAACTTCTGCTTTGACTTCATTCACTGCAAATAAGTGGTGTTGCTATGGGACTCCATGTGGTTCTTAACTATGTTTGCTTGGGGATGCTTTTAGACCTCTCTCATTTATTTTTCCAGCGCTATTGATGACTGTATTGTTTTTATTTCCTGCTCTCACACCAAAACAGAAAAATAGAAACAACCTTTCCACGCTTCTCTCATCCCTACATGGTCCAATCCCAACTCTTGCTATTCCTTCCTCGAATATCTCCATTTTTGAGGATAAACTAGCAACCAACATCGACCATAAGCCTATCAAGCCCTTCAGCTAATATTGATCATGCTTCCTCCCAACCTGGTCCCTGTAGGGACACTTCTCCATTCTCCAAGTTCCTCTGTCTATATTGCAGCTATTTTGATGAAGCCACCTTCTACACCACTGTTTTCAACAACCGATGATTCCCCATACTGTGGTTGACAGCGCACATTAACCATAATTTAAAATATTCTAATGGATTTTTTTCAAAACCCATACCCTTCGTTTTTTATTTAACTTAAGAAATTCAACACACCTATGCAAATCCTATAATGTACTGCTTCCAGGAACAAAAAACATGCATATGTGACTGCAACCATATTTAGAACCACCATAACACACATAGAAACCATAGATCAGAATCTTGCACTCCTCGGGTACGTGCTATTGGCAGTCAGAAGGAGATGCAATGTGTGCTTTCACTAGCAATCAGAACCCAAACACGATTACATATTGACTGGCCAGAGAATGAACAACCAACATGAAATGTGCACTGAAAAAGGCCAGTGCAGCTGGGGGTGTTTGGGGAAAAGGGTTTCAATTTGCACACTCAACCACTTGACAGCAGACCATATAGAACCTCATTCCTCAAATGTCTTCTTTCATTTTATTTAACCCTTGAAATTTTATCCCATGTGCTAGATAGGTTGTAGCTAAAACATAAAGGCTGCCGGTCCAATTGGCCTGTCTATTAACTGTCAAAGTGGAAGGGCTACTTAATGGGCTTAATTGCCTGCTTAATTTTTGGAAGGCATGTTTCCGACTCCTGTGCATACCCCGCACCCCCACCGCCTGTGCCCAAAACCTTCTCGCGAGATATCATGCAATTCCAGCTTGGGTGCATGTTCAAGTAAAGTTCTGGCCTCGGAATAATAAAAGCCCCTTCTTTCACAAGCTAATTATCTCCTACATACTGTGCACTATTTATTCTAAATACAGACCTTTACATTGACTTACTTAATATCCAGATATGTTTATGAGTTAAGATTAAGAGGGGTAAGAGGAAGTTCACATGGATCATTAACATTGGCGTGCATCTGTTTCTGTGCTGTACTTTATAATACTTTTGAATAACAGGGAAAGATGATCCACCTACAAGGAAGGGAAACAACTCTATATAATACCACCCTGACCTCCAAAAGCAATCAAGAAAAAATTCTAGTACATTAATCAACCACAATGAGCGTGCGAGAAGATAAGATATATAAAACATGCAAATTTGGAGTATGTTCCTCTCCCCGCAGTCTCATCATTCATCTTGACAAGCACAAAATTCACGAAACAAACAAAAATAACAACTGAATGAGGGATATGCCACAGAGAACAGTGAAATACGATTTGAGTCTTCCTATAGAAAGCAGACCTGACATTTATGACCATGTCACAAATGGAAACATAAATCCTATTCCTATGCCCTCCACAACAAATTATACAAGGGTATGGGAATTAAGAAAAAAAAATATTTTTTGCGTTTTATATGTAGAAGCATATATTCCTATTAGCTCCTCAATCCTACAAATCAGATACAATCTCTTTCCTTTCAATACTGTGAACAAACGCCTTAACAAACAATTACATTTTTCTGAATTTGTTTAAAACGCTACTCCAGTGACTCAATGGACGAATGAGAGATACAGGCCAAGAATGGCCCAGGTTCAATCTCTGGACTGTGTTAACCATGGTAGCGGTTCAATTTTTTTAATCCTTTCATCGGATGTGAGCTTAACTGGTAAGACCTACATTTGGCGCCCATCCCTAATTACCCTTGAACTCAGTGCCTTTTACGCCATTTCAGAAGGTACCATACTGCCATGAATCTGAAGTCGCATGTGGACCAGGCCAGGTAACAGTAGCAGATTTCCTTCCCTACAGGACATTCGTGAACCGGATAGATTTCACAACAGTCAACGACACTTGTGATGGTCACCATTACTGAGACTGGCTTTGAACTGTGGATTGAATTGAACAATTGAATTTAAATTCCATTAGCAACCAGGGTGGGATTTGAAGCCAAGTCCCCAGAGCATTAACTTAGCATTAACTACATTGTTAGCCCAGTGACTTTCCTGCTAAGTCACTGTCTCCCCATCATATTACAATTAACCTCAATGTCCCTGGGCTAGCTGATGGACTAGCCAGCCAGGGAGCTGTTTACTGAAAGCTATCCAAAGACTCAACATAAGCACTGGGTTTGGCTGGGATGTCCATACCATGGTCAAAGACCATACTCATGAAACAAAAAAAAGTAAAAACTAGAAGAAGGATAAACATAAGAACATAAGAACATAAGAAATAGGAGCAGGAGTAGGCCATCTGGCCCTTCGAGCCTGCCCCGCCATTCAATAAGATCATGGCTGATCTGTCGTGGCTCAGTTCCACTTTCCCGCCCTCTCCCCATAACCCTTAATCCCCTCTCTTATCAAAAACCCATCAACCCGCTTCTTAAAAATATTTAGCGAGGCAGCCTCCACCACTTCAACGGGCAGAGAATTCCAGAGATTCACCACCCTTTGAGTGAAGAAGTTCCTCCTCAACTCCGTTCTGAACTGCCCCCCCTTTATCTTGAGGCTGTGCCCCCTAGTCCTACTGTCTTTTTTGAGCGGGAAGAGTCTTTCCACCTCTATCCTATCCATCCCATTCATCATCTTATACGTCTCAATGAGATCTCCCCTCATTCTTCTAAACCACAGGAACACAGTGAAATATGATTTAAGGCTTGACTACATAAAGGAAGAATGTCACTTCAGGTATGATTTCCAAGCACATGCATGGAATCCACTACTTCAACTAGTATTTATGGAACCAATTTTTGATTAAACAGATCTGTAGTTTTAGAATTGAGACCTAAGCAACAACAATAACAATAAAGCAAAATCTAAAAAAAAGCTTATAATTGAGAAGCGCCATAGTAATGGAAGCAGCTCCAGGCCAAAGAGCAGCCAATGAATCTCTAAAAGACCCAATGAAAAGAAAAACTGAAAAGGTCAAAGCCAAGCCATGAAGAAGAAGCTGAACACAGCGACAGACCATAAGATGTTCACGTGTCAGTGGGAGGATATATTTAAACCTCACAGCATTATGATTGCATAGCAGCTATTACAAGAAAGATCCTCACAAAGGAGTTATTTTGAAGTTTGCTACAACAATATTGCAGGTGCAAGATATCATTTCTCAATATTCCAGAATAATTTAAATACTGTAACATCAAAAATGGGGGAACTTTGAAGCTAATATACAATGACAACTGAAATCTTTAGGGTATTCAGGCATGTAAGGGGTGACCTTACTGGCTTGTCACACTGATCAATTGGTCTGTAAGATCACGAGAGAGACAAAAACCCGGGTTTGTGTCCAATTTCTTGCCTCTGGCAATACTTCTAGCGCTGTTAAGCCAACAAAATCAGTCTTGCATCCAAATATTTATAAGTTAATTTAATTGTGATCAATGAGCCTGGGATGCAATCGGCCGGGCTTACTTGTCTTAACGGCCTTACCAGTGAGGAGCATGTATGGTCCCCACCGACAGATCTGCCACTTAGTGCAGAAAGAGGATGAATGGTCTCATCCCTTCCACCAGAGTAAGTCAACCTTCTCATCACTCTCAACTCGGACATTCATAAGACCATTACATATCCACAGGGCTCTCACTCACTGTCAGCTCAATGAAGTCATCATTCATCTCTCACAGACACCCTCATATCTCCACTATTGATCTCATCCCCTCTGCTGACCTCATCCTCATTCTATCCAGGCTCCACAACCTACTGTTCATAGTGAGAGGATTTGAATGCAGGAGCAGGGATGTCTTGCTGCAATTCTACATGGCCTTGGTGAGGCCACACCTGTAATTTTGTGTGCAGTTTTGGTCTCCTTATCTGAGGAAAGATGTTCTTGCTCTAGAGGGAGACCAGAGAAGGCTGATTCCTGGGATGGTAGGACTGGTGTATGAGGAGCGATTGAGTCGGCTAGGATTGTATTCACGGGAGTTAAGAAGAATGAGGGGTAGAATTTTATAGAAACCTATAAAATTTGAATAAGACTTGACACGGTAGATGCAGGAAGAATGTTCCTGATGGTGGGAGTGTCTAGAACCAGGGATCACGGTCTGAGGATACAGGGTAGACCACGTCAGACAGAGATTAGGACGAATTTTTTCACACAGTGAGTGGTCAGACTGAGAAATCCATTACAAAAGAACAAATGCTGGAAAATCTCAGCAGGTCTGGCAGCTTCTGTAAGGAGAGAAAAGAGCTGACGTTTCGAATCCGGACGACTCTTTGTCAAAGCTAAAAGGCATAGAAAGTGGAGTATATTTATACTGCAGGGTCTGGGAATGAAAGATGAGTCATAGCCACAGAAACCAGGGGAACAGATTACTAATAGCTGTACATAGACAGAATAGAAAGTATGAATGGTCAAATGGCAGAGAAGCTAAAATGAAGATGCTGGGGAAGGGAGGGATGGGTGGATGGGACAGAGGTAAGACTTAAAAAGGAGAAGCAAAGGGGGAGAAAAGTTAAGGGAAGGGGGATAAAGTAGGGGGAAAGAGTGGGGGGGGGAGAAAAATAAAGAAATGAAAGGTAGAGAACAGTAAAAAATAAAATAAAACAAAGCGCAAACAAAGGAGTCGAGGTGGGATAGAGCAAATCATCTGAAGTTGTTGAATTCTATGCTGAGATCGGAAGGCTATAAAGTGCCTAGCCAGAAGATGAGATGCTGTTCCCCCAGTTTGCGTTGAGCTTCACTGGAACATTGCTGCAGGCCAAGGACAGACATGTGGGCATGGGAGCAGGAACATGTGTTAAATAACCGGAAGATCAGGGTTCTGATTGCGTACAGGCAGAAGGTGCTCAACAAAGCGATCACCCAGTGTATGCTTGGTCTCCCCGATACAGAGGAGGCCACATTGGGAGCAGTGAATGCAATACACCAGATTGAAAGAGTTGCAAGTGAAACACTGCTTAACCTGGAATGAATGTTTGAACCTTGGATGGTAAGCATAGAAGAGTAAAGGGATAGCTGTTACACCTTCTGCGATTGCGTGGGAAGGTGCTATGAGTGACAGGAGAGGTGCTGGGTATAGTGGAGTGGACTAGGTTATCCCAGACAGAACATTCTCTGCGGAACGCTGACAGTGGGAGTGAAGGGAAGATGTGCTTGGTGATGGCACCATGCTGGAGTTGGCGAAAATGGCAACGGGACAGAGAAAATTGGATTTCTGAAGCAATATCAAGATCAATGATAAACACACATATGAGAATCCTATACCAGATCATCCCTCTGTCACTGCTACTGAGTGCAATGTCTTGTGTGTTACTCAGTTACTTTGCACGAATAATCCCCATTCTCCCCTGGGCACATTTGACATGTGTCTGGTGCCCTCAGCAATCAGTACCCCACCTCAAGCTCTGAGAGAACCTTGGAAGGGGACCCTGAGGAGACCATCACAACACTCTCACCCATATCCTCCACCAATGCAGATACATATACCTCTGTGGGGCACAGATCTAAAGCATGCCTGGGATCACAATCTGTGAGCGCAGCACACTAATCTGGTCCACAGCAAGCAGAGCCAGAGACATCCTGCATAGCTAATACTCAGAGGAATGAAGGAAGCCACAATTCTGCTGGAGTTTGAGGCTACATCATGTGATGAAACCTTCAGGAGTACATTTAATCACAATTTTGGCAACTCTGGAGCAAGTGCTCTTACTACGGAGTCAGAGGATCTCTCTTGTCCTTTCTGGACCCCTAAGGAATATCAAAAACAGTTGCCTTTTTTAGATGTCTTCTAATGTTGATAGTTCTTCCCACCAAATTGGCTTTCCCTCACAGGTCTCTGTTTAAAGGAACAGGAAGACCTAAATAAAACATTGCCAGAACCCAATCTGCATGTTGCTTTAGCGTGGTTTGGACAGGCTGAGTGTGTGGGCAACTGCTTCTCATATGCAGTATAATGCAGGTAAATGTGAGGTTATCTACTTTGGTAGCAATAATAGGAAGACAGATTATTACTTGAATGGGTGTAAACCGAAAGAGGTAGATAACTGAATGAAACCTTGGAGTCCTCGTGCATCAGTCATTGAAAATAAGCCCACAAGTACAACAGGCTCTAAAAGAACGTAAATGGTATGTTGGTTTTCATAGCGAAATGCTTTGAGCATAGGGACAGGGATGTTTTGCTTCAACTATGTAGGGCGTTGGTAAGGCCACACCTGGAATATTGTGTGCAGTTTTGGTATCCTTATCTGAGGAAGAATGTCCTTGCTAGAGAGGGAGAACAGCAAAGGTTTACCTGGCTGATTCCTGAGATGGCAGGTGTGTCATATCAGGACAGACTAAGTCAGTTAGGATTATATTCATTAGAATTGAGAGAGTGAGAGGGGATCACATAGAAATTTCTAAAATTCTAATAGGGTTAGACAGTGGTGGGGGAGTCCAGAAATAAGGGTCATAGTTTGAGGATAAGAGGTAAACCTTTTAGAACTGAGGCGAGGAGAAATTTCTTCACCAAGAGGGTGGCGAACACATGGAATTCACTACCACAGAATGTGGTTGAGATCAAAAAACATTGTCTAATTTCAAGAAGAAATTAGGTATAGTTCTTGGAACTAAAGGGATCAAGAGGTATGGAGGAAGGGGGGAATTAGGATATTGAATTCGATGATCAGCCATCATCAAAATGAATGGTGGAACAGGCTTGTAAGGCCAAATGGCATGTACCTTTTTAGTTTCTATGTTTCTATGCATATTCAATGAAGGACCTGGTCAGTTTCAGGCAACCAGCCATCTTGTCAGCTTGGATCCGGCTATTAGGTTACATCAGCAGACAGTCACTCACCAGCAGGCATCACTGTCCAGCAATCAGCAGCAGAAACCCTAGATGCCTTCCAGGGAACTGGGATTGCTCATAAAGCCTCAAACAGTTCCCTGGGTTCAGATCAGTCTCCTTAGTGCAGGATAATCACAAATCTTCCTGCATTGTATGAATCATGATGCGGAGATTCCGGCGTTGGACTGGGGTAGGCACAGTAAGTAATCTCACAAGATTAAAGTCCAACAAGTTTATTTGGTAGCACGAGCTTTCATTACATTGCCCCTCACCTGATGAAAAAGCAGTGCTCCAAAAGCTCGTGCTACCAAATAAATCTGTTGGACTTTAACCTGGTGTTGTGAAACTTCTTACTGTACGAATCATGGAAATGTGGGGCAGTGCCTTTACCCATTGAGCTATTCAGGAATCAGGCAAGGTGCACTTAAAACAAATCACAGTTATCCATTCAAAATTGATAGCCTCTACTGAGACAGATACCGAGGTAAACTTTGCTTTCAGTTTGAGCCGAGGGATTGATGTTGGTTGCTGCCCCAATTAACTGGTAACCCCACAGACCTAAAGTTGGATATGTCTTTTAAGATCAGTTTCCAAATGCTGCCAAACAATCTGAACCAGCCTTAATGTTTGAACCGTGTCTCTCATTGCACTTGTGTGACATTTCCATTTCCCTCAAAAGCCAGCTTAGTGATCTTTGAGCCAATTCAATGGAAATTGTGGGTGACAGAGTAAGGAGTATAAATAATACTAATTGTGTTTTCACACAAACATAAAGTTATTTGTAACCATTAAACTTGCTCGGTGCAAGGATGGAGAGGGCTTGTCGAAGCATTTTGGGGGAGGTTTTGTTTTGTAAATTGAACCTGCATTCTACAGTAGTTTACCTGGTTCAAAGTTGAGATCTTCTGCGGGATACTTAGAAAAAAATACATTTGTGCTTGTCATACCCATCAGGGTGACCTCCTGTGACCCAAATGACTTGTGCCTGACAGAAGCAATCATCCTCAAATAAATCCCGTACTAATTTAGATGATGCTTGGCAGAATATATAAATCCCCATGGAATTGATCCTTCTGCATGTTCTGTGATAACAACTGGCTCCATTCTCTGCAGTGCTAGCATCGCACTACGGAATTTTATAAATTAGAATTCCTGAACAACTTAGGCCTTTAAGCCAAGCACTTGCATTTGGACCCACTCGGGCACAATATCTTGAACAGAGGTGCTGCCTTTGTAATTGTTGTTGCTGTTTTTAGATTTGTCTCAATCAACCCTGATAATACCAAGCAAACAAAAGCAGAAATGGTGTTGCTATCAGGCCTGAAATAGCCATCCTTTTAAAGAAAAGGAGCTCTGCCTCATTCTTGGCTTAAAAAGGTTAGTTCTCGAGCAGCTTTTGTTGGAGGATTTCCTGAGTGTGTTGGAAATTGAAAGCATCAGATTAAAGATCACAAAGCGACTCTTAGCCTTGTGAAAACTGTTGTCGACTTATTCTGCGCTGTAATTCCCTCTATTTTCCTCACACAGATGCCATTAATATGTGCATTATTCTGCAAATCCCCACATCATGCTGGAACAAAAAATTAAAAAGTCTCTCTTCATTTCTCTTTTAATCAACAACTTTTCCTAATCCCTTGAATAGAGAATTTGCTTTTGGATTAGATTTTGTATTGTATGGAGCACACTTTTTTTTATCACTTTAACACGGGGCTAGTCTTGTGCTCCATTGACATTTCAAAATCCATACAAATCCCTTCATGGCCTCTCTCCACCCACCCCACTGCTACCATCTGCTTCAACTCGGGGCCTTAGCTCACACCCTCTGCTTCTCTGACTATATGGTGTCCCTCTCTTTCTCTCCTTCCCACTGTGAGTGGCACAGCTTATAACAATCAAAGCTACATTGTGGTGGTCTCTCCCTAAAGCTCACTGATGCCTGAGACCCCTTCTCTTGCGCTTGTTCACTGGTACAAAAATAATAAAAAAAAACCTAATAAAATGTTCACCTTGATCTCAAGGAAGGTGGAATACAAAAGTGAGGAAGTGAAGCTCCCATTGCGCAGAACTCTCTTCATTTTTTTAATTCATTCCTGGGACATGGATGTCGCTGGCTGGCCAGCATTTACTGTCTATCCCTCATTGAGGGTCAACCTCATTGCTACGGTTCTGGAGTCACATATATGCTAGACCAGGTAAGGAGGCAGATTTTCTCCCCTAAAGGGCATTAGTGAACCAGATGGGCTTTTCCGACAATCAACAATGGTTTCATGGTCAACAGATTCTTAATTCCAGATATCTTTTATTGAGTTCAATTGCACCATCCACTGTGGCAGGATCCAAACCCAGATCCCCAGAACATTAGCTAAGTTTCTGGATTAATAATCTAGCGATAATACCACTAGGCCATCACCTCCTCCATCTAGATTGCTGCATTCAGTTCTGGACATCGTACCCAAGAAAAATCATATTGCTCAAGGAGGGGCTACAATACACGTTTATCAAAATGTCACAAGGTTAAATTATGAAGCATGTTTAGCTTATGTTCTCTTACAATGAGAAGGTTAAGAGGAATCTCATTAAGAAGTTTAACATGATAAAGGATTTCAATTAGGCAGCTTCAGAGAAATAAATAAATGAGTGAATCTAGAACAGGGCAACGTAATCTTAAAATAAGAGGCAAACCATTGAGGAGCGAAATCAGGAAACATTTTTTCACACACAGGGTGGTGGAAATCTGGAACTTGATCCCGAAGGATATGAATGTTGGGTCAACTGAAATTTTCAAGGTTGAAGTTGATAGATTGTTGTTAAGCATATAGAATCCTAGAATACAGAAGGAGGCCATTTGGCCCATTGAGACGCCACCCAGGCCCTATCCCCTTAACCCCATGCATTTTACCTAGCTAGTGCCTCTGAAACTAAGGGGCAATTTAGCATGGCCAATTCACCTAACCCACACATCTTTGGACCGTGAGAGGAAACCGGAGCACCTGATGGATACCCATGTAGACACATGTGGTGTGCAAACTCCGCACAGATAGTGGCCCAAGGCTTGGCGCTGTGAGGCAGCAGTGCTAACCACTGTGCCAGCATGCCAATCACTTTGTCATAGTGCCAGCCCAATATCAAAGGACATTGAGCGAAGGTGGATAATTGGAATTGCGGTACAGACAAGTCTTTATTCAACTGAATAGTGGAAGAGGCTCAAGGGGCTGAATGATCTACTCCTGTTCCTAGTTCCAAAGGTTTCTTCAACATCTTTCTCTTTGATCATAATGGTGCTTGCTATCTTGACTTTCCTTTAAACACAGGTTCAATGTTCGTGTCCTTCATGACGTTTTTGGAAACACTGAGCTAAGTTAAGATCTTGGTGGGAAATATTTGCAGTGTATTCCTTCCTAATCCTTCACCTCACTATTGATAGAAAATCAGTAGACACTTTGGAAAGTGGCAGAAGCCATTGGTTTTTCCACTAATATTATACTAAATTTGCAGCAGGAGATTGGATGAGCTACCTGCAGGAGTATGTTTTGCCAGTTTTTTTTGGCATTTACATTTTTATTTGCCACAATCAAAGAAAAGAGTTAATAGTAAGATTTTGAGTGATGTGCATGGGCACCAGGCCCACCAAATTTCTTGGTTTCAAATGCTTTAGAAGTGGATTGCCAGATAGCATAGATTTGAACTACTTTTTTTATTAATTTGTGAGACATGGGTGTTAGTGGCTGGCCAGCATTTATTGCCATCCCTAGAAGGTGGTGATGAGCTGCCTTCTTCAAACACTGCAGTCCACATACTGTGGATTGACACACAATGCCATAAGGGAGGGAATTCCAGGATTTTGATCCAAAGGAAAGATGATATAGTTCCGAGTCAGGATGGTGAGCATCTTCGAGAGGACCTTACAGATGATGTTCCCATGCATCTGCCACCCTTGTCCTTCTAGATGGAAGTAGTCACAGGCTCGGAAGGTGCTGTCTAAAGACCTTTGGTAAATTGCTGCATTGCATCTTATAGGTAGAACACACTGCTGCTATTGAGTGTTGGTGGTGGAGGGAGTGGACGATTGTAGATGTGGTGCCAGTCAAGCGATTTGCTTTGTCCTGGATGGTATCAAGCTTCTTGAGTGTTGTTGGAGCTGCACTCATCCAGGCAAGTGGGGTATCTTGCATCACATTCCTGAATTGTGCCTTGTAGATGGTGGGCAGGCTTCACCACAGTGTTCCAAGCCTGCACTTGCAGCCACTATGTTTATATGGTGAGTATAGTTGAGTTTCTAGTCAATGGTAATCCCAAGGATGTTGACAGTGGGGAACTTAATGATGGAACACCACTGAATGACAAGAGTTGGTGGTTAGAATGTCTCTTATTAGTAATGGCCATTGCCTGACATTTGTGAGGTGCCAATGTTACTCGCCACTTGTCAGTCTAAGCCTGGATATTGTCCAGATCTTGTTACACTTGAATATGGACTGCTTCGGTATCTGAGGAGTCACGAATGGTGCTGAACATTATGCAATCATCAGCGAACATCCCCACTCTTGACCTTATGATGGATGACCTTGGCAGTGCTGGCTGAAGATTGCTGCAAATGCTTCAGCCTTATCTTTTGCACAGATGTGCTTGGCCCCTGTATGACTGAGGATGGGCATATTTGTGGAATACAACTGCCCACTGCCTTTCACACAAACCCTAATTTTGACTCCAGCAAACCTAACAAATGAAAAAAAACACTGTATTTCTAAAGCACCTTTCTGACTACAGGACAGTATGGAGTGTTGTACAGCCAATTAAGCTATTTTGAAGCGTAGTCGCTGTTGTAATGTAGGAAACAGCAGACAATTTGCATGTAGCAAACTCCCACAACCAGCAATATGACAACAACCAGATAATATGTTTTTATGATGTTGATTGAGGGATAAACATAGGCTAAGATACCAGAAAACTTCCCTGAACATCTTGGAAACAGTGTTAAGGGATCTTTGTCATCCACGTAAGTGGTCTAAAAGCTCCTCAGTTTCACATCTCATTTGAAAGACAGCACCTCAAAGAATGCAGAGGTAGTGGGGTCTGGACTACAGGGAGAATCAGTGGGGAGTTGCTGGAGGTTGCAGTGGAAGCAGGGGGCGGGGGGGCAGTTGAATGGGGGCGAAGAGCCAATGTTGTGGGGCTTGCAGGGTTGGCCAGCAATCAGGAGGCCATCAGTGCCTCTGTATATGCAATTTCAGCACTGACAGATCGGCCCGCACAGCACGCTGATTTCAGCTTCTCTAGAGGGGATAGATCCAACCCCCTGAAATCTGATGATATTCATGCTGGTGGCCTCTGCAGTGCACAGAGTGTGGAAGATTCTCCTCTGAACTCCCACTGAAAAAAAAAACATGAATTACTCCACCAATTTGACATTTAGAATATTTTTGGGAAAATTTTGCAACATGTACTGTTTACACTCAAGTCCTAGCCACCCATTAATGGAAAATGAAAAATTAAAGATGTTCCCATTTCTTCTTATTAGAAAATTAGGGACTGTGTTTACACTCACCCAGCCTCTACACTTCAAGCAAATAAATGCATCCTCCCTTGTGTCATTAAACTTTGGCCAGAATTCTCTTATGCATTTGCCCTGTCACTGCTGCCAGCAAGGATGGAGGATTTGGTGCTCAGAAAAGTCTCCATTCACAGCAGCAGAACCAGAAAATCCCAGCCATGGGTGAGGTTGAAGAATTCTGGTCTCTATGCCAAAAAAAACTCAAAATAAATGTTGCGGACAATTGTTTTGCAAATTTAAAAAAGATATTTCATATACACATGTTGATGTCAATCGTCAATTTTATTCCTTATGATTCTTATTCAGATATACAGACTCCAAAACATTAATTTTCTTTCTCTGTCAGCATAGATGCTGCTAGACTTGCTGCGATTTTCCAACATTATCTGCTAAGATCTGCCTGGGACCTCCCTGAAGTTATAGAACATAGAACATAGAATATTACAGCGCAGAACAGGCCCTTCGGCCCACGATGTTGCGCCGACCAATTAAGAAAGCAATGACCCTCTAACCTAAACCAATCCCTTTTCGTCCATAAACCTATCCACGGACCTCTTAAACGCCCCCAAACTAGGCGCATCTACAACTGCAGCAGGCAGGGCATTCCAATCCCTCACCACCCTCTGGGTAAAGAACCTATCTCTGACATCCGTCCTATATCTACCACCCCTTAATTTAAAGCTATGCCCCCTCGTGCTAGCTTTCTCCATCCGAGGGAAAAGGCTATCACTATCCACCCTATCTAAACCTCTAATCATCTTATATGTTTCAATAAGATCCCCTCTTAGCCGCCTTCTTTCTAATGAAAACAACCTCAAATCCCTCAGTCTCTCCTCATAGGACCTTCCCTCCATACCAGGCAACATCCTGGTAAACCTCCTCTGCACCCTCTCCAATGCCCCCACATCCTTCCTATAATGGTAGGCTCTATACAAATGTAAATCTTTCTCTGTGGTTCTGAGCATGATCGGAAATGAGGTTGTTGTGAACTTTCATTGTTGGGTTAGAGTTGAGGAAACACTGGTCCAGCTGACCTCTCTGTACCTGATCTCAGAAAGCTCACTGACTGAGAGCAAGAATTGGAAAACATGCTTCCCTCCCCAGCATCAGCACACCTTCCACCTTGAACAAGCATGGAACTCGTCAAAAACAAGTAAGTCAAAACATGAAAAAGAGTGCAGGTCTTTAGAAATCCAACTGCAGAGATTACATGTGAAAAGATATGATTGCCTGAATTGAAATTTTGCAGCACGTAACATAGCAACTCGTGTCGGTTCACTTGTGAAGAATATCCACTTGATTTACGCATCTTAGGCACCCCTGAAACAGCATCTCGGCAGAGGGCATTATTTTCACGATGTGGAGATGCTGGCATTGGACTGGGGAGGCACTGTAAGAAGTCTCACAACATCAGGTTAAAGTCCAACAGGTTTGTTTGGTAGCACGAGCTTTCAGAGCGCTGCCCCTTTATCAGGGACATTAACCTGGTGTTGTGAGATTTCTTACTATTTTCATGAGAAGAGCAGTAAGAGCCCAGGGTTATGGGGAGTGAGGGTTTGACGGAGTGGGATGAGGGTGCGGGGTCGCAGTGCTGGAGTTGGGGAATAAAAGCGTAAAAGCTCCACCAACATCTCTGCTTGGAAAGAAAGGCCTACAGTCTTAAACTGTCAATCGAAAAAAAAGTCAGGCCGTGCTTTTAATGTGCTATCTTGCACCATCCAGTGTAATCGCTTCTTTTGTGCTGTCCAGCACCGCTGACATATGAATGCGCATGAATTGAGAAATTTCGCTGGTGCTCCTGAAACCCTCCCACTCAATCTACTCCTGTCCAGAGACGGTTTACAGACACAAAAGTGAACAGATAGTGTTAAAATTAATGAGGATGTGATGTAATTGCAAATGCTGCAGATGAGTTGCAGTCATATCTATTTGAGCTGGTTGGAAATTACTGGCTGGAGTGAGATTGGACAGATTGTTTCCTTGGATTGGAAGATTCTAATTACCCAAGCATGTTTCTATTTGTGAAGTGAAAAGAAAAACTCGCCTCGGGCATCAAGACTGAAAGAATACAAAATAAATTCCAGAGGCAATGATGTGAATGATATTTTAGCACAGCAGCAAAAATGGCTTCTTGGTATACTGCAGGATTTAATATTAAAATTGTAATATAGTAATTTAAATAAGTCATTTTATTACTGAACATATATATTTATACATAAACCAATTTAGAAAATTAAAATACAATAATATTGAAGGGAAACAGTTCAGAGCATTTACTTTGTCTTTGTCTGCTTTCAATGTCATCTGCAATGCATGATATCAATGGGATATAATTCGAAATCTGCTATTATGTTGAGTAAAATATTGTAGGGATTGTGGCCAATGTTAGACAGCGTAAAGAAAGTGATTATTCTGGACCACATTGAAAGTATGCCTCACTTTCTTTGACTGACAGTTTGAGTGCATTTCCTTCATTCTCCCATTTCTCTGCTGAAGGTCATAGCTGGGATATCAATCCACAGTGCTTGTGATCACAACCCAAGTAAGCTTTCTTCATGTGTGAACTTAAACAGAGAGTGCTGGCGTGCTGTTTGGTGGTAAAGTAGAGCACACCCAAGCCCAACTCATCATTAGCTGCACATACGTTGCCAAGGTGTGAGTGAAAAAAATTGGTTAATTGGAAAACTGAAGCAATTTATTTTCACTCAACCTTGGCAACTAAGGGTTACTTGGAGTATCACACACGCTCTTCTTGTTGAGATCTTCTTCCCAAAATTCCACAACTCATGATCAACTAGGATTGTGATTACTAACTACAGTGGAGATGGGAAGAAAGAAGAATGAAGGAAGATGGCTGTGGTTGTTGGGGGTCAATCCTCTCAGTTCCAGGATATCATTGCAGGAGTTTCTCGAGCAGTGTCCTGGGCCCAACCATTTTTAGCAGATCCATCAATAACCTTCCTTCCATCATAAGTCAAAAGTGGGGATATTTGCTGATGATTGCACAACTTTTATTTGTGATTCCTCAGGCTACACATTGAAGGAAAACAGGATGGGGCCTGAGCTCAAATTCATTTATTTATAACTTATTTAATAAATGAGCTCTCTTGGGCATCTGATTGCAGAAGTGCCCAGAATTGCTTCCTTTGGAGCTGGGGAACAGTTTGTAATTATAATTGATAACCTGACTGAGTTGGAATAACTTCTCCTGTGTGGTTCAAGATGAGTGCTGCACAGGTCAACTTCCACTGGATAGCTTTACTATCGGAATCCACTTGTATTTAAATCCTCCAACAGGATGAATTTGGAAGTTCTCCTCATTCTTTATCTTCTCATTTCCTGAAACCATTGACTTCACACCCTGATTCGCATGCTATTCATGCCACTCCCTGCCTGCCTGCACACTGAGGTACGACCTCAACTTGCTGTACCGTATCCATATGGCTATTCTTCATATGTGAGTCTAAATAGAGGGTTTTGTTAGGTCGCTTGACCACAAATCACAATGGAACGTGATCCTTTCCTCACTCGAAGTCCACCATGCATGCACCTTCCACAAGGGGTGACCATCAGGAAAACCACAATCAAGATTCTTAATTCCACATTGGACAACACAGTCAGAGCCAGGCATCATGCATAGAATATTTTCGCTCTTAATTCCACACAATCAAGCCACTCCTGGATTTTTGATCGGACAGTATTAAGTGTTTGATCAGACAGTATTAAGTGTTTGATCGGACAGTAAAACGGAACTTCCAAAAAAAGGACATGACCCTTCCTGCTGAACATTAGCTGAAATGATTCATGAAAGGATTCATAGCATTACATCAATACATTCCAGAAAATACAGGAATGGGTAAAGGAATGATTTTGGAGAGTATAAAAATATACAAAGATAATGGAATAGTAATACAACATAATCAGATCGGGATAAATTGTAAAACTTAGCCTAAGGACTGTATGCCATTAAAACTGCAAGGGGAAACCTATCATTTCACTTTGTGCACACCAGCAGTTTCTCAGGGCATATTTCATCAAATATCCAAGGTTCCTGCTAAAGGCAGTTGGGAATCTCAAGAATAACATTGCCAACAGTAAGCCTATGCTTCAATTAGATGAACCTCATTTTGAAATGCTGAATCTTACTCATCCCTGACCCCATGAGGTAAAAGTAGCAAAATTGGTATCAGATTGAGCAGGCTGTACATCTTAAAGAGTTAAGCTCTTCCAACCATTTAGTTAATTCACACATGTGAACTAGTGAGGTTTTGCCATTTGGGGTTACTTGTGAATTATAATTACGGGGGTGGGGGGAGGGACTATTTGTCTGACTGTCATCGGGCATTGGGGTTGTGTATTCAATTACTTAGTGGCCAGGCCCATTGAGGCAGACAGCATCCAAGTGATGTGCTGCCTCCTCGTTTAAATGTCAGCCTGAGCCAGGCCACTGATAGATTGTACACTGAACAGAGGACTAGCAGCACACATGGCGACATGACACATGGCCAACATTCAAATCTGCCTGGTCCCACTTAATGGAGTACCTGCAGGCATTGTACAGAAGCTGCTTGTAGGCTCTCTGTGGAAGACTTGGCAGAAACAAAAGCTCAGAAAATGGAGCAACTCAAAAAGGAGGGCCCCTAGGTTTTCTGATGCACTGCTGAAGACATCACTCCAGGAAAGGAGGAAAGATGCAGTGTTGGCCCCAGGAGGCTGAGAGGTTTTCAAGACCATAGCCGGAGAAGGGAATAGGAGGTCTGTACCCAGAGGGAGAAAAGCAACAACAACAATAGTTTCAGCAGGCCAGCAGGATGCAAGAACCGGGCTTAGCCTAGGCACCACACCTTAAGATGGACATGTTGTCCTTTAAGGATGCCAGACTAGATATATTAGAATCTAGTAAAGGTGAAGAGACTGATTCACAGTAGTCTCAACTTCCCAACATGCCGAGAGTTGCATTTCTCATACACATCTGAGAAGCCGGGCGCGGGGAGGCTGCAACGTAGGATACTGCAGTCTGCTGTGCTGGGGTGGGCAGGTGAGTGTTGGGGACAGAACATGCCAGTGGTTTTGAAGATGGCGACTGCCCTCACTACATCTAAGTCATTCTGCACTGCACTGGGGACCAATACCCACATCTCTCAGTCAGTCCATAAATGTGTGAAAATGGTAACAAATGGAATTTATTTCCAGATGGAATCATATCTCCATCCCAATGAATGGAAATAACCACAAGGGAAAAGCCCTGGTGAGTCTGCAACTTGCAAGGCTAAGCTGTTATACTTAATTTAAGGGTTTCATCTTTCTCTCCATCATTGTGTGCTCTTTAGGGTGCCACAGGTGCCAACCAGGTAGCTCACACTGGTGGCTACATTTCACAAAATAAAATGTGAAAACTATAAATGCCAGAAATTTGAAAAACAGAAAGTGCTGTAAATTGTACCACAATTTGTAAATGTTATGAAATTTTGATTGTGCAGCATAAATTCCAGCACAGAAGGAGGCCACTTAGCTTGTTGTGTCTGTGCCATGTTTTTCAAAGACTTGTCCAATTAGTTCCAGTCCCTATAGTCTTGTATTTTTATCCTTTTCAAGTATTTATCCAATTCTGTTTTGGAAAGCATTATTGAATCTGTTCTCACCACACGTTCATACAGGGGATTCTAAATCATAAAAACTTGCTGTGTATAACAGGTATTTTTTTTATTTGCTGATGAGACATGGGCATCACTGGCTGGGCCAGCATTTATTGATCATCCCTGAGGGTATTTAAGAGTCAACCACTTGCTTGGAACTGGAGTCACATACAGGCCAGACCATGTAAGGGTGACAGGTTTCCTTCCCTAAAGGACATTAGTGAACTTCACAACAATCAAGAATGGTTTCATGGTCATCATTAGATTTTTAATTGCAGATTTTAATGGAATTCAAATTTCACCATCTGACATGGTGGGATTTGAACCCAGGTTCTCCAAACGGTACCCTGGGTCTCTGGATTACCAGTCCAGTGACAATGCCACCAGGTCACTGCCTTCCCTATTTTGTTTAACTATTTCTGGTCCTTCACTAAATTACCTTTAATTTGTGTCTTCCAGTTACTGTCTCTTCTGCCAATTAAAACAGTTTCTCCTCATTTAGTCTTTTAAAACACTTCATGATTTTAAATGTTGGGGGACTAAATTTGACAATATCTGAAAACAGGGCTCAGGATGCACAATGAGCCAACACTTGATAATTGCAATATAGGTAAAATGTCAACTCTATGCTGCCTGCTTTTTTCCACCACTTCTGCATCTAGCTCACAATAGCCATATATTGGCTGAATATTTAATCAAGGGCCATTAACTTGAATAGCTTTTTAAAGCTAGCCTTGACTGCATAAAGACAACCAGCATCTGATATTTATTCATGGTATGCAGGCATCATTGGCAAGACTGATGTTTGTTGTCAAGCCAAATTGCCATTGAGAAAGTGGTGGTGAGCTACCCCATTTAATCTCTGCAGTCCATGCCATGAGAGTGTTCCCTGAGTGCTGTGAGGGAGCTACAGATTTTGATCCAGCATCAAAATCCTGGTGTCAAATTCCTGACTGTTCTAAATCAGGATGGTTTTTGACTTGCAGTGGACTTTGCAAATGGTGGTGTTCCCATGTATCCGCTGCTCTGGCTCTTCTATATGATAGAGATTCAGGTTTAGAAGATGCCAAAAGTGGCAATTTGGTGAATCAGTGCTGCAACTCCTAGATGGTACACACTACTGCCATCATGCTCTGATGGTGGAGGTAGTGAAGTGTTTGAGTTGGTAGATAGGGTGCCTATCAAGTAGGCATTGTACACCATGATGTGGAATTTCTTAAATGTTTTTGGAGCTGCCCATATCCAGGCAAGTGTGGAGCTTTGCAAAACACTCTGGACTTGAGCACTATAGTTGGTGGACAGTATTTGGCAAGTCAGGTGGTGAGTTACTTACTGAATAATTCCAAATCTCTATCTTACTGTTACAGCCGCAGTATTTATGTGGCTTGTCCGTTAGGTTTCTAGCCATTGATTGATAGTGGATGATTCAGAAATGCCAAAGTCATTGATTATCAAGGGAAGATGGTTGGATTCTCCCTCTTTGATAATGGTCATTCATTGGTACTTATACAGCATAAACATATTTATTCCTTATCAGTCAAGCCTGAATGTTGTTGAGGTCTTGTTGCATATGACATGGACTGCTTCATTATTTGAAGATTTGTTAATGGAACTTAACATTGTGCGAGCATCAGCAAAAATTCCCACTTCTGATTTTATAATAGAACATAGAACATTACAGTGCAGAACAGGCCCTTCGGCCCACGATGTTGCGCCGACCAATTAAAAAGCAATGACCTTCTAACCTAAACCAATCCCTTTCCATCCATAAACCTATCCACGGGTCTCTTAAACGCCCCCAAACTAGGCGCATTTACAACTGCAGCAGGCAGGGCATTCCAATCCCTCACCACCCTCTGGGTAAAGAACCTACCTCTGACATCCGTCCTATAACTACCACCCCTTAATTTAAAGCTATGCCCCCTCGTGCTAGCTTTCTCCATCCGAGGAAAAAGGCTATCACTGTCCACCCTATCTAAACCTCTAATCATCTTATATGTTTCAGTAAGGTGCCCCCTTAGCTGCCTTCTTTCTAACGAAAACAACCTCAAATCCCTCAGTCTCTCCTCATAGGACCTCCCCTCCATACCAGGCAACATCCTCGTAAACCTCCTCTGCACCCTCTCCAAAGCCTCCACATCCTTCCTATAATGTGGGGACCAGAACTGCACACAATACTCCAAGTGCGGCCGCACCAGAGTTTTGTACAGTTGCAACATGACACTGCGGCTCCTAAATTCAATCCCCCTACCAATAAACGCCAAGACACCGTATGCCTTCCTAACAACCTTATCTACTTGATTCCCAACTTTCAGGGATTTATGTACACATACACCTAGATCCCTCTGTTCATCCACACTATTCAGAGTCCTACCGTTAGCCCTATACTCTACACATCTGTTATTCCTGCCAAAGTGAATTACCTCACACTTTTCCGCATTAAACTCCATCCGCCACCTCTCGGCCCAGCTCTGCAACTTGTCCAAGTCTCTCTGTAAACTATGACACCCTTCCTCACTATCTACCACACCTCCGACTTTGGTGTCATCAGCAAATTTACTAATCCACCCAACTATACCCTCATCCAGATCATTTATAAAAATTACAAACAGCAGTGGCCCCAAACCAGATCCCTGAGGCACACTGCTAGTAACTGAACTCCATGACGAATACTTACCATCAACCACCACCCTCTGTCTCCTATCCGCTAGCCAATTCCTGATCCAATTACCTAAATCACCCTCAATCCCATACATCTGCATTTTCTGCAGAAGCCTTCCATGGTGAACCTTATCAAACGCCTTACCAAAGTCCATATATACCACGTCAACTGCCTTACCCTCATCCACCTCTTTGGTCACTTTCTCAAAAAACTCAATAAGGTTAGTAAGGCACGACCTACCCTCCACAAAACCATGCTGACTATCTCCAATCAATTCATTACTCTCTAAATAACTATAAATCCTATCCCTAATAATTTTTTCTAAAACCTTGCCCACAACAGAAGTAAGACTCACCGGTCTAAAATTCCCAGGGAAGTCTCTGTTCCCCTTCTTAAACAATGGGACAACATTCGCTATCCTCCATGGAGAGAAGGTAATTAACAAAGCAGCTCAAGATGGTTAGACATAAGATGTTACCCCTCAGAACTCCTATAGTGATGACCTGGGTTGAAATAATTGGCCTCCAAACACCACAATCATCTTACTTTTTTCCAGTATGAGTCCAGCCAGCGGGGGATCCTTTGCCACTGCCGAGATTCCCTTTGACTTCAGCTTTGTTAGTCTCCTTCATGCCTCACCCAGTCAAATGCTGCCTTAATGCACTTTACCTCTTGAGATAAACTCCTTCGTCAACGTTGGCACTAAGGTTGCAATGAGGTAAGGAGCTGACTGGATCTTGCAAAACCCAAATTTAGCATCAATGAACAGATTATTCATGGGTAAGTATTGCTTACACTTCCCATCACTTTACTGATGATTGAGAATTCAGCACCTAGTTAGTATTGGGGTACAACTGGTTGGTTCTGATTTGTCTGCTTTTTATGAACAGGACATATTTGGGCAATACTCCACATTTACTGTGTATGTGCTAATACCTTCACCAAAATCACCTCCAATGCAAGTCTTCCCAAAAGTGTGCATTTTTGTGGTGGATGCCAATTTGGAGCTCTAATGGCAAATATGGATGCAAATGATCCCAATTTCTCGTTCTTAATTGTTAGTCACCTGGGCTCACTAGATGCCTGTGGATTAGCATTTTTCAGCAACAGTTACCAGACAGCATTTAGAAGTGAGCCCTTGAATGACTTTTCTCAGTTTCTAGGACTGGTGTTGCTACTGCCCAGCCAAGATGAGAAAGCTTGCGTGTTCCAGCAATGGAACTTGGGACCTTGTGTTTATGGTTTATTTCCATACTAGCCAGTACTTTTCTTAATCATGTCATCAAGGGAAGTCTACCAAAAGCTGTGCTTAACATAGGTGCCAGTGCAGCAGGTGGTCAGGAAGGCTAATGGGATGCTGGCCTTCATAGTGAGGGGGATTGAATATAAAAGTAGGGAGGTCTTGCTGCAGCTGTATAGGGCATTGGTGAGGCCGCAGCTGGAGTACTGTGTGCAGTTTTGGTCGCCGCACTTACGCAAGGATATTTTGGCCTTGGAGGGAGTGCAGAGGAGGTTTACTAGGCTGATACCGGAGTTGAGGGGGTTGAGCTATGAGGAGAGGCTGAATAAACTAGGCTTGTACTTGTTAGAGTTTAGAAGAATGAGGGGAGATCTCATTGAGACATATAAGATGATGAATGGGATGGATAGGATAGAGGTGGAGAGACTCTTCCCGCTCAGAAAGGATAGTAGGACTAGGGGGCACAGCCTCAAGATAAAGGGGGGGCAGTTTAGAACGGAGTTGAGGAGGAACTTCTTCACTCAAAGGGTGGTGAATCTCTGGAATTCTCTGCCCGTTGAAGTGGTGGAGGCTGCCTCGCTAAATATTTTTAAGACGCGGGTTGATGGGTTTTTGATAAGCGAGGGGATTAAGGGTTATGGGGAGAGGGCGGGAATGTGGAACTGAGCCACGACAGATCAGCCATGATCTTATTGAATGGCAGGGCAGGCTCGAAGGGCTAGATGGCCTACTCCTGCTCCTATTTCTTATGTTCTTATGTTCTAATAACTTACAATCTAGAAGCATTCAGGACAGAATATCTGCAGCAGCACTTATCCCAATGTTTCAGCCCAATGACTACTGGATTAACCAATTTGCTGATATAAGTAACTCCTTGTCAGAACTGTCGAAGCCTTCGTCTGTCGAGTGCATTCTGGAAGAAATAGTAAGAGGCTCTTACTTGAGATATTTGAAATTATCTTCAGCTTCCAATGCATCTTCTGCTGATCGTAAATGATGAATAAGAAGCTATGTTTGTTACAGATTCACCTTCTGAGTGTTACCTGACTGACTGAAAATAACTGAATCATCCAGCAGAGGACAAAAGACCTGAACAAATACAAGAATCCTAACAATACAGAACAAGCTCCAGGATTTAACCAGTTACCAGGCATTCATGTATCAATTAATGCTGGGTAGAAAACAGATAGGAAGCAACTTTGACCACAGGAAATTCAATTTGTAACTTCCACTGTGGACAATGTTGACATCCTTTCTGCTTGACTGATTTCAACCTGGTATGGCTCTTCAAAAGACACACTTGATTTAAAAAAAGATTCCCCTTTTGCATTGATGCAGTAGCCAATTATCTCAAAAGATCACTTTTGTTAAGAAGATTGGTAGAGTGGATCTTTCCCCTTTAAACCACTTAATGTCCAGAGTTTGCTAACTTAAAGGCTTCTGTTCTTTTGATTACTTTCTTGCAACTGAACCATTTATTGGTTCCCTCAGCAGTCCTGCTTTTAACCACTGTCATCGCAGTGAAAAACCTGTGAGTCAGCAATGATTATTTACAGGCCCAAGGTTTAGAGGAGAGGCAGACACTTTCAATAGCATTCACTATTGACTGCATTGGAAATGGGAAGTTTTGTTCAGTACGAGTAGATTTAAGAAAAACCCTTTGTCCAGATTCCATCATTGTAGGGGCAGTTATGATCATCAAGTCAGAGGATCAATATTATTGCCACCTAAGAAGATACAGAGGCGAGCGGCAAAGATTTTCCTTATTCATTCAAAACATGTGGGCATCGCTGGCTACGCCAATGTTTGTTGCCATCCCTAATTGCCCTTGAGAAGTGGCTGGTGAGTTATCTTCTTGAATTGTTGCAGTCCATGTGGTGTAGGTACACCCAGAGTGTTGTTAGGGAGGGAGTTCAAGGATTTTGACCCAGTGACAGTGAAGGAATGACAACCATGACGAGCGATTTGAAAAGGAACCTCCAGGTGGTAGTGTTCCATATGGCTGCTGCCCTAGTCCTTCTAAATGGTAATCGTCATGGGTTTGGAAGGAAGGCCCTCACTGGCCTCCTGGCCTCCCATTTCCCACTGACCCGGACATCACTGGGCTTCTGGCCTGTTCCTCAACCCCCCACCCACTGACCTGGACATTGCTGGCCTCCTGGCCTCCCCTTCCCCCACTGACCCGAGCATCGCTGGCCTCCTGGGCTCTCCATCTCCCACTGACCCAGACCTCGCTAGCCTCCCCATCCCCAGTGACCTGGGCATCTCTGGCTGCCCCACTGCTCCCCTCCTCCCTTCACACACAGAGCACTGTACTGTCATGCACACCCCCTGCCTGTGTGCAATCCCTCTCACTGAGGGAGAGCTTTGAGCATTGTTCCCCTGGCCACAGTATCTTCCTGAGTGAGCCTTAAGCATTGCTACCCCTCCACTCCACAGTACCTTGTTGAGTTCACCAAATCAGCACCTTTGGAGATGGCTCATCCTTTATCGAAACCAGGTTGCCTGTATGCTATTCACAATGAAAATTATCTAACAGGCCCATGACTGGCTCAAGCTGACTATACCTGAACTCCCTTAACAAATTAGAATTGTATATAAGCTGCAATGATGGACACACAAGCAGTCACACCAGGAAGGTGGCCCCAAAGAAAAGTGCTCCCAGATTTTTGGAGACTTTGCAGGCCCGCCTGCTGGATGGGCTGGAGAAGAGGCGACATTTGCTGTAGCCCACTCAGGGCTGCCGTCCAAGGGGTCACGCAGCAAGCATCATATGGGATGCAGTGACACCTGCAGTGAATGCCAGGACACTGACTCATAGTCCAGCCAGCAGTACCATAAGAAGATTAATGACCCTCTTCCAGCTGCAAGGGTGAGCATGCATCCCATTCTGAAACCTGTATGTGTGCTATGCTTACAATGTCAAACCATCTGCAGACACCTCAAGGGCAGTCACCAATCACTCCTCCCCCCCAATAATATTGCCTCCAGCCCCTGTGCCACTACCCCTCCCCCTGCCAATCAGCACCCCCAGTGGGACCCATTTCCCTGAAACGGTCAACACCAGCCCCCCAACCCTGACATACATTGCACCCCATGCCCTTCCATGTGTCATGCTTTCAGTCTCCCTTATGTCCCCATAGGACAAAACCGCACAGAATTAGCAGGAGAGGGAGAAAACTGGTGGTGGAGTACCTGAGCTGCACCTGCTGACGGGCTCTGAGCAGCATGCCCTGGAGCTGGCAGGGGGTGACATACCTAGAATGGTCACCGGCAGCCAGGTCAGTGTCCGGCATGCGAGTGAACTTCAGTTGAACCCTAATCCTAACTCTTCTTTAAAGGAAGTGCTGTCTTTCCTCCCTTCCCCTGATCTGTGTTCTTTCTTACAGTGCTGGATTCTGATGAACCAGGCCCTTCTGGTGTCACCACCCTCCCTGCTGCTCAGGGACCAACTCCAACGGACACCTCTGATGACACCTTGGGGGGAGGCCCTAAAGATTCCTCTTAGGACAGCACCAGTGAAGCGGCACAGGTATCAACAGCACCATCTGCCAACACAGAAGCTATCACCACGGTGGGTCGTGTTAATGCTAAAGCTTCTGGGTCACTCACTGGTGAGCACATCACAGCTGCTGATGCACATCGGGTGGAGGCGGGCACATCTGAGGGCTTGGGCACATGGAAGTCTGCCAGAGGCGAAGAATCAGCTGGCGCCAAGCTGGGTGCCAGACTTTAGGGTTCATTCCCAAAGTTGGTGGAGATGCATCACAAAACCCAGGAAGTTGTGCATGAGCTGTCAGCAACCATGCTGTGAATGTAAGGCTGTTTAGAGGATTCAAACAGAGTGCTGTTGCAGGAGGTGGTGCCAAGCAAAGCATGTTAACCAAGACCACACTGCAAGGGTGGCACCTGCAATGGAAAGTCTGGCTCAGAGATCTAGCCTCACTTTGGAAGGACAAACCAAAGTAGAATGTACAGGGTAAATAGTAGGACTCTGAAGAGTGCAGTTGAACAGAGGGATCTGGGAATACAGGTACAGAATTCCCCAGAAGTGACGTGACAGGTGGACAGGGTCGTAAAGAGTGCTTTTGGTACATTGGCCTTCATAAATCGGAGTATCGAGTATAAAAGTTGGAGTGTTATGGTAAGGTTGTATAATGCATTGGTGAGGCCGAATTTAGAGTATTGTGTACAGTTTTGGTCACCTAGTTACAGGAAGGATGTAAATAAGATTGGAAGTGTGCAGAGAAGGTTCACAGATGAGAGGGGTGTGGAGGGATATGGTCCAAGTGCAGGTCAGTGGGACTAGGCAAAAAATGGTTTGGCACAGACAAGAAGGGCCAAATGGCCTGTTTCTGAGCTGTAATTTTCTATGGTTTTCTATGGGTGACAGGATCCAGGCCATCCTGGAGACATAAGACCGAGCATGTTGCCAGCATCCAGATCTAAAGCCACAGGTGTCGGTGATATATTGGAGACAGAATTGACATGGCTGGGGCTCTCGCTGGGATGCTGGAGACACAGTATGCCATGGCTGGCACTCTCACTGGCATTCTGGACACACAGCAGTAAAGGAGCCTACCCCACTCCACAGAGACGACATGGGCTATACCTGGGCCTGGGAACAGCACATTTAGCTCTCCAGGGTCCTCCGCACAGCAAGTAGAAATTTTCCAAACCCTGTCTCCAACCTCCCTTGTACTCCAGGGGCTATAGCTTCATAAAACTTACCTCCTTACTCCTGTTCGATGCTGCCACACTGGGTCCTGCCCACCTCATGGTGGGAGAGGTCCTGGATTTTACATAGCAGTTGTAATCCCCACCCTTGTGTCATCACACCAGAGATGGAGAGGCATACTGGGGCCGAGATCCTAGTCGTGGACATATTAATGAGATAGTGAGGTACATAAATGCATACTAATATCCATTACACTGATTTTCATTATGGAACTGTCAGTGCCAAAAAACTTTGGCTGGGAGATGCACAAATCAGCTAGACGCCCAGGGCAAATTGGGTGAATCAGCCGCTGCTTGAACCTCCTGGCCGGCTATGCTAAAGAATCAGCACAGTGGGATGGGACAATCACCCCCAAGAACTCTGCAGAGCAGATCAATTCACCATCTCATCACCTCCTGAGTGAAATTCAGCGCACTGAGCAATTTTATCCACTTTTGTTTTTTAGGAAGAATATAACCTTGCATCATGTAGCCTCATGTCTTCCCAAAGCACTTCACAGTCTCTCATGTGACAGCCAAGTTTGAGCTGGGGAGAGTTGGGGGGGGGTGGAGGTTGGGGGTGGGTTGTTGGTGGTGGTGGGCAGGGAGCATGACATTGCAGGAGCAGCATTCCGTCTAGGTTCCCGCTGCGCCAATCATGCAGCAGTTTTACACAAAGATAGGGAAAGCCTGGGAAGGATAGCCCCCCCACCTCTAACCTTTCCCCAATTGAGGCCCTTAAGTGAACAAAGAACAGTATAGCACAGTTACAGGCCCTTCAGCCCTCCAAGCCTGTGCCAATCATGTTTACCTATCTAGACTAACCACTTATATCCCTCTATTCCCCATTTGTTCATATGCCCATCCAGATCAGTCTTGAATGTCGCTAACATAACTACCTCAGACACTTCACTTAGCAGTGCATTCCAGGCCCCCACCACTCTCTGTGTAAATAGCTTCCCCCACACACCCCACTGAACTTTTCCCCCTTATCTTGAACTTGTGCCCCTTCGTAATTCCAACTGTTCACCCTATCTAAACCTCTCATAATTTTATAAGCTTCTATCAGCGTGCCCTTCAGCCTCCATCTTTCCAGGGAGAACAATCCTACTTTATTCAATCTCTCCTCATAGCTAATACCCTCCATACCGAGCAACATCATGGTAAACCTTTTCTGCACTCTCTCCAAAGTCTTCATGTCCATCTGGTAGTGTGGTGATCAAAATTGTACACAATATTCTAAATGTGGCCGAATCAAAGTTTTATACAACTGTAACATAATTTGTCAACTTTTATACTCATGCCCATCCAATGAAGGCAAGCATGCCATATGCTTTCTTTACCACCTTTTCCATCTATGCTGCCACTTTTAAGGATCTATGGACCCGTACTCCCAGATCTGTGTGTGTGTCTATGCTCTTGATTGTTCTGCCATTTATTTTATAGCTCCCACCTGAATTGGATCTACCAAAATGCATCATCTCGCATTTGTCCAGATTAAATTCCATCTGACATTTTCTGTCCAATTTTCCAGTCTACTTATATTCTGCTGTATTCTCTGACAACCTTCATCACTATCCAGAACTCCACCAATCTTAGTATTATCCACAAACTTGGTAATCAGACCAGCTATGTTTTCTTCCAAGTCATTTATAGGTCCCAGCACTGATGCCTGTGGAATACCACTAGTTACATTCAGAAAAACACCCTTCCACTGCTACCGTCTGTCTTCTATGGCCAAACCAGTTCTGAATCCATCTAGCCAGTTCACCCCGATCCCGTGAGATTTAATCTTTTGCACCAACCTGCCGTGAGGGACCTTGTCAAATGCCTTACTAAAGTCCATGCAAACAACACCCACAACGCTTCCTGCATTAATTATTTTTGTCACCTCCTCAAAAAACTCAATTAACTTTGTGAGACATGACCTCCCATGTACAAAACCATGCTGTCTGTCAGTAACAAGATCATTCGGTTCCAAATGTGTTTAGACCCTATTCTTAAGAATCTTCAACAGTTTCACTTCACTGATATCAAGCTCAGTGCCCCATAATTACCTGGGTTATCCTTGCCACCTTCTTAAGTAACCAGACAAGATTGGGGCATCCTCCAATCCTCTGGTACCTCACCAGTGGCCAACAAAGAAGCAAAAATTTCTGTTAGAGGTCCAGCAATTTCATCTCATCTCTTTCAGCAATCTGGGATAGATGCCATCTGGCCCTGAGAATTTGTCTACCTGAATGTTTTTTAATTCACCTAACCCTTCCTCCCTTGTAGCGATGACTCATCCTAAAGTGTTTATATACCCCTCTGACACACTATCAATTGATGTGTCTCTCTCCTTTGTGAATATCAATGCGAAGTACTCAGTAAGGGTCTCACCCACTTGCTTTGGTTCTACACACAATTTCCTTCCTTTACCCTTAAGTGGACCAACTTTTTCTCTCACCACCCTCTCATTCCTAATATAAATATAAAATGCCTTGGGATTCGTTAGAATCCGTCATCAAGGAGGAAATAGCGAGGCATCTTGAGGGGAACTGCTTGATAGAGCAGACGCAGCACGGTTTCGTTAAAGGGAAGTCGTGTCTGACAAATTTACTGGAGTTCTATGAGGATGTGTCTAGGGCGGTGGATAGAGGAGAGCCGGTGGATGTGGTCTTTCTGGATTTTCAGAAGGCGTTTGACAAGGTACCTCACAAGAGGTTATTGCAGAAGGTCAGGGGGCATGGAGTTGGGGGTAGGGTGTTAGCGTGGATAGAGGACTGGTTGTCAAATAGGAGGCAGAGAGTGGGGGTCAATGGGTGCTATTCGGATTGGCGGATGGTGACTAGTGGAGTGCCCCAGGGGTCGGTGCTGGGGCCTCAGCTATTTACCATTTATATAGATGATCTGGAGGAGGGTACCGAGTGTAGGGTGTCGAAATTTGCTGATGACACCAAAATTGGTGGAAAGGCAAATTGTGCGGAGGGTGGGGAGAGTCTACAGAAGGATCTAGATAGGCTGGGCGAATGGACCAGGAAATGGCAAATGGAATTTAATGTTGGCAAGTGCGAGGTGGTCCACTTTGGTAGGAATAATGGTAGGAAGGACTGTTACTTACGTGGCGAAAAACTGCAGCAGGCGACGGTGCAGAGGGACCTCGGGTTCCTTGTGCACGAGTCGCAAAAACCCAGCTTGCAGGTGCAGCAGGTGGTCAGGAAGGCGAATGGGATGCTGGCCTTCATCGCGAGGGGGATTGAATATAAAAGTAGGGAGGTCTTGCTGCAGCTGTATAGGGCATTGGTGAGGCCGCAGCTGGAGTACTGTGTGCAGTTTTGGGCGCCGTACTTACGCAAGGATATTTTGGCCTTGGAGGGAGTGCAGAGGAGGTTTACTAGGCTGATGCCGGAGTTGAGGGGGTTGAGCTATGAGGAGAGGCTGAATAAACTAGGCTTGTACTCGTTAGAGTTTAGAAGAATGAGGGGAGATCTCATTGAGACGTATAAGATGATGAATGGGATGGATAGGATAGAGGTGGAGAGACTCTTCCCGCTCAGAAAGGATAGTAGGACTAGGGGGCACAGCCTCAAGATAAAGGGGGAGCGGTTTAGAACGGAGTTGAGGAGGAACTTCTTCACTCAAAGGGTGGTGAATCTCTGGAATTCTCTGCCTGTTGAAGTGGTGGAGGCTACCTCGCTAAATATTTTTAAGACGCGGGTTGATGGGTTTTTGATAAGAGAGGGGATTAAGGGTTATGGGGAGAGGGCGGGAATGTGGAACTGAGCCAAGACAGATCAGCCACGATCTTATTGAATGGCAGGGCAGGCTCGAAGGGCTAGTTGGCCTACTCCTGCTCCTATTTCTTATGTTATGTTCTTATGTTATGATTCTCCTTAATCCTGTCTGCCAAGGACATTTTGTGACCCCTTCTTGCCCTCCTAGTTTCCTGATTGAGCTCTTTTATGCTTTCCCTGTATTCCTCAAATGCTTCATCTGTTTTTAATTGCCTAGACCTCATGTACGCATCCTTTTCCTTTTCGACTAGACTCAGAATTTCCCTGGTCATCCACAGTTCCTGAATCATGCCTTTCCTGTCCTTCCTTTTCATAAACACATGCCTATCCTGCACTCCGATCAACTGCTCCTAAAAAGACTCCCACATGCCAAATGTGGATTTACCTTCAAACAGCCTTTCCCAAACAACAGCCTCCAAATTCTGCCCAATCCAATTGTAGTTAACCTTCCCCCAAGTTAGCACCTTAACCCTAGAACAACACTCGTCCTTTTCCATCAGTATCCAAAAGCTTACAGAATTGTGGTTACTGTTCGCCACATGTTCCCCCACTGCAACTTTGATGACCTGGCCAGATTCATTCCCTAGTATTAGGTCCAGAATAGCCTCCTCTCTAGTCAGACTATCTGCATGTCGATCCAAAACATCTTCCTGGACACACTTAACAAATTCCTTATCATCCAGACCTTGGACCTAAAGGATTTCCAGTCAATATGAGGAAAATTAAAGTCTCCCACTACAACAACCCTATTATTTCTACATCTGTCCAGATTCTGCTTACATAACCATTCCTTAACTTCCTATGGGCTGTTGGGAGGCTTGTAGTACATCCCCATATTAGTGATTGCCTGCTTCCTGTTTCTCAGTTCTACCCATAGTGTCTTATTATTTGATTCTTCCAAGTGTCCTCCCTCTGTACAGCTGTAATTTGTTCCCTAACCAGTATTGTAACTCCCCAACCTCTTTTACCTTCCCCTCTGTCTCACCTAAAACTTTTATATCCTGGAAAATTTAGCTGCCAGTCCTGTCCCTCTTTTAACCAAGTCTCCGTTATCGCAACCACATCCAAGTTCCATGTAAGAATTAAGGCTCCAAGTTTATCTTCCTCACCTGTTATACTCCTTGCATTGAAGCAGATGCACTCCAAACCTCCGAGTCCACTGAGCTCATCTTCCCCCAGTCTGCGTTTCCTCTTAGCTAACCTGGCCTTGGTTTCATGCTCATCCCCAGTTTCTCCACGTGCTGACCAACTGTTCGCATTCCCAACCTCCTGCCACATTAGTTTAAACCCACCTGAACCACACCAGCAAACCTCCCAGCCAGGATATTAGTGCTCTTCCAGTTCAGGTGTAACCCGTACTTCTTGTACAGGCCCCACCTTTCCTGGAAGACATCCCAAAGGTCCAAAAAACTGAAACACTCCCTCCTGCACCGTTCTTTAGCCATGTGTTCAGTTGCACTATCCCCCTGTTTCTAGCCTCACTAGCATGTGGCATGGGGAGTAATCCTGAGATTACTACCCTGGAGGTCCTGCTTTTCAATTTTCTACCTAACTCCCTAAATTGCTGTTGCAGGACCTCTAGTGGTCAATTAATTGTCACTTAAGGGCTGTTTCCCACCCAGTCACAATTTGTAAGCCAGTTTGAGAATTTATCTGGTACAGGAGAAGCCCAAGAAAGAACAGGCCTAGATCTTTGGTGGGAAGGGCAGTGTGCTTCCATTGGAGCCCCCTTCTGACTGTGTGCACCCCCCTGCAATCAGGTCCAACGGCCACCTGACCTTACTCCCCTCCCACCAGCTTTCCCTACAATCCCCCCTCCCCCACTCGACACCCTTTGCACTCCCCACAAAGGCCTTCCCTATCCATCCTGCCCTGGAACTTACCTTGCTGGTGCACTTCCTCTTCAATCCATTGTAGTCATTATCACTACAGGACTGGAAAACTGCTGGCAGCTCTTTAAAGGGGAGGTCTTCCTCCCCAGTGAAAGGCAGAAATCCTGCCTGTTGCCATTTAATGCTCCTTCGAGCACAAGATTGCTGTGGGGCACTCGGATTCAGTGGGAAACTCTTGGGGTTGTGGGAAGAGAGACCTCACCATCCGGAAAATTCAGGCCAAAGTATTTTCAGTTTCCTCCAGATAGAAACTACTTAAAAAACATTGCACCTTCAGAAGAGACAGGGTGAAAAGTAGAGCTGCTGAAAGCAAGCAAGAGGCTTTTACACAGTAAAACCTTGTTGGCTAAATCAATAACTAGGGAACAATAAAATATTTCAGCCCATTGTAATTTTCTCATTCTGTTTTTTTTAATTGTGTGCGCACACGCTGTGCATATGCAACAAAGTGAAGTCAGAAAAATCAATCGCCCCTTCAGACCCACTGCACATTGCACCACAAGCAAACAAGAGAAAGCAAAAATATACTTATTTGTATATATCTGTTGCACCCAATTGCATTATGCGGGATACTATTGACAGGAAGAATGTTTTATTATAATTCTCAAAGGACACTATTAAAGTGATTGATTATTGCTATGGTTCTTTCAACACCGGGACCTGGGTTTTGAACCTAACACAGACTTATATAATGAAATTAAATGAGCTGTAAGGATTTGAAATTAAATGACCTTAGGATAGCATATTTCCTAATGGCTGTGGGTTCATCGGACATAATCCAGTGACAACCTCATTCAGAGAAGATGGCTGGTACTGGGCCATGGAAATATTACACAAACACAACAGCAGCTGAATTACATTGCTGGGGAATGCTTTACTCTAACTTGGAATTCACTCCCTAAACTCCAGCATGTTGGTACCTCCCTACTCACCTGCAAACAACCTCTTCAAAACCTGCTCATGGGTGGGATTTTCTGCTCCCAGCCCCCGCTCCCACAGCACGTTTTTCAGTCCCACCACTGTCAACAGTTTCACGTTGTTCACACTCTCCATTGTTTGGGGTCACTGAGCAGAAGATCTTGCCGGTGGGAATGGTTGTAAAATCCCGCCCATGGGGCTTTCAGTCCACATTCTCCTTCAGTTGCTTGGCATCCAATTTTGTCCATGGGAATCTTCAACATGCAAGTTGTTTTTGTTGCTATTGCATTAATATTAAGTCCAAAAACAATTCAATCTGGAGGAAGCCATTGAACCGTTGAAGTGGTGGAGGCTGCCTCACTAAATATTTTTAAGACGCGGGTTGATGGGTTTTTGATAGGAGAGGGGATTAAGGGTTATGGGGAGAGGGCGGGAAAGTGGAACTGAGCAGCGACAGGTCAGCCAGGATCTTATTGAATGGCGGGGCAGGCTCGAAGGGCTGGATGGCCTACTCCTGCTCCTATTTCTTATGTTCTTACGTTCTTAAGCCAGTGGTGTCATGGTAATATCACTAGGTTGGTAATCAAGAGGCCCTGTCTTATGCTCTAGGGTCAAATTCAAATCCCACCATGGTAACTGGCAGAATTTAATTTCAATTAATAAAATCTGGAATTGAAAAGTAACCTTAACAATGATGGCCATGGAATTGTCATAGGTTGTTATAAAAACCATCTACTTCACTAATGCCATTCAGGGAAAGGAATCTACTGTCCTTATCTTTTCTGACCTCCATATGACTCCAGGTCTGCAACAAAGGTTGACACTTCAAATGCCCTCTGAAATGCCTACCAAACCACTCAGTTTGAGGGCAATTAGAGATGGGTAAGGAGTGCTGGCCTTGCCTGCGATGTCCACTAAAAATATTTTAAAATTCCAGCAAAAACATTAAGGCAAGAATTCTACAGTCCAATGCTGGCATTTCCACATCAACAATTCTCCAGCCATTCACGCCAGTGAGATTTTCCGGCCTCATCGGCAGCGTATCCCCACCTGCAGGTTTCCCGCCAGCAGAGAGTGATGTCAATGGGAATTCCCATTTATAGCAGTGGGACCAGAGAATCTCTCAACTTTCAAATAACGCCCCACCTCCTGCTGGCCTGAGTTTTCTGGGAAACACACGGTTGGGAGACCTGAGAATCTCACCCTACACATCAACATGTTTTTTAGTTTAAAAAAATTAAGAAGTGAGGAGAAAAGATATTTTTTGTTGAAGAGTAGAAAAACAAAGGGCAGGAATTTCCTCCCCCTCCGTGGCGTGCTTCGCCGCAGCATGTTTTACTGCAGTGGGTTGCTCACTGGTGGTGGGACCCTATGATTCTGCTATTTTCAATGGGATTTCTGTTGAATGCGCCCCTTGCTGCTGGGAACCATATGGTGGGGTTGCACTGTTGGCAGGACCATACGATTGCACCAGCAAAGACAGCAACAAAATTTTGGACACGCTGCCATTGGTTTATAGCTTCAGCTTTTAAGCAAGTAATTAGGATGGGTTTCTTCCCGAATGCTCTTTCCTTTTTAGAGTTTGTGGTTCTGAGAGTAGGCCAGTGCAGTTGTGACTTTTCTCATCCACTTTACAGCACTGGTAAACTTTGGGTGGGTGCTCTCTTCTTGTCCTAGTCTGCAGGGACTGAAGTCAATTCTGCTCCCCAAAAATTCAACACTGTGCCAGGAGTCAAACCTTATGGAGTGCTTGTGGAATATTTACTCACAGGTGCTTCAGGGAACTCAATCTGCCATATTCTTCATAAAGTAAAAGTTGTCGTCTGAATATTCTCAGACGTTGTGTTAGCAAAGAAGAACAGCAGCAACTGTTGATATATTGACCCCTCCACCCCCAATTTCATTACTGTGTCTTCAGGTACAGTGTATATATAATCATATACCAGTTCCTACAAACCGTGACTGAAGTAACAGTCACCATCATAGTGTGAGCATGTGTAATCTAATCATGGCATTAAAAAAATGATATGTGGATTCCAGAGAATCACAGCCATAACTCCCAGCAACATCTGTAGCTGGTTTTATTACCAGCAGTTTAAATTCTTCTGCCTCAAGCCTTTTTTCTGAATTACAAAGACAGGCTGCTGAAATTTACATTTTAATTGAGACAGAAGACAAAATGCAGAGTTGGTCCAGAGCAAATGAGATATGTATCACAGCACCGGAAAGGGCTGCCAGGTTTCCAGCCTTGCGTTCATATTTTTATTCAGCATTTATTTGAAAGTAGCTCATTTAAAAAGAAAATTGAGATCCATTTAGAAAATAAAAGACTTGCCTTCATATGGTGCCTTGCACTGTTTCAAGATGCCCCCAAAGTACTTTACAGCCAAAGAAGTGTTTTTTTATTGAAGTATAATGTCAACAACAGGGCAGCCAATTCATGCACTGCAAGACCCCACAGACAACAATGAAATAAACGAACAGATCGATCGATTCCTTGTGTTGGCTGGGGGATAGATACTGACCAGAGCGCCTCTGCTCTTCCTTGAATAGTGCTACAGGATGTTTTATGTCCATCTGAGAGGGCAGACATTGGTTTAATGTGTTAACTGAAAGATGGCACTTTCAGCACAGGTACCACACTAACCGCCAGCCTTGATTTGCTGCTCAAGTCTTCAGAGTGAACCCACAACTTTCTGACACTCTGAGGCAAAAGTGCTATCCATTGAGCCACAGCTGACACCTGGGGTCAGATTTTAGCTAGGAGGATTTGGGAGGTTTCCAATTTGCAAAACTCCCCCTGACAGGAAGCAGACGAAGCTTTCGATTTTGGAGGAGGTGGGAGGTTAATATTTGAGGGGACAGGAGTCGTGGCCGATTAGTGGCTAGGATAGAGGAGGACACTGGGGAAGCTGGGCACTTGGCTGTGCTGAGATTTTTAAAAAATGAAAGCATCTGAATCTTCAAATTGGACATCACAGTTGGTGAGAATAGATTTTCTTCAATCTAGAAAAACATCTCCACGCTGCCGACCCGATTCCCGACTGGCTGGTGGTATTTAGCTTGACATATCTCCCTAAGGCCTCTACCCCTGTGAAAACGTTGAAAACTCAGAAAGCAAAATTTTAAGGAGCTGTTTAATTAATTACCCCCTCCTCCCAAAAGGTATGGGAACCCTGATGGCAGCTCATTAACTGGGAAGGGTCTAAAATGTGTCTATCAACCCCACAAATGTCCAAGGACGGGATTCTCCTGGCTTTCAGGCTCATCATCAGAGCCCCTGTAGGACCTTACTAAATTTAGTCCTTCAAGGCATTCATTTTCTTTCCATAAACTATATGAAAACCAACCCATTGTACAGCATTATTACTCCATTACTCTAACACACGATACCCCTATTAAAAAAGATGAAAATACATTGGACTTTTTAACATCTACCTGCATTTCCTCCTACATTTCAACTACCAGTGATGGAGTATTTGAATTCCAAACTTCAACGACTCCCCATTGATTGCATAATCCCTAGCCATATAATTTACCTTAAAATACCTTTCAGATCCGCTTTCAGTCACTTGTCACAAAATTTTCTTCTTTAGCTTGGTGTCAATTCTTGTCTGATTGTACTCCTGTCGATGGCCTCAGTGCAGTTACTAAATGCTCTACATAAATACAAGTTCTCTTATTTTGTTGTGTATTTTATGGGGAGAGGGCGGGAAAGTGGAACTGAGCCACGACAGATCAGCCATGATCTTATTGAATGGCGGGGCAGGCTCGAAGGGCCAGATGGCCTACTCCTGCTCCTATTTCTTATGTTCTTATGTTCTTATGTTCTTATTGAGAAGAAAGATGATCCAAGGCGTGCCATTTCCAATCTCTACAATCCAAAAAACTGCCATTTACCATTTATTTCACCAAATTTCTGTGATGCTTAATTTCATGGAATCACAGAATCCCTACAGTACAGAAGGAGACCATTTGCTTCGTACAGTCTGTACCAACTTCAATCCCACCTAGGCCCTATTCCCATAGCCCCATGCATTAACCCTGTTAATCCCCCTGATATTAGGGTCAAATTAGCATGGCCAATCAACCCAACCCACACATCTTTGGTCTGTGAGAGGAAATCCGAGCACCTAGAGCAAACCCACACAGACATATGGAGAAAGTGCAAACTCCACATAGTGACCCAATGCTGGAATTGAATCTGGTACCCTGGCGCTGTGAGGCAGCAGTGCTAACCATTGTGCCACTGTGCTGCCCCTGTTCCCAGTGTATACACTTGTATCGTCTTCTTGTGAGATATCTTATTGCATACCTCCCAATAATCCATATACACTTCATCTGCTGTGTTCTCTTATCTATCCAAACAGTTACTTCTCAAAAATAAACTCAATTAATTTGTTAAACAAGACATGGTTTTACCTGTTTGACATTGATTTAATCCATGAGTTTCCAAATGTACAGTCACTTTATTTCAAATTATGGAGTCTAAGAGGTTTCCTATGAGTGACATTAGCATGTTTAAACTTCTCCTCTTGGAAAAAGGTGTTGCAGTAAGTGCTCTCAATCTCACTGGCACAATTTATGTATGCAAAGTGGTTTGAAAAATAAGGTTGATTCAAAAATCCACTGATGCCCAAAGGACAAAAGTCAGTTCATGGGTATGCTGCAACTGTCAACGTAGCTACAGGAACATGCTTGTATTGTCAATGGTAGCGAAGCTATAATCTTCTTAATACTTGCTGAATTGCATGACCTCAATAGCAATATTCATCCCATGCAGGCCATTGTCAGCCACTGCTGAGAGTTTGCTTTGAATTAATTTGTTCTTTCTACCTTCCTTTCTCATACAGACATATGAATTCAGAGCCAAAGTGAGCCATTCAGCCCCTCGGGCTATGTGATAAGCTGATCGGACTGTGACCTCAGCTTCACTTTCTTGCCTCCCCCATGTACCCTTTTACTCCCTTGTCAATCGAGAATTTATCGAACTTACCCTTAAAAGTATTCAATGACCCAGCCCCACTTCTCACTGGGGAAGAAAATTTTGACCGTCTGAAAGACTTCTGCTCATCTATATCTTAAATGGGGGACCCCTTATTCTTAAATTGCATTCCCCAGTTCTAGTCTTTCCCGCAAAGGGAAACATCCCTTCATCCTCTACCATGTCAAGGCCCCTCACGATCCTATATGTTTCAAAGATGTGCAGGTTAGGTGGAACGGCCATGCTAAATTGCCCCTTAGTGTTAGGGGGGAATCTAGCTAGGGTACAATGCATGGGGTTATGGGGATAGGATCTGGTTGGGATCGTGGTTGGTGCAGTTTTGATGGAATGGCATCGCTCTGCATTGTAGGATTCAATATGATTCAATAAGGTCACCTTTCATTCTCTTAAATTTCAATTGCCTTTCCTCTTTAGACAATCCCTTCAACCCAGGAAGTGAACCTTCCTGAACTGTTTACAATGGATTCATATCCTTCATTAAATAAGGATGCCAAAAGTGTACACTGTACTCCAGATGCAGTCTCACTTATGGCCCTGTATAACCATAGCAAAACTTCCCTACTTTTATATTACATTTACCTTGCAATAATCAACATTGAACTTGCCATCCTAATCGTTGGCATACTAATGTTTTGTGATTCATGTATCAGCACACCTTAATTCCTCTGTACCCAAATTTCTCTCTATTTAAATATTATGTTGCTTTTCAAATCTTCCTGGCAAAGTTGGCAAGCCCGCATCTTCCCATGTTATACTCCGTCTGCCAATTCTTTGCCCATTCACTTAGCCTATCTATGTCCCCTTGCAGACTCCCAAGCCAGAACCTTCCCAAAAAAAATGGCAAACTGTCAGGTTGTGACTGAAAACTAGCACATTTCTCTCCAGAAACACAGCCAGATTTTCCCACCAGATCTTCTGACGCTCTGTCAAAAATAATCTGGCGGCTTGGTCTGGCAGGCTGGTGGTGGGGTGGAAGGGTGGTGTGTGCGATGGGATTGGATGGAAGAGTCCTTATGGAGCCGGCAGAGCTGGCTTCACAGAGACATAGAGATTAAAGCACAAAGTAAGCTAAGTCCCCCCCACCACTTGGGGCCTTCTTCCTCTGTACCCCCAGTGTGGTCATCGACTGTTTTTACAGAAGAACATAAGAACATAAGAAATAGGAGCAGGAGTAGGCCAACTAGCCCTTCGAGCCTGCCCCGCCATTCAATAAGATCATGGCTGACCTGTCGTGGCTCAGTTCCACATTCCCGCCCTCTCCCCATAACCCTTAATCTCCTCTCTTATCAAAAACCCATCAACCCGCGTCTTAAAAATATTTAGCGAGGTAGCCTCCACCACTTCAACGGGCAGAGAATTCCAGAGATTCACCACCCTTTGAGTGAAGAAGTTCCTCTTCAACTCTGTTCTAAACCGCTCCCCCTTTATCTTGAGGCTGTGCCCCCTAGTCCTACTGTCCTTTCTGAGCGGGAAGAGTCTCTCCACCTCTATCCTATCCATCCCATTCATCATCTTATACGTCTCAATGAGATCTCCCCTCATTCTTCTAAACTCTAATGAGTACAAGCCTAGTTTATTCAGCCTCTCCACATAGCTCAACCCCCTCAACTCTGGTATCAGCCTAGTAAACCTCCTCTGCACTCCCTCCAAGGCCAAAATATCCTTGCGTAAGTATGGCGACCAAAACTGCACACAGTACTCTAGCTGCGGCCTCACCAATGCCCTATACAGCCGCAGCAAGACCTCCCTACTTTTATATTCAATCCCCCTCGCTATGAAGGCCAGCATCCCATTCGCCTTCCTGACTACCTGCTGCACCTGCAGGCTGGGTTTTTGCGACTCATGCACAAGGACCCCAAGGTCCCTCTGCACCGTCGCCTGCTGCAGTTTTTCGCCACGTAAGTAATAGTCCTTCCTACCATTATTCCTACCAAAGTGGACCACCTCGCACTTACCAACATTAAATTCCATTTGCCATTTCCTGGCCCATTCGCCCAGCCTATCTAGATCCTTCTGTAGACTCTCCACACCCTCCGCACAATTTGCCGTTCCACCAATCTTGGTGTCATCAGCAAATTTCGACACCCTACACTCGGTTCCCTCCTCCAGATCATCTATATAAATGGTAAAAAGCTGAGGCCCCAGCACCGACCCCTGGGGCACTCCACTAGTCACCAACCGCCAATCCGAATAGCACCCATTGACCCCCACTCTCTGTCTCCTATTTGACAACCAATCCTCTATCCACGCTAACACCCTACCCCCACTCCATGCCCCCTTACCTTCTGCAATAACCTCTTGTGAGGTACCTTGTCAAACGCCTTCTGAAAATCAAGAAAGACCATTTCATTACCAAAAACTGGTTATGATTCCTGCCAGCATGATTGTGTCACCAGCAGGGATGAGGGGAGTGGGGGAGGGGTGGAAAAGAAAGATGTTGCCATCCCAATTCCATTACGGTCCTCTTACAGGATTCAGTGGCCATAATGGGATTTGCACTCATGGCAAATTAGCCTTCAGAATCATAAGAACATAAAAAGATAAGAAATAGGAGCAGGAGAAGGCCATCTAGCCCTTCAAGCCTGCCCCGCCATTCAATAAGATCATGGCTGATCCGAAGTTGATCAGTTCCACTTTCCCGCTTTCTCCCCATAACCCTTAATTCCCTTGTTTATCAAAAACCTATCTACCCATGACTTAAATATATTTAGCGAGGTAGCCTCCGCCACTTCAATGGGCAGAGAATTCCAGAGATTCACCACCCTTTGAGTGAAGAAGTTCCTCCTCAACTCTGATCTAAATTGCACGCCCCTCCCCCCCCCTTATCTTGAGGCTGTGCCCTCTAGTCCTGCTATCCTTTCTAACGGGAAGAATCTCTCTACCTCTACCCTATCCATCCCCTTCATTATCTTATACATCTCTATAAGATCCCCCCTCATCCTTCTAAACTCCAACGAGTACAGACCCAGTCTATTTAGTCTCTCTTCATAGGCCAACCCCCTCATCTCCGGGCCCCTTAATCGTGCCCCTTATATCCTCTGCACAAGTTACTCACCTACTTCTCTTTATGTCATCAGCAAACTTAGCAATGATACAGTTGCAAGTCAGTGATTTGTAAGTGGTTGATGTCTCAGTGGCTTCTGTGCCACTGCACTAGTTACCAAGAATGACCCACATACCCCTACCCTGCTTCATTTAGCTAACCAACTCTTTATCCATTCCTCATTTCCCCCTTCCCCAGCTTACTTCTTGCAAATATCCAAACTCTGGAAAATAAGCTAGACTAACTTAAACAATAAGAAGTCTCACAGCACCAGGTTAAAGTCCAACAGGTTTATTTGGTAGCAAATGCCACTAGCTTTTGGGGCTCTGTCTCTTCGTCAGGTGAGACTCACTCAGCTAGCAATAAAATAAAACAAGACTTACTCTAGCTTATAAAGCAAATAAAATGATTTAATAAAGAAACTTCACCACTCCAACACTTGAGGCTTCACCTTGGGCTATTCCAAGCTCCTACAAAAAAGAGCAGCTTCTTATTTACACTGAGTCAGCTGGTCAGCTGATACCATCTCATTTTGTCATTGAACATAGAACATAGAACAGTGCAGCACAGTACAAGCCCTTCAGTCCATAATGTTGTGCCAAGCTATGTCCAAACCCAAAATCAAGCTATGCCACTCCCTACAGTTGGTTTCATAGTTTACTGGGTCAGCTGATCCTTATAGCATGTCACCATTGGTCACACTACAACAGATCCAAAGTCATCACTGGTTACATTCTAACAACATGTTGATATGTATTTAACCAAAGAGTCATCAGTGCTGGGTCTGATGTTGGCTTCATCAGTTCTCCCCAACAAGAGTCACTTTAGGCTTATTCTCGATCTCACAGCAACTTCATTGCAGTGTTAATGTAAGCCTTACTTGTGACTGATAAATAAATAAACTTTATAAACTTTAAACTTTTGTCTATTTTCCCAGCAACAAGGATGCCGAGCATAACTTAACAATCCTTGATGGTGCTTTGACTCAGTCTAGTTAATTTAGTGCAAGCTACTGAGTAAACATAGGCCAATACTTTCCTGTATGTCGAAGCGCCAAACTTGTCAGTCCAACTATTCATTAAGCCATAAGGATATAATTCCTTCAAAGAAAAATGTAATGAAACAAACAGCGACAGAACTGTGCCTCAGAGCGCTAATATAGTGATGGAATGACAACATATGGGTCTACACATATAAACACAATTGAGTTCACACTCTCTAGCATGCTGTTATCAGTAATGTTTTGAGGAGATAGCAAGCTTTTACCAAACACTTTTACACTTAAACATCATCTGACTTTCAGTAATATAACAGCACTGGCTGAGTCTGTTGGCTGGAGTTAATGTGTTGAATAGCAAAATTCATACAAACACAAGAAAAAAATTCCAAGAAAACTGCATGTAATCTAGAAAATTAGCAAATGTGAACACAAAGATTAGAATCTGCAACTTGTGGTCCTCATAGAACAGTCATAAACTTTTGCTAAATTATTTTCCCTGACCTGTTCTTTCCCTATTGACATTCATTCTTTGATGGGATACTACTCCAGGACTGCTTTCTGTTCATTATTTCAGTCATAGCCATTCTTCAATCTAGATCTTGACAACAAACATCAAGCTATTTGACCATGGTACATATTATAGGTAATCTCATTCCCAGCTTCAGCCAATGTTCCTACAGGCACATTTCCGGCTGGGATTGCAATCATGAGTGGGAATACTGGCTGATTTTTCCCTCTTCCCTTTAGTGAGGCACAGAGGCTAACTGTAGTGTTTCTCCAACTTCCCTGACTGTGATCAGCAAACTGCACAATTGGAAACTACGTGTGAGTATTCTAATCTATGTAGCTCAATAAATGTATTAACTCAGCTATCAGCCAATCAAATAAACATTATGCTTCAGACAAAAGCAAAACACTGAGAAGGCTGGAGCTCCATTTTCAGCCTTGTTCAGTGTGAGACTAGAAAGCTGGAGCAATTCTTGAAGGGTTAAAAGCTGGTAACATCTGATTGTTTTCAAGGCCACAATCTTAAGTTTATTTATTAGACACAACTTGGCTTTGTATTATTCCCTGAAAATCCCCTTGTCACCACACTCCAACATCTGTTCAGCTACATTGAGGGAGAGTTCAGCATGGCCACCTAACCAGCATGTCTTCAGGACTGTGGGAAGAAACCAGAGCAGCCGAAGGAAACACACGCACATATGGGGCGGACATGTAGACTATGCACAGACAGTGACACAAGACAGGAATCAAACCAAGGTCCCTGGCACTGTGAGGCAGTAGTGCTAACCATTGTGCCACCGTGCCATCCAAAACTGGCAGAACAATATGTCCATGTCTTTGCCTCAATCAGACAACTTGACATTAAAAAGTGTAAATAATTGTGCTCCAAACCTGTATCCACAGTCTTACACCTACCATTTAAAGATCTAGGATTGTAAATGATATAAATTACAACTTTGAAGTAGATCTTGCTTTATTTTTATGCTTCTGTCTCAAAGATTGCAAGACATTGATATACTAAATTGTTATTTCATTATCGGCTGAACTGAACCAGGCATTGGTTTCGCTACAAGAAACCAAAATGCATAAAGGTATCAGTAACCTTGCCTTTAGAAGTGAATTAATCCATGTATTAGACTGCAATGCCTCATTAAAAGAATTCACTTACCTTCAATCTCCTGCTGCTTGAGGCTTTTGTCATTGTGATCAATGGGAAATCATTGCTCTATGATGCATAAAGGTGGGAAAGAGGTGTACATGACCACACATAACTACTCTGCACCGGACTGCCACAGGAAGCAGCAATTCAAGATCACAAGAAGGCGAAACCAAAGTTCTCCATGTCCCATTCACAACTTCAGTCCACTGTGGTCCAGCAGTTCACTGTAATATTGGTTATATTTTGGGAGCACCACCTATTCTTTTGTGCCATACCAGCAGAATGCACATGGCATGGAATGACTGAAGAAACTTACAACTGAGTATCACACATACCCCAAGAAAGTATTATTGCAGTTTTCTATGAAAGGAATTTCCCAGCCTCAACCACCGTCAGGATTGTCTGGTGTTGCACCGAAATTTAAATCGCCTTTTGGTTGGGTTATCGAATCTCTGGAAGCAGGCCCGTCATGGTGGGGCAGGAAAATCCTGGCCTTTTCTCCTTTCAGATTTTCCCGCCAAATAGATTCACACCTTTAAACTTTACCCATCTCTCCCCAGGTAGGGCGATATTTGCTTTTCTCTGGGATCTCCTGGCTGATATTGAACACAGCGATGAGCCACGGTGACACACTAGTTAGCACTGCTGCCTCACAGCTCTAGGGACCCCTGGATTCAATTCCGCCCTCAGGTGACTGCTTGAATGGAGTTTGCACCTTCTCCCCCTTTCTGCAGATGTGCTCCAGTTTCCAAAGGTGTGCAGATTAGGTGGATTGGCCATGCTAATTTGCCCTTTATTATCTCAAGATGTGCAAGTTAGATGGATTGACAGAGTAAATATCTGGGGTTACAGGGATAGCGTGGGGGAGAGGGCTTGGGTAAAATACTCTGTCAGTGAGTGGATTCAGAATGGCCTCTTCTGCATTGCAGGGATTCTATGAAATATTTTATGTGCCATCTAGAGAACTGGAGGAAAATGAGCACATTCTACAACATTGTGACAAACCATGCCAGAAGAGCAATGCACTCTGCCCAGGAACTGCTTGGACCATGTACTTACTCAGACTTTGCATATTGAATATTTTCATTTTGAAAGCTGGCTAGTTTATGAAATGATTTTCTTTCCATCTAACATTCCTTCCTCATAGAACCCACCTCTAACCAAACATGACTGTATCGTACACCACAATCAATGCTCTTCTGTGACCATTAAGTAGTCAAATATTATCTAGGTAGCATATCATCACATCTTCAAATGCATTACATGCTACTTACAAGCACATACAGGAACTTAAAAAGTACAAATCCAACAAACAGCGAAGAGATGAATAATCGTTTAATCTGTTTTTTGTGGTGTTAACCAAAGGAGGATCAGGAGTTAATAAGGGGATCAGGGGTTATGGGGAAAAGGCAGGAGAATGCGGATGAGAAAAATATCAGCCATGATTGTGCAGCAGGACAAACTCGATGGGGCAAGTGGCTTAATTCTGCCTCAAGTCTTATGGTCTTGCAGGAGAACTCTGTTCTGCATAAGATCATCCAACATCCACAAGGACAGACAATTCCATGTCTCATTGAAAGAACAGCACTTCCAACATTGCAATCTAGCCCCTAGGCCCAGCATCTTCAGCTGCTTCACTAATGTCCTCTGTTCCACCATAAAATCAGAAGTGGGGTTGTCTGCGGATGATTACACAACATTCAGCACCATTTACAATTCCTCAGATACTGAAGTAGTTCTTGTCCACATGCAGGAAGATATTCAAATTTGTGCTAATACATGACAAGCAACATTCATGCCACACAAGTGCCAGGCAAAAACCGTAAGACTTGGGGCAGAATTAGGCCACTCAGCCCATCAAGTCTGCTTTGCCATTCAGTCATTGCTGTTATTTTTTCTCATCCCCATTCTCCTGCCTTTTCTCCAAAATCCCTGATCTCCTTATTAATCAAGAACCCATTTATTTCTGTCTTAAAGGCACTCAATAACCTGGCCTCCAGGCTGAATATCTCCAACAAGAAAGAATCCAACCCTATACTTTTGATATTCAATGGCATTTTCAATGCTGAATTTCCCATTATCAATACCCTGGGTGCAACCATTGATCAAAAACTGAACTGGACCAGACATAAAAAAACTGTGGATACAGGAACAGGTCAGGTGTTGGGAATTCTGTGGAGAATAACTCACCATGTGACACCCCAAAGCCTATCAAAATCCTACAAAGCACAGTTAGGAGATGTGATTGAATACTCTCCAGCTGCCTGAATGACTGCAGCCCCAACAAGTGTCAAGAAGCTTGACATCATCTGGGACAAAACAGCCCAAATGATTACTACTCCTTCAACAAACATTCACACCCTCCACTAGCAATGAAGAGTGGCAGAAATGTGTACCATCTTCAAGATGCATCCAGAAACCCATCAAGGCTCTTTGACAGCACTCTCCAAACCCATGCTCTACCACCTAGAAGGACAAGGGTAGCAGATAAATGAAAGTTCCTCTCCAAGCACTGACAATCCTGACTTGGAAATATATCACTATTCCTTCACTGTCACGGGGTCAAAATTCTGGAAATCCCTCCCTAACCGCACTGTGGGTGCATCTACACCAAATGAACTACAGCAGTTCAAAATGGCAGCGCACCAACACCTTCTAAAGGAGAACTAGAGACAGAGAATAAAAATGCTGGCCCAGCCCTGAGCAGACATATCCCATTAAAAATAAATTGTGAATAAGCCCTCGTGACTAGCCTGAAAAAGCTGCACTTTCACTCTAGAGTAGCTGTGAATGTATGTTTTTGGACTCAGAAGCTGGTGTATTTCTGGTTTTCCTTCCCTCAATTATGGGAATTAAATCAACTCCAAACAGCATCAGCTAAATCACACAAGAACCTCTTTGTGTGGTACCTCAGATGAGAATTTTAGTGCCAATTCCTTCAAACGTCTTATAGTGTAATACTGGATTTATAGTCAATTTGTTCACTTTATAGGGTGAGTCTTGCTCCCAATTGAAGCAATTCTGTCACACAATTTCACTCAGTGCCATTCACCTCTGTTAGAAAATGCTAACAGGGAGTATCAACAGTCTCTGAGTGTCCAGAACTGAACCAACATTTGATTATTCCTTCACCTCTTTCTGTTTGTATCCTTTATATGGCTGTCCTTTTGTAGCGAATGTATGAGATGATAGCCAAGTAGTTATTCATGTTTAGTCTGTAACCCTGTTGAGCTACCCTGATTAATACAGTTATGGAGTCCATCCGATAGTCTGATAGCTCAATCTGAGCACTTCTTGATATTGGGGTGGTGTTTGAACACTATTTCTGCCAAAATACTTTAAAAAGTATTTCTTGCACAAATAAGGAATCATGGCTTTTGTGGGTTCTTGGGGATTGGGTGGGTGGGGGGTGGAACTGGGTGTTAGAATACTGTATCTGGACTTCTTAAAATTAAAATAAAACTATTTAAGTCTTTGCAGGATGATCCTGTTTTCTAAGACTGTGTGACCACTTTGATTCATGACAAACATGTAGCCCTATCAATACTCCTGTGCCGTCTTGAAATGAAGTATCTTTGTATCATTGTCATGTTAAGAGTATTTATTTATTAAACAGATTTAGTTGAGTTGCAAAATAAATTGCATCAAATTTATTATTAAAAGATGATTTTCTTCCCCATCAAAAACTGTCACAGAATACCAGAATCCTTATTTGGCATCTGCTCCCAAACATAATATACTGATAGAATGACTGCATTGTCTTATTCTGTGTTCTGTGATATGGATGATATTGGAATAGTGTAGATTAGATGGGCTTTAGATTGGTTTCACAGGTCAGCACAACGAGGGCCAAAGGGCCTGTACTGTGCTCTAATGTTCTATGTTCGACGTTCTATGTTCTATGTGTTACGGCAGTGAGGCTTCAGAGATTGTTTTGTGTTGGGACCGTCTTTTTAAATTTAAGGTAAATGAAAAGGGTCATATGACCTGTCTCTTATCAGCCTGACAACAGAGCGAGGTGATATGTTTATTAAAAAGAGGCCCAGATTGTTTTGTTGGGAAGAAGATGTAAGGTTAGCCTGACTTCAGTCATTGGCAAGATTTTAGAGTCCATTGGAAAACGGCTAATGTTACGCCGTTGTTTAAGAAGGGTGCCAGGCAAAAGGCGGGGAATTATAGGCCGGTTAGTTTAACGTCTGTGGTAGGTAAAATGTTAGAATCCGTCATTAAGCAGGAAATTGCGAGGCATCTTGAAGGGAATTGCTTGATAGGGCGGACGCAACACGGTTTCATTAAAGGGAAGTCGTGTCTGACAAATTTACTGGAGTTCTATGAGGATGTGTCTAGGGCAGTGGATAGAGGAGAGCCGGTGGATGTGGTCTTTCTGGATTTTCAGAAGGCGTTTGACAAGGTACCTCACAAGAGGTTATTGCAAAAGGTCAGGGGACATGGAGTTGGGGGTAGGGTGTTAGCGTGGATAGAGGATTGGTTGTCAAATAGGAGGCAGAGAGTGGGGGTCAATGGGTGCTATTCGGATTGGCGGATGGTGACTAGTGGGGTGCCCCAGGGGTCGGTGCTGGGGCCTCAGCTATTTACCATTTATATAGATGATCTGGAGGAGGGAACCGAGTGTAGAGTGTCGAAATTTGCTGATGACACCAAGATTGGGGGAAAGGCAAATCGTGCGGAGGGTGTGGAGAGTCTGCAGAAGGATCTAGATAGGCTGGGCGAATGGGCCAGGAAATGGCAAATGGAATTTAATGTTGGCAAGTGTGAGGTGGTCCACTTTGGTAGGAAGAATGGTAGGAAGGACTATTACTTACGTGGCGAAAAACTGCAGCAGGCGACGGTGCAGAGGGACCTCGGGGTCCTTGTGCATGAGTCGCAAAAACCCAGCTTGCAGGTGCAGCAGGTGGTCAGGAAGGCGAATGGGATGCTGGCCTTCATAGCGAGGGGGATTGAATATAAAAGTAGGGAGGTCTTGCTGCAGCTGTATAGGGCATTGGTGAGGCCGCAGCTGGAGTACTGTGTGCAGTTTTGGGCGCCGCACCTGCGCAAGGATATTTTGGCCCTGGAGGGAGTGCAGAGGAGGTTTACTAGGCTGATACCGGAGTTGAGGGGATTGAGCTATGAGGAGAGGCTGAATAAACTAGGCTTGTACTCGTTAGAGTTTAGAAGAATGAGGGGAGATCTCATTGAGACGTATAAGATGATGAATGGGATGGATAGGATAGAGGTGGAGAGACTCTTCCCGCTCAAAAAAGACAGTAGGACTAGGGGGCACAGCCTCAAGATAAAGGGGAGGCGGTTTAGAACGGAGTTGAGGAGGAACTTCTTCACTCAAAGGGTGGTGAATCTCTGGAATTCTCTGCCCGTTGAAGTGGTGGAGGCTGCCTCGCTAAATATTTTTAAGAAGCGGGTTGATGGGTTTTTGATAAGAGAAGGGATTAAGGGTTATGGGGAGAGGGCGGGAAAGTGGAACTGAGCCACGACAGATCAGCCATGATCTTATTGAATGGCGGGGCAGGCTCGAAGGGCTAGATGGCCTACTCCTGCTCCTATTTCTTATGTTCTTATGTTCTTATTATTAAAGATGAGATTGCAGAGTACTTGGAAGTGTATGATAAAGTAGGACTGAGTCAGCACGGCTTTGTCAAGGGGAGGTCATGTCTGACAAATCTGTTAGAGTTCTTTGAGGAGGTAACAAGGAAGTCAATAAAGGAGAACCAATAGACATAGAATCATAGAACTATAGAATCATAGAACCCTACAGTGCAGAAAGAGGCCCTTCAGCCCATCAAGTCTGCACCGAACACAATCCCACCCAGGCCCTACACCCATATCCCTTTATTTATTTAGAGTTGTGATTTACTTATAATAGGTGATTTATTTATTTAAATTTCAGAAAGCCTTTGATAAGGTGCCACAGAAGAGACTATTAAATAAGTTAAGTGTCCACAGTGTTAAGGGTAAGATCCTGACATGGATAGACGATTGGCTGACTGGCAGGAGGCAGAGAGTGAGATAAAGGGGTCTTTTTCAGGATGGAACCAGTGACTAGTGGTGTGCCTCAGGGGTCAGTACTGGGACCACAATTTTTCACAATGTAGATTAACGATTTGGAGGAAGAAACTGAAGGCACTGTTGCTAGTTTTGCAGATGATACAAAGATATGTAGAGGGGCAGATAGTATTGAGGAAACAGGGGAGCTGAAGGACTTGGACAGGTTAGTGGGGTGGGCAAAGAAGTGGCAGATGGAATACAAGGTGGAAAAGTGTGATGTTATGCACTTTGGAAGGAGGAATGGAGGCACAGATTATTTTCTAAATGGGAAAATCTTAGAAAATCAGAAACACAAAGAAACTTCAGAGGCATTGCCTTAAGGTTAACGTGCAGGTTCAGTCAGCTGTTAGGAAGGCAAATGCAATTTTAGCATTCATGTCGAAAGGGTTAGAACACAGGAGCAGGGATGTACTTCTGAGGCTGTATAAGGCTGTGATCAGACCCAATTTGGAGAATTGTGAGCAGTTTTGGGCCCCATATCTAAGGAAGGATGTGGAAAGAGTCCAGAGGAGGTTCACAAGAATGATCCCCGGAATGCTAACAAACCCCACAGTACAGAGCCATGAATTTTCCACCAAGGCTGATTCAGGGATCTAACTGGAATGTCTGTTCCTCTCGTGTCCAAACTCAATATTGTTCACAAATACATGTCTCTCCATTTCTTGCTGTAATAGTTGTATCAACATCCCCCCCCCCCCCCCCACCCCCCCGGCCTTAATTTCTTCTAGCATCTTCTACCTCAGTTAACACACCCCCAACCCCCATCCAGATATTCAGACTCAGCTCATGTTCTGAGGACCTGGATTCAAATCCCGCTATGGCAGATGGTGGAATTTGAATTCAATTAAAAATAAATCTGGAATTAAGAATCTATTGTCCATGAAACCATTGTCAATTGTTGGAAAAATTCACCTGGTTCATTATTGTCCTTTAGGGAAGGAAATCTGTCCTTACTTGGTCTGGCCTACCTGTGACTCCAGAGCCACAGCAACATGGTTGACTCTCAACTGCCCTCTGAACAAGAGAAATTAGAGATGGGCAATAAACATTAGCCAGCCAGCGATGCCCATGTCCCATGAATGGATAAAGAAATATGCATATGCACATTTGAATTCCTTCTTCTCCAGTCCATGGGTGGAATTATCCCATCGTGCCCGCCAAGGGAATTGTAGTGGGCAGGGTGAAGACCATGCAAAGGTTGGTTGGCCTCAGGCTGGATTTTCCAGTTTTGGGGTGAGGGTGGCCAGAGAAACCTGCCCCATGTCTGTCTGCAGCTAGGGTCTTGTACTGCTTTTGTCTAAACTCCAGTTTCCCAAGTTCCCGAGCTTTGTAATTGACCCTTTTTTCAATTCATTCTTGGGATGTGGGCACCGCTGGCTTGGCCAGCATTTATTGCCCATCCCTAATTGCTCTTGAGAAGGTGGTTGTGAGCCTCCTTTTTTGAGTCGCTGAAACCCACATGGTGTAGATATATTCACATTGCTGTTAGGGAGGGAGCTCCAGGATTTTGATCAGAGTCATTCTTTTCCTTGCTTTGCACAGCACTGCATATTTCGAAACTGTCATGTTTGGCATTGACCTAAACAGCTTCATTCAAGCAACGAAATCAGCACCTGCTTTTACAGGCAGTAAAATCATATCACTCTGTAACATGAATCCCCAACTTATAAATCGACCCTAGTACAGCAGGATTGTAAAGTCTCCAAATAATCTCCACCCACAAACCAAACTCAAGCTGACACTAACTCAGAGAGAAATTTTCTAAGAATAAGTGCCTGCATCTAAACAGTCTCTAACCGGAAAGTAAATAGTTCCTCCACATGTCAAGTTTTGCAATGTGCCATTGAAAACACAAGAAACAATTAGTTATTCCAATCTGACTTCTGTTAATTAATACAAATTACTTCAGATTGTCAAAACACCAATTTACATTCAAATAACAAACAAAAACCCCAATGAAACCAACTTAATGGACGGGCAGCTCAATCCAATGCATATCTTCAGCTCCTCTACGGAATTTCCTCATCCACAAGAGTAGCAGAGCAGGAGTGCAATACATATCAGAACCATCCTAGGAATTTCTCCTTCTGCTGTTAAGTGACAGGAGTTGGAGCACACACTCTGCTATGGCATGGACTCCAGTGTTTCACCCTTGTGCAGTCCCCTCTCCCAGGCCATGGTGGCCATTTCTTCAGCATGAATTCTGACATTTCCTCCCAAAAGCTTTTCATTTCTTCATCTTCCTCTTCCCTCGCAGAAAACATAGCTTAAAATCTGCCTCCTTGGCCAAATATTCTGTCACCTGTTTTTTTTTTCTTTCACTCAGTGTCAATTTTGGTCCAATTGTGGTCCTGTGAAGTATCAGGCGAGATTAACATCGAAACATAGAAGATAGGAGCAGGAGGAGGCCATTTGGTACTGTTCTACCATTCATTACAATCATGGCCGATCATCCAATTCAATAGCCTAATCCTGCTTTTTCCACAAACTTTTGATCCCATTCTCCCAAGTGTTATATCTATTATATATATAAATTATATATAAAGTATTATATATATAAATGCATTCCATGTTTTGGCATCAACTACATCCTGTGGTAATGAATTCCACAGGTTCACCGCTCTTTGGGTGAAGAAATGTCTCCTCACCTCCATTTTAAATGGTCTACACCAAATCCTCAGACTGTGAGCTCTGGTTCTGGACTCTCCCACCATCTGAGATACCCTCCCTGCAGCTAAACTATCTAGTCCCGTTAGAATTTTATAAGTGTCTATGAGAACCCACCTCATTTGTCTGAACTCCGGCAAAAACAATCCTAACCTAGTCAATCTGTCCTCATAAACAGCATTGTGAGTCTACCTACAGAACATGTATTGCAATGTTTTTAGAGACAGCTCACAACCACTTTCTTCAACCGGGGATGGGCAATAAATGCTGGTCAGCCAGTGATATCCCAAGAATGAAGTTAAAAAAAGTACATCCTTTTCTTTGCTAGCTTCTGCTAAACTAGTTTACTATCAGCTGCGCCAAAAACATTCTCTGAGTATAATCCAACCACCATATCTCAGCCCAACTGTACTGGGGGCGATTCTCCCAGCCTGCTGCACTGCTTTGGTCGCGCGGTGGTCTGGGACACTCAACTGGAGGCCGTTTTGTGGCCTCCGTGAGTCTGCGGCAGCCGAATTTCTGATGCCGTCAGCTCCACACCAGAAATTGGAGCTGCATTATTTATTTAAATTCTAATTTTAATATATTTTAAATACTGAAGTCTCCGTGCCGATTAGCGTCTCCCCACCTCCCCCCCACTATGAGTGGTTCACATCAGCAGGGTCTACTATAACTCCATAACTCCCCACTTGCGGGGAGCTGGTGATCCAGCCTTGCTGAGGCCATAGGGGGGCAATCAAGTCCCCCAGCAGGTGGGGTGTCAGGAGGTACCCCTTTAGTTGAAGCACTTTGGCAGTGCCAGCTTGGGCCTCCTGATACCACACAAGGGAGAAAAGTGCCAATGCCCAGGGGCATCTTGGCACTACCCACTGGGCATTGGGCAGTCCCAAGGGGGCAGGGCCAAATGGGGCAGAGCCTGATGGGGGCGGTGCCTCTAGGGGGGTAATCGGTGGGGGTGGAGGCCTCGCTGCCATTCTGCACTCAGGCTGAGTGATGGGGGGAGGGAGGCCAGCAATTGGTGCTGGACATTGGGATGAAGTTAGCCTACAGTGGCGGAGGGAGGTCACTGAGATAGGTTGGGGAGGGGGAGGGGTTTCAAGGTTGGCCTGGACATGTTCAAGTGGGCCAGCGATTAAATCATGGGGGGGGGGGGGGTCACACAGCCGGCAATACGACGGTTGCAGGCTAGTGATCGAGCTAGTCAGCAATCGGGAAGCCAGCAATGCAGGATCATTGTGCATGCACCAATCTCGAAGCTGACAGATCAGCAAATGCTCAGTGGCCCACTTAGCGCTATGCTGCCAGCCTCTACAGTGGAAATTGGCCTCACCCATTGATTTTCAGCATGATTCACACTGAGGCACTTTGCAGTGCACAAAGTGTGGGAGATTCATTTTGAAATCCCGCTGAAAAAAACAATGGGATTTACTCCAATTTTTACACAAATTCAACACTTAGAACGTTTTTGGCAGAATTGTCCCCATTATGTTCCAAGTGTCACTAAAAATTATAATTCTCCATTCTATTTGGTAACTTAGCAACATAGTTCAGCGTCATCATAAACTTTGACAATACTACTATCGATATCCCGTGAAAAGGAGGGTGCTAGAGCAGATCATTAGTTTTTGTTTTCATAGCAAAGCTTATTATTATAGAGGAATAAGAAAAGTTGATTCAACTCATCTAGCCTACCATAGAGCCTGAAAGTCTTGAACTAAGTTGTGATTATGAGCTTGAACATTAGTTGCTCAAAATCAGAAGACTCTGGTCAGGATTTTCCGACCCTTCCTGCTGGCAGTATCTTCTGGTACCGCTGAAGATGACACCCCACCCCACAACAGGTTCCCAACGGCAGATTGGGTGGATGACACAAAGAGCCGCAGACCTTAGGAGATTCCACTAGCAGCCAATGGCAAGCTGCCTCCATTGCCTCCACTGACAGAAAACACAACCCGGGGAGATCAGAAAATCCCTCCCAGAGGGTTAACAAGACACAGAATGAAACAGAAAGGTGTTGAACAAAAAATGGAAATAGAAAGACAAAAGAGAAGGATGCAGGCCGAAAATTTGAGATCTTGAGCAATGGCAATGCTATTTAAACATTTCATTACATGCTTTCTTATTTCTCTTGCCTTTCTCCATCGGTGAAAAATAACAACTCATGTTTTCCCTCACAAGTGGAATCTTCTATTCTTGACTCTGGGAGCTATTTGCAATAACATTCCACCATTACCTTGCCACCAACCTTTGCCATCTTTGATCCAAGTAAATCAAGGATGTCTCCCAACTCATAATTCCCTCATTCACTGATCACCTCCGCAGACTCAATTCTGTCAGGTGCTAGAGCATAAATGGTGCTTGGTAGTTCTAACTAACCAAATTTTATACCTGCTCAATCACCTTAAACAAAACTGTCACTCACTCCGACTTTATGGAATAAAAAGCTTCCTGTCACTCCAGGAGCATTCTAGCAGGCAAGAATGACCCCACACACCTTTGCCCCACCGCCAACCAACTTCCCTGAGCTTGCTCCTGCACCTTCTTCTCGAAGGCTACATACCTTAGGAGATGGTACATCTATCACCTCAAAATTAAGGCTACTCATTTGATTGCTGCTGCAACCTCAACCTGTCAAGTGAATTGGTTAATGCCTGCATTGAAAAACAAAGCAATGTCATATGAACGGATTAAGCATTCACCTCTTAACTTTGACAGCAACTGGTTCAATGTTATAGAAAGGGAAGCACAAGCAAAGCAGTCTTAAAAAGACAGTTTCTGGATTCCAATGGAATTGTACAATTAATATAAATTCTTGGGTGTTTTTGAGCTCTATAGTTTTCACATAATGCACTCATGTGGAAACTTGCTGAGTTTTCAGACCTATTAATATTAATAAAAAGTATAGTTGGATCTGTTTCAAATGACACGTGGAAACCAATTGTGTGCTGTAAAATGGTTTTGTTATTTTGTTGTCATTGCAAGAACTCCCACAGCTTACAAAGAAAGCAGCCCATAATCAACAGAGGCAAAGCTCCCCTCTTCATCCTTCCCAAATTTTCTTCTAAAACCGTGCAAATGATGCTCTATTTGACATCTATGTAAAAGGCACATCATCACCCTTAAAGTGTTGTTACAGATTATACTCCTTTGTGATGCATTTTTGTGTCAACAAATATTGCTATGAGCAAAAACAACATTGAACCACTTAAGCTTCCATCATCATCCATCATATTTGCTTTAGCTGTCAGTTCACCTTCCCTCTGTGAAGCAATGACAACAGCCTTCAATCTTTCTGTAACTGTGATGATATCTTTTATTCATTGCATACTCAGCTTCTTTACAGCTCGGTTTCCTTTTTTGATTAAAGTCTCACAAACTAAAAATATTGCAGAATTAGAATCTCACAGGCCAAAAGGAGGACACTCAGCCTGCTAATGCCTTGCTAGCTCTTTGAAAAAAGATACTAATTAATTCCACTCTCAATCATGCTTTTCCCTGAGCCCACAATTGTTTTGCATTTCAAGCAGGCATCTATTCCTAATAGAAATTTACTATTAAATCTGCTTCTACCACTCTTTCAGAGAGCTCAACCTAGATCATAATAATTCACTGTGAACCAAAATTTTTCATCTCAGCTTCTTTTGCCATTTATCTTAAATCTGAAATAATGCTGGATAAACTCAACAGGTCTGGCAGCATCAATGGAAAGAAACAGTTAACGTTTTGGGTCTAAACGACGCTTCTGTGGAACTTGCTTTTATCTTTTATTTTTATTTATTTATTCAATTCAGTTCAACTTTATTGTCATTGCATAGTGCACTAGTACAAATACAATGAAAAGTGAGCTTGCAGGCTCCCAAGATACAAAGAAAAAAGCAAATGCAAGTAGTCATTATAAAATAGTGCCAATAGTCACTAAGTGTATTGCACAATACCCATGCAATACATGCATATTGCATGGGTATTGTGCATAATCCCATCACTTGGGATTATGTGAAAGAATGGAGTTCAGCTGGGTAACAGTGCTGGGGAAGAAGCTGTTCCTGAGCCTGGTCGTACGGGCTCAAAATGCATCTGTAGTGCCTCCCAGATGGCAAGGAGGCAAACAGTCTGTGACTGGGATGGGTAGGATCTCTAGTAATACTCAATCTCTGCAGGCAGCATTTATGATAAATGTCCTGGATGGCTGGTAGCTAGGTGCCGATGATGTTTTGGGCAGTTTTGACTACCCGGTGCGGAGCTTTCCGGTCAGAGATGGAGCAATTGCCAGACTGCATCGTACTGCAGTTTGACAAGATGATCTCCATTGTGCACCAGTAAAAGTTTGAAAGAAGCTGGGGGCACAGGTTGGCTCTCTTTAACCTCTGTAGGAAGTATAGGTGCTGCTGAGACTTCTTCACTAGGGAGGAGGAGTTGAGGGACCAGGAGAGGTCTCCGTGATGTGGATATCCAGGAATTTGAAGCTGTACACCCTTTCCACTTCTACCCCATTGATGTAAATGGGGGTCTGTGTGCTGCCTCTGGACTTCCACATTAAGTTCTTTGGTCTGATTAGTGTTGAGGGCCAGGTAGTTTCCAGCATTCCACATCACGAGATGTTGGACGTCTTCATGTAGGCAGACTCGTTGTTATTAGTGATTCATGCTGACCACCATAGTGTCATCTGCGAACATGGGGGTGGCATGGTGGCACAGTGGTTAGCACTGCTGTCTCACAGCTCCAGGGACCTGGGTTTGATTCCCGGCTTGGGTCACTGTCTGTGTGGAGTTTGCACGTTCTCTCTGTGTCTGCGTGGGTTTCCTCTGGGTGCACTTGTTTCCTCCCACAGTCCAAAGATGTGCAGATTAGATGAATCATTCATGATAAATTCTCCCTCAGTGCACCCGAACAGGCGCCGGAGTGTGGCAACTAGGGAATTTTACAGCAGTGCCATTGCAGTGTTAATGTAAGCCTATTTGTGACTAATATAGAACATAGAACATAGAACATTACAGCGCAGAACAGGCCCTTCAGCCCATGAAGTTGCGCCGACCAATTAAAAAAGCAATGACCCTCTAACCTAAACCAATCCCTTTCCATCCATAAACCTATCCACGGATCTCTTAAACGCCCCCAAACTAGGCGCATCTACAACTGCAGCAGGCAGGGCATTCCAATCCCTCACCACCCTCTGGGTAAAGAACCTACCTCTGACATCCGTCCTATATCTACCACCCCTTAATTTAAAGCTATGCCCCCTCGTGCTAGCTTTCTCCATCCGAGGAAAAAGACTATCACTGTCCACCCTATCTAAACCTCTAATCATCTTATATGTTTCAATAAGGTCCCCTCTTAGCCGCCTTCTTTCTAACGAAAACAACCCCAAATCCCTCAGTCTCTCCTCATAGGACCTTCCCTCCATACCAGGCAACATCCTGGTAAACCTCCTCTGTACCCTCTCCAATGCCTCCACATTAATAAATAAACTTTACTTTATTTTGATGATGATATTGGTGTCACGGACAGGCACACAGTCATAGCTGAGAGGGAATATTAGTGTCACAAGTCAACACATGAACATTGAATTGAAATTACTCTGAAAATCCCCTAGTTGCCGCACTCTGGCACTGTTCGGGTACATTGAGGGAGAATTTAGCATGGCCAGCACATCTAACCAGCACATTTTTTGAATTGTGGGAGGAAACCAGAGCACCCGGAGCAAACACATGCAGATATGGGGAGAACATGCAGACTCCGCACAGACAGTGACCCAAGCCAGGAATCGAATCCAGGTCCCTGGCGCTGTGAGGCAGCAGTGCTAACCACTTTGCCAGTATGCCACCCTCAACCTGTGTTCACCTGTTACCAGCCTGCTCACCAGGGGAACCAGTTCCTTTTCACTTACTCTATCAAAGCCCTTCAAAATTTTCAATATCTGTGTTAAATCACCCCTTAACCTTTTCTGCTACAGGGAGCAATCCCAGTGTCTTGAATCTCTCTACACAACAGCCTTCTCGTCCCTGTTGTAGAACTGGTTCAAACTAATTTCAAAGTTGGATAAAGTTTATGACTGCATGGCCTTTTCACATTTCAGCTGCAGAGGAATCATTAGTATCTGGAATGTTCCATAAATGGGAGGTGCCAGTTAATCAAGTCATAGAGTTACAGAGGTTTACAGCATGGAAACAGGCCCTTCGGCCCACTTGTCCATGCTGCCCCCTTTTTAAACCCCTAAGTTAATCCCAATTGCCTGCATTTGGCCTATATCCCTCTATATTCATCTTACCCATGTAACTGCCTAAATTATTTTTAAAGGACAAAATTGAACCCACCTCTACTACTACCTCTGGTGGTTTGTTCCAGACACTCACCACCATCTGTGTGAAAAAATTAGCCCCTCAGGACACTTCCATATCTTTCCCCTCTCACCATAAACCTATGCCCTCTAGTTTTAGACTGCCCTACCTTTGGGAAAAGACTATCCAGCTGATCTGTACCCCTTATTATTTTATAGGCCTCTATAAGATCATCCCTAAGCCTCCTACACTCTAGGGAGAAAAGTCCCAGTCTATTAAGCCTCTCCCTGTTACTCAAATCATCAAGTCCCGATAGCATTCTAGTAAATCTTTTCTGCACTCTTTCTAGTTTAATAATATCCATTCTATAATAGGGTGACCGGAATTGCACACAGTATTCCAAGTGTGGCCTTACCAATGTCTTGTACAACTTCAACAAGACATCCCAACTCCTGTTTTCAATGTTCTGACCAATGAAACCAAGCATAGCAAATGCCTTCTTCACCACTCTGTCCACCTGCGAGTCCACTTTCAAAGAACTATGAATATGTACCCCTAGATCTCTTTGTTCTGTGCCTCTCCCCAATGCCATATCATTAACTGAGTAATCCTGCCCTGGTTCAATCTACCAAAATGTACAGATTAGCTGAGATGTAAGGTGGATTTAATGTTTTCATCCAATGGGAAAGCTCCAGTAAGATCAAAAAGGTTGCAGGAACACTCAAATCAAGTGAGCGACACTGAAGAGGATGGCCCTGCAATGTGACGCTGAGACTGAAGTGAGAACAGAATGCCCCAAACTATTACCAGTGAGCTTGATACGTCTAACCAAATAAAAAACCCGCCCCAGGATTCTGGTTAGTAAAGAATTCCAGCTGGATGAATACCAGAAACAGAAATATTACTGTATATAATCACAACTTCATAAAATATAGGAACAGAATTTGGCCACTCGGCCCATCAAGTCAACTGCACCATTCAATCATGGTTGATATGCTCTTCATCCCCATTTTCCTGCCTTCTCCCCATAACCCATAACCCATTAAAAAATCAATCTAACTCCTCCTTAAATTTACTCACTATCCCAGCATCCACCGCTCTTTGGGGTAGCGAATTCCACAGATTCCCAAACCCGTTGGGAGAAGTAATTTCTCCTCAACTCTGTTTTAAGTTTGCTACTCCTTATCCTAAGACTATGACCTCTCATCCTAGAATGCTCCACAATAGGAAGCATCTGCTCTACTCTACTCTACTCTATTCATGCCTTTTATTACATTGTATACCTCAATTTGATCTCCCCTCATTCTCCTAAATTCATTCATCCCAGCAATGGCTACCAATTTTCCAGTTCAACTTGGAAGAACAAAATCTTTATTCAGTTTTCTGTCCTTTTCACTTTTCATGGCATGCCTCTTGATAACATAGGATCCCTTGACCTATTGGTCCCCCAACACCTTGTCAAACTGATCAATTTTCCAATGGGAACTTACAAATTGAATGCTGGCAGGGAGACATTACGATGAATCACTTTCCTGAACTCTCCGAGCATTCACAAAGACACACTTTTTGAGGAGATCCTAGGTGGTGGTAAGAAGTAAATTGGCAGATTTTCCATTCCTAGCTCAGGAGGCCAAAGTCAATTTTAATATTATTACTGTTCCAATGTTAGATACTATGTTTAATGAATTCATTATGAGTGTAGTTTTTTTCAGGGTATGTAAACTAAAGCTGGTTGAAAAGCTGGTTATCAAACTGATTCTGGTAGCCACAGAATCACAGAATTGTTACGACGCAGAGGGAGGCCAGTTAGCCCATCATGGCTGTACCAGCTCTCCATTTGCACATCATGAATTTGTGCCACTTTCCTGCCCTTTCCCTGTACTGCTGCACATTGTTTCTATTCAAATAATCATCTAATGCCCTCTTGAATGCTTTGATGGAACCTGCCTCCACCACACTTCCAGGCTGTGCATTCCAGACCCGAACCACTCGCTGTGTGAAAAAGCCATTTTTTTTCCTCACACTGCATTTGCTTCTTTTGCAAATGAGAGCATAAGACATAGGAGCAGAAGTAGGTCATTTGGCTCATCAAACCTGCTCCCCCATTCAATGAGATCATGACTGATCTGACATGATAATCCTCAACTCCACTTTCCCTCCTTATTGCCATAACCCTTGATTCCCTTACTGATTAAAAATCTGTCTACCTCAGCCTTGAGCATATTTAATGACCCAGCTCTACAGACCTCTATGGTAAAGAATTCCACAGAGTCACTACTCTCTGAGAAAAGAGATTCTTCCTCACATCTATCTTAAATGGATGACCCCTTACTCTGATATTATGCCCTCTGTTCCTACACTCTTTCACAAAGGGAAAATAACCTCTCAGCATCTACCCTGTTAAGTCTCCTTAAGTTTCAGTAAGATTGCCTCTCATTCTTCTAAACTCCAATTATCTTAAATCTGTGTCCTCTTGTTCTCAATCTTTTCATGAGCAGGAACAGTTTCTCCTTATCTATTCTGTCCAGCCATCTCATGATTTCGAACATCTCTATCAAACCTCCTTCTCTCCAAGGAGAACGGATATGACTTCTCCAATTTTCTTCATAACCAAAAGATGTTGTCCCTGGAATCACTTTAGTAAATCGGTTGATCTAATATTTGAGGATTCAGTAACTTAAAACCAATTGCAAGGACCAGAACCTGATGTATGTCTTTCAAGCTGCCAAGTTCTCGGTTTTATTTGTCAAAACAGGGGCAGATAGATAGAAGTTTTTCCTAGATATCCAAAACTCAGAATGTTCTCTTCCATACTGGATTCACAGAACAGTCACAGAGCATGCAGACCATTAGAATAGCTCAGAGTCAAAGAGAGGCTATCAGGAAAGCCTCACTGCATCAGTAAGTAAGGATTTGCATTTTTACAGCACAAGATGAATAGCATTTAGTAAGCCAACAGCACGATTAGGCGATTGCTGTAATTTGCTGCCACTGCTAATGAGGCTGCAATGATTATTGAATTAATTGACCATCTTTCAACGACACCAGTGATCAAATCTATTATTTATATTTGATTAATGGTGAAAATACAAATCAACACTTAATGCTGTAATGTGATAACCCCATATTTAAGCTACTTCCATTAGCATCTGATGTTATCTCAAAAACCCTTTGCAATCTGTGGCATTCCATTGAGAAACACACTTAGAAAAGCTTTATTTAACTATTATGGTGTGATGTCTTTCTTCACAAGCTGTAAAAGCGGATGCTCTTGTTCCTCTTAAGCTCCAGATATATGATTCTACCTTCTCTTTTCCGTTCTTACATCCTCACTGCTGAAATTAAAATCGACATTATTTCTTAATTGCAATCACTGAGCTAATGCGGATGCTGCGACATGAGAGTGTTTACTCCTTTTGACTTACTGCAGCAATCACAAACAGAAGTGTTCAAACAAAGCCGTATAGTTCTGGAGTACAATTCTGAAAGATTTGATCAGTGGAACAAGGGAAAGTAGCTGAATGGAAAATAGTTTGTAGTTATATAATGCTGTTCATGATTTTAGGACACCTTCATTCACAGGACTCCATTCACAGCAAAGAAAGTATTTTACCAATGCAGTCACTGTTGCAACATAGAAAATGCAGCAACCAAGGGGTGGTAGCACCATGGTATATTCACTGGATTGGTAATCCAGAGATCCAACATACTGCTCTGGGGACCTGGGTTTGAATCCCACCACGGCAAATGATGAATTTGAATTCAATAAAAATCCAGAATTAAAACGATTGCTAGTTGTCATAAAAGCCCATCTGACTCACTAATGCCCATTAGGAAAGGAAATTTGCCATCGTTAGCTGGTCTGGCCTACTTATGAGTGCAGACCCGTAGCAATGTGGTTGGCTTTTAACTGCCCTCTGAAATGACCAAGCAAGCCTCTCAGTTCAAGTACAATTAGGGATGGGCAACAAATGCTGGCCCACATTCCGTGAAAGAATAAAGGAAAAAAACATTTGTTCACAGCAAGATTACACAAATAGAAAAAAAACTGCTGGTGTTGATCAGGGCACCAGAAAAACTCTCTGCTCTTCTTCAAGTAATGCAATGCCTTATTTTATGCTCCACCTGAGGGATTTGTCACCAGGAAAGGGGTGACAAAGATTTTTTTTAAACTGACAGCTGACTTCTGCGTTTTTGAAAATCTGTGACTTTACCCAGAATAATCAAAAGCCTCGTAAATATATTGATTCCAAAATCCTGCGACATTCTTTTTTATTCATTCATGGGTCATGGGCTTCGCTGGCCAGCATTTATTGTCCATCTCTAGTTGCCCTTAAAAAGGTGGTGTTGAGCTGTCTTCTTGAATCGCTACAGTCCATGTCCTGTGGGTTGACCCACGATGCCGTCAGGGAGGGAATTCCAGGATTTTGACCCAGTGACTGCATAGGAACGGTGATATATTTCCAAGTCAGGATGGTGAGTGGCTTGGAGGGGAACTTGCAGATGGTGGTGCTCCCATTTATCTGCTGCCCTTGTCCTTCTAGATGGAAGTGGTCGTGGGTTTGGAAGGTGCTGTCTAAGGATCTTTGGTGAATTGCTGCAATACATCTTGTACATAGTACACACTGCCACCACTAAGCATTGGTGGTGGAGGGATTGAATGCTTGTAGATGTGGTGCCAATCAAGCGGGTTGCTTTGTTCTGCATGGTGTCAAGATTCTTGAGTGTTGTTACAGCTGCACTCATCCAGGCAAGTGGGGAGTATTCCATCACACTCCTGACTTGTGCCTTGTAGATAATGGACAGGCTTTGGGGAGTCAGGACTTGAGTGACTCACTACAGTACTCCTAGCCTCTGTCTGGCTCTTGTAGCCACTGTGATTATGTGGTGAGTCCAGTTGCATTTCTGGTCAATGCTAAACCCATGGATGTTGGCGTATTTAACTTGTCTTAAATCAGGACCTCACCATTTTTACTGTAATGTCACCAAATCATCAAAACAACTTGGGTTTCCTCTACTAACAATGGGCATCTATTCAATCTCCTCGGCCACCCATTGTCTGAATGAACAATTCTCTTCCACGACTTTTCACCTTCCAATCCAAAAACCACTTCTGAAAACAGCCTAACACACATGTAGTGTTTTCAAACATAAAATGTAGTTTTTCTTATTGCTAAATATTGCTGGGTTACTGTGACATTAGAACTGTGTTTGTAGCCTCTTATTTATTTGTCAATTAATTCTAACTACTAATTATTTGTTTACTTGTTGTTTAAGTGGAGTGATTTTTCATTTGCTCATGGGATATGAGCATGCTGGCAATGCCAGCACTTGTTTCCTATTCCTAACAATTAATGAAAGGATTGTGATAAATCGTCTTCTTGAACTGCTGCAGTCGATGTGGTGTAAATATATCTACAGTGCTGTTCATAATGGAGTTCCAGGTGGTGATTGTAGTACTGTACGTCTATTGCCCTTAGCCTCCAGCTGATAAGTTTTTTTAAAACGTTTTATTTATTGGTCAGAAGTAAGGCAATGACGCTATTGTGAAATTCCCCTCATTGCCACATTTTGGCGGCTGTTCGAGTCTATGCACCTAACCAGCACATCTTTCAGAATGTGGGAGGAAACCAGAGCACCTGGAGGAAACCCAGGCAGACATGGAGAGAACATGCAAACTCCACACAGACAGTGACCCAAGTTGGAAATCGAACTCGGGTCCCTGGCGTTGTGAAGCAGCAGTGCTAATCACCATGCTACCATGCCACAAGATGCCATTGAAGAAACGTTTGACCAATTCCTGCAGTCTATTTTATAAATGGTACATACTGCTACTGTTATGCATCAATGGTGGAGGGAGTGAATGAGATGCTGAGCAAGTGGACTGCTTCATCCATGATAGCGTCGAGCTCCTTCAATGGTGTGTCACCAGGATCAGTGCTGGAGTCTCAACTGGAGGACATAAGAAGACCACTGTTATATAGCCATTGGGAGGATCATCAATAGATGCCCCTATGGACCCCGTTGAGTATGAGTTCCCCTAATAAGTGAGTGGAGGTTCGTCACATAGGGATGGAGGACCATGGGGTTTAAAACCAGTTGACTCCACTTAGGCTGGCAGTCGATAGACACGGGACTGATCTACATCCTGTAGTCATTCATCAGCACTCAACGATCACTGTGAATAAACGGGTGATTTTTGATGAAAGAACAGGCTTTGGTGAGGTTATTACAGCTACAAAAGGACATAGATAGGTCAGATGAGCAGGCAAGGATCTAGCAAATAAAGTAAAATGTGGGAAAAATATCAGGTCATCCATTTTGGGAGGAAGAATAAAATGTTGAGAGATTGCAGAGTTCTGAAATGCAGAGAGGTCTGGGTGCAAGAATTGAAAAATTAGCAAGGTTAATAGAAAGTTATCATTCTTTGCAAGGCAAATTGAGTACAAACGTAGGCCAGTTATGGTACAGTTATACAGGACAATATGAGGCCATGTCTGGAGTCTTGTGTGCTGTATCGGCCTTCTTATTTATGTAAGGATGGAAGGATGTAAGTGCATTGGTAGCAGTTCAGTGAAGGTTTACTAGATTTACATCTGGAATGGGTGGGTTGTCTTATGAGGAAAGGCTGGACAGGCTGGGCTTGGAGGTTTGGTAGGTGATCTGTGAATGCTGAGCTATCCAGCTGATTCTGGTTGCCACAGAATCACAGAATTGTTACGGCGGAGAAGATGGCCATTTGGCTCATTTCTGCACTATCTCTTCAAATGAACATCATGATTTAGTGTCATTCTCCTGCAGTTTCCAGTACCTCTGCACATTGTTTATATTCAAAAAATTGTCTAGTGCCCTCTTGAATGCTTCATTGAACCTGCCTCCCCCACATTTCCAAAACATGCATTTCTGATCCAAATCACTCAGTGTGTAAAAAAGTTTATTTTCCACATAGCGTTTGCTTCTTTTGTAAATCACTTAAATCTATGCCCTCTCATTTTTGATCCTTTTATGAGCAGGAAGATTGTTTCCTTGTCTAGTCTGCCCATCCCCGCTCATGGTTTTGAAAGCCTCTATCAAATTTCTTCGCCTTCTTCTCTCCCAGGAGAACAGTCCCAGCCTCTCCAATTTGTCTTCATTGTCATGCTTAGAACCATTCTTGTAAGCCTCTTTTGCACCTTCTCCAATGCATTCACATCCTTTCTGTAGTATAGCACCTAAAACTGTGCATAAAATCCCACCTGAGGTTTAGTTAGGTATGTTCAGCATGACCTTTTTGCTCTTGTTAATTATTAATAAAGCCTAGGATACTGTATGCTTTATTAACTGCTCTCTCCAACTGACCTGCCATCTTTAATGACTTATCCACAAATACGCCGAGGTCTGTCTGCTCCTGCACCACTTTCAGAATTGTTTCCCTTATTTTATGTTGTCTCACCATATTTATCCGATGAAAATGAATCATCTCATACTTCCCGCATTGAACCCCATCTGCCACCTATCAGCCCACTCCAACTTGTCTAAGTCCCTCTGAAGTCCTACTCAATTCTCTTCACAGTTTTCAGTGCTTCCAAGTCTTGTATCATCCACAAACTTTGAAATTGTCCACTGCACATCAAGATCTGCCAACCTTTTTCCTGCTAAACCTGTGCTCCAGTCTACGCTCGCAATTATTTTATTGCCCCATTGAAGTTGGCTCTCGTCCATTTAATTATTTTTACTTTGGATTGCCCAACATCCTTTTCTACTGTCATCCTAAACCTCACGATGCAATAATCCACTCATTCCTAAATGACCCCCTCCCCAACACCTGATTTGCTTGCTCCAACGCATTTCTAAGAACAAAGTCTAGTAATGCACTCTTTTTTATTGGATTGGACACATACTTCTGTAGAATATTCTCCTTCACTGTTGGGAGGTCAAGGGGAGGCAAAGGCTAGTGGTAGTATTGCTAGTCTATTGCACCAGAAACTCAACTAATGTTCTGGGGACCCAGGTTTGAATCCCACCACGGCAGATGGTGGAGTTTGAATTCAATAAAAAATATCTGGAATTAAAAGTCAACTGATGACCATGAAACCATTGTTGTTTGTCAGAAAAATCCATCTGGCTTACTAATGTCCTTTAAGGAAGGAAATCTGTTGTCCTTACCCAGTCTGGCCTACACGTGACTCCAGACCCACTGCAATGTGATTGACAGTCAATTGCCCTCTGAAATGGCCAAACAAGACATTCAGTTCAAGGGCAACTAGGCTTGGGCAATAAATGCTAACCCAGTCAACGATGCCCATGTCCCACGAATGAGTGAGAAAAACACTAAAGAATGAGTTTCTCAAACATTCTGTAGCATTAAACTTTGGAGATCCTTTAGATGGGCTTCCCACAGACTTGCAACTTGATTGGCAGGTTGGAGGTATCCTGCTCAATTAAATTGAAAAGAATGCAAAAAACTTTTATTAGGATGCTACCAGGACTTATTGCTTTGAATTATAAGGGGGAGCTGGAAAGACTAGGATTTTTTCCCCTGGAGGAGGCTAAGAGAGGTCTATAAAATAATGAATTGCATAGAGAAGGTAGATTGTCAACATCTTTTCCTAAAGATAGGGGAGTTTTAAACTAGAGGGCATAGGTTTAAGGTGAGAGGGGAGAAATACAGCAGGGTCCAGAGGGACAATTTTTTTCACACGGAGGGTAGTGAATGTCTGGAATAAGCTGCCAGAGGCAGTAGTAGAGATGGATGCAATTAAAAAGCATTTGGACAGTTACTTGGGTCAGATGGATATAGAGGGAATTGAGCCAAATATGAGAAATTGGGACTAGCTTAATGGTAAAAAATAGATGTCATGGATAAGCTGGGCTGAAGGGCCTGTTTCCATGCTGTGAACTTTTATGACTCTATAACTGTCATCTGTCACCTGCACCCTTTTCTGCTTCATCCTACTTTCTATTTATTTTGCCATTTCATCTCTTTGTGGGAACACACGTATGCTGCACCAAAACCTTCTCCTCTTTAAAGGCAGCCAAATATTCTGTTACACTTGTGCCTATTAATCTTCCATTCCAATATCCCTGGGACATGTTTATTCTCAGCCTACTGAAACTGATCCTCCTCCAATGAAGTATTTTTGCTCTAGGTTGTTCCTCATTCTTTTCCATAATGAATCTAAGCTTCATGATTCTATCATCACTATTCCCTAAACGTTTTCCTGTTGACCCAACTCATTCACTGTACCAGATTCAGCAATGCCTCCTTCTTTGCTGGACAAGATCCAGAACTTTTTCCTGATCACACTTCAGGAACTCTTCTTCCTTTCTGCCATTTCCGGTCTGTATTAGGTTGGCTAAAGTTCCCTCACCCATTATCACTACTCCATCGTCGGAATTAGTCATGAGATGTCTGAAGAGATACACTGACCTATTAAAAGTGAGTCACATTAAACAGCCATTGGAAAATGTTATCCAAAGATCAGATGGGTAAAAATATTAGACTGCAGTCAATGACCAAGGAGATAGCAAAGAAGCGATAGATATGAAATAAATAACTTATAATTCCTTGGATGATGAAGAATATCAGCAGTATTGTTGCTGTCTTGTGAAGCAAGCAGTTCCAATCTTTCATTATTATACAGTACATGACATGCTTTATCAAGTGTGTCCCTGGCATCAAATGCAGTCACAATAAATACTTCTTTTGTGTGAGTGCTGAGGCCAAATGAGATACGCAGTTTGGTTTCTTTTTCTTCTCCTTCTAAAGAATCTACACAATGCCTGGCTGGAAATATCTCTTCATAATTTCTCAGTTGTTAGGTTTGGTCAGCATCTGGCATTGCATTGTCTTACAAGGCCAAATATCCAACAGAAAAGTTAGCAAGAAAAGGTGCTTGTGAATGACAAACAGAAGGTATTAAGAGCAGCAGTGAAAAATTACCTTTTAAAGGAATGAAGAGAATCATTGTAAATAAGGCAGATAATTGCAACAAAACTGGTGGAAAGTGGTGAAAAATGGCTTAAATAAAGGAGCTGATACCTACTCACAACACAATAAAACTGATGAAAAGGATAATAAATGAAACAGCAGAATTGAGAACTACATCATAAAATTGATAAAAAAGATCATAACAGTGTCGTTAAATTAAATGAGGATTAAAACAGTTTGAGCAGAAATGTTTATGAAACTAGATGGAAAATCTGAGAATTAGAGAATGTGAACAAAAGGAATAAGGAGACAAAGGAAATGGAATAAAAATGTGAGGTGGAATTAAAGCCATTCCAACCATTGGTTGGTGACATTGATCTTCCGATATGTGTTGTGTTCTCAGTTTGCCTCCCATTCTACAAAACCATAACATTTTGACCATCACTAGAAACTTGCATTTAGTATAGCATGTTAATTTGTCTTAACAGATCCAACAAAACTTCATGCTAAGCCAGAAAAGGAGATATTTGGACATTTGACAAAAAGTTTGGTCAAAGAGGAGGGTTTTAAAGGAGGAGAGAGATATTGTGAGATGCCTAGGTAGGGAATTTCAAAGCATTGAATTTTAACTGTGAAAAGCACAGCCTCCACGCTTGCGATTGTGACTAAGGAAGCTAAAGACAGCAGAATTAGACTAAATGAGGTTTAAAGGATGGAGAGGAGTGAGGCAATGGAGGAATTTGAAAACAAGAATGAGAATAAATTGAGGCATTGTCAGACAAGAAGCTAATGTAGGTCATTAAGCACAAGGGCAACGGATGAATGGGACATGGGAGCGACATCTTCTGCACTCAGTTCCTGCTAGCATGGTGGATCAGAACCTTGGCATTAGCATCCTGCCTAGGGGTTACCTGAGCAAGGAAATATGATAAATGTAGGGTCAAGAATTGGATTTCTAATTAAAGCAACTACATGAGGTACAATGGTTCATCTACCAGCAATTGGATTTTTGATCTTCAAGATCTTCATGAATGGAGAAGAACCTTGGGAAAGCTATTCCAAGGACTCTTTGCTGCAAGATCTGAGCAACTGAAGTGAGCTGAGTTCTGTCAAGGATGAGAGAAAGAGGACAGCTTCTCCAACCAAGCAGGTGTGAATACAAGTGACTACGACAAGAACAGGAATGTAGTCCCCCCAACTGGGAGCCAGTACACTAAGAGGATGTAGATTCCAGGAGAACAGAAAAAATGTGCTACATAACATTTCCAGGTGTCAAGCCCCTTTTTGACTTGCCGGGTGTTCTGCTGCAAGAACGTCTCAGATCAACACGTTGCAGTTCCACTCAATGCTCTTTAAGCAGTTACCTCATAGCCTCATCTGAACAGCCAACACTTATAATCATCATCACCATACTACCCTCTCATATCCAGGCCTCACAGTAATCTCCACACAATCATATCTCTACCTCCCTCCTTGCAGAGAAAATCGGCACACAACTTGACAAGAGGTGGAGACCCGGGGTGAGTGATGGGGTGATTAATGAGCAGGGGAAAGGATTCCACAGTGATGGATTACTTGTCAACCACTTCCAACGCGTTTCCATCTGATCCACTGGGAAGAAGGTCTTGTTCTGAGGAACAGAATATAAATGAGAATAAGAGAAGGATCCAGGAGAGATGAGATGGATGAAGGCAAAATATTGTGGATGCTGGACTCTGAAACAAAAACAGAAAATGTTGGAAAATCTCAGCAGGTCTCACAGTATCTATGGAGAGAGAATAGAGCCAACATTTCAAGTCTGGATGACCCTACATCAGAGCAGTGACGAAGGGTCATCCAGATTCAAAACATTGGCTCTATTTTCTCCACAGATGCTGTCAGACCTGCTGTGAATTTTCCTGAGCTGGATAAAGCTAGCCCCACCCAATTGCATAATTGTGGAGAGGTGTTGGAGAAGGGTGATGTGATCAACAATGTCAAAAGGCTGCAGACAGGTCAAGAAGGATGTCACAACCACGTAAGGTGTCACTTGTGACTTTGGCAGTACAATGTGGAAACCTAGTTGCTATCATATAGGGCCAGGTGAGTAGCATGGAATACATGCAATGAATGGCATGATACAAGTTTGCACTTGTTTTTCCTGATTTGACTGAGTACCAGTCCTGCCTGTTCAATCATCCCAAGATCCTGTAATAACATTTCTTAGAACAAGATAATAAGGCTTTTCCTGAATCCTGAATGATCTTTTTTTTCAAAAGGAATCCACAGTACATTTCCAAGATCTTCAGATTTCCAGGTGCCTTTTGTGTCATCTCAACATTTCCCTTGGATCATAAAGCAAGATAATTAAACCACATTATGGAAGGAAACATCAACTGATCGTGAAATAAATTAGCAGAGAATCAAATAATACAGAAGGAGGCCATTCAGCCTACCATGCCTGTGCTAAAAAACATCTCACATAAGGTTCTCCCCCAGCATAAGTTCTGGCAGTGTACCTTTATCATAGAATCTACAGTGCAAAAGGAGGCCATTTGGCCCATCAAAACAGCATCGACAACAATCCACTCAGGCTGTACCCCCATGACCCCACATATTTACCCTCCTAATCACCCTGACACTAAGGGGCAATTTATCAAGGCCAATCAACCTAGCCCACACATCTTCGAACGGTGGGAGGGAAGCATAGCACCCAGAGAAAACCCACGCAGTCACGGGGTGAATGGGCAAAATCCACACAGGCAGTGACCCGAGGCCATAATTGAACCCTGGTCCCCTGGCGCTGTGAGGTAGCAGTGCTAACCACTGTGCCACCATGCCGCCTAAAGGAGGTTCCACTCGTTTATGTCTAACTGAATTGGTTTTGATTTATATTAATAATGTTTTAACACATGGCCTCTGTGATATTTGTGCAGAGAATCACCTAAAGTTTGTAGTATCTTACACAGGAAAATTTACTCAGGAAACTTTACTCATTGGAATTAAATATATCAAATTGCTTTTTGCAGCTTTAGGCTCCAATATGCCGAGCTTGTTTAATTGTAATTGCAATATAGCCCGAGAAGAAAGTGATTATGAAAAAAGAAATATCACAACATTGAAAATGTCATGGCCATGAGAAGCAAAGAATTCCATTTAACACATTCCAACAAGCACTTACTGGAGTGATGTGGCCAGAAGGAAATGGCATCCGCACTGTTTCTCAGCATTCAAGGCAGATGTATTCCATCTTGTGTATACATAAATTCCACGGACATTAACAGAGGTCTGAAATTAATATGAATCACCCATCCTTTCAGGCCTAGATATTCCCTCATGATTCATTCTATGGGATGGGTTCCATAGACCCCAACAATATTCTGGCACATCACTCATGTAGCCTTCCCCCATACACAACGCAGAGATTGGCAATAGCCAAGTGCAATCCAGTCCTCATCCAAACTCTAAAACAACTGCACACACCAGCACAGAATACTGGAGAAAACCAAAGGAAGGAACTCTAACTTGGTTCTGTGTTTTACTTTCCTCTCCACACTCTGCTAGCACATAAATTAATCCTGGTTACTTGTACTGCCACTCTGGCTGATAAAACAAACTCTGAGCAACCCGAGGGTCGAAATGGGAGCCTTCCTGTTGATAACACCCTTGGCAAAGAACTATAATTGTAGATGTCCCACCTCCACCTCACTCAGCTACAAGATGGTCTTCTACACTACAGCAAAGTGCATTGGAGCTCCAGCTTATTGCACAACCAATCATGTTGTCATTTATAATCTTTAATAGAGAAAGATAGGTTTCAGTGTAACAACTGTGTAGCAATCATTTTTCTTCCTGTTAGGATGCTGTACCTTTAAGTGCATCTGGAGAGAATTAAGTGACCTAGCTTTTACTGATTGCGTACTGCAACACTTGAATTAAGGGAACTGCCAATCATTCTCTTTCTCCAGTTCATTGTGTGTGATAGCTTGCTGATTTCTCTTTCACTGAACACTGAGCTGAATCAATGTGAAATAAAGTTATTTTGTACAGTTCCAAATGGTCTCCAAACCAATTTCTACCTCTGTTTATATGCAGTGCAAAGTCTAATCGACCATGTTCATCACAAGGAGATGAGATTCAAAGGCCAACACACTATCTGCATTCACTATTGGTTTATCAGATTTACCATCACCAGTAGATTATAATACCGACATTTAGATAGTGCCTTAAAAAGAATTTGAATTTATCTCGCACTTCGCATGACACCAGGATGTCCCAAAGCCCTTTACATTGAAGGAAGTACTTTGTGGCAGTTCATCTGTGCACAGCAAGATTCCACGAATAGCAAGGAGATAATCTGTTTAAGTGATGTTGACTGAGATAGAAGTACTGGGCGGAGCAGTGGGAATAATTCCCCTGCTCTTCTTTGAGTAGTGCCATGGGATTTTTTTCTATCCATCTGAGAGGGTGGACAGGGCTGCGATTTACCATCTCATTGTTATTATCTGGCCATCAGGTGTCTGTAATGGAGTTTTTCTAACCTTTCTCTTAATTTTTCTTTGGTGTCAAGCTTGGACCAGTGGAAGCACATTCACCCCTGTATCAAAGAGCTTGCTTGGGTTCAAGCCCAATTCAGCATACTATTGTGGGAATGCTGCACTATTGGAGGTGCTACCTTTCAGAAGAGATGTTTACTTGCTGTACCAACTGCTGTATATAAATGATTTCATGACACTCTTTGAAGAAGGGAGTGGGGGGGGAGTTCTCTCAGTTTCCTGGACAACACTGGTTCATCAATCATTAGCAAATTAAGAAGTTGTGTGTGATTACTGTCTGATGCAGGGTCATAATGGCCAAAATAAAGAGGTGACCTTGTCAGTAAATTCTGTGCGAGTGTATGCAGCTCACGTCATGATGTGATGCAACCAGTGGTGACATTGAACAATAATGCAGTGAGAAAGGAAGGCTCAATGAAGTAACAGTCACTTTTCCAGAAAGTATCAGAAGAGAAGGCCAGAATTGAAGAGCCCTTAATACATAGCTACAGCTGATCAGTACAAGCTGCATATCTTCCAACATGAAATATGTGAAGATTGGACAAGCTGGAAATTCATCATAGTGAACTGTGTAGCAGTTGAATGATGATGACGATATAATACACACACTGTACTCTTATCTACATCATGAATCAGCAGAGCATGTATAATCTAATAAATTAATAATACAGTTTCTGACCTTCAACGGGAGAAATGACTTATTTAAAGACTTACTGAAGACTCCCATTTTCTTTCCTCTGTATCTGAAGTTACCGATCCTGTTTACCCTTCATCCCTGCACTTCCTGATTTATATTGGGCAATTTTAAAATGGCCACCCTTGTTACAATTACCTCCATTGATGCACCTCTCTCCATCTCTATAACCTCCCCAAACATGACAGAACTCTCTGCGATCTCTGTGCTCCAATTCTCACTGCTCGCACAGGCTTGACTTTCTTGCTCCACCAATAGAGGTAGTCTCTTCACCTGCCAACATCCTGTGCTCTGGGATTCCTCCTCTAAATTTCTGTGCTTTTCTCCTTACCTCTCCGCCTTAAAAATGCTCCTTAAAACATACCTCTTTAACCAAGCTTTTGGCCGGCTTATCTTAATGCCTCATTAGGCGTTCTGTGACAAGTTCTGACTGATAACTCTCCTGTGAAGTATTTTGAGGCATATTATTATGAGAGGAGTTGTGAAAATACAAAAGTTGCTGTAGTTAATGGCCCAGACCTTCCACAAAGTGGCAACACCATCAGATTGCCATTCCATTTGAACATTTCCAACCCTATTACTGCTCCACATCTTTTGCTGGACTTTCCGAGCCTGGCTTCTCCAGAAATCTGGTGCATAGCATCCATCAAAGAGCTCCTTCACAGCACAATCAAATCAGGGATAAATATTGAATGACGGGGCAGGCTCGAAGGGCTAGATGGCCTACTCCTGCTCCTATTTCTTATGTTCTTTACAACACATGCCTCTGTTTTATGGCACTAGCTGCTGTATGGTAAGTTTGTGTCTAGTATGAACATCAGTGAATTACTTAATGGATGGATGTAAGTAAATGGGTAAAGTGATAGGATTGGAACCATAGAATCATAGTACAGAAGAAGGCCATTTGGCCTATCGAGTCTGAACTGACCACAATGCCACCCAGGCCCTATTGCCATAACCCCACACTGCTAATCCCCCTGACACTAGGGCAATTTAGCATGGCTGATCAACCTAACCCGCACACCTTTGGACTGTGGGAGGAAACTGGAGCACATGGAGGAAACCCGCGCAGACATGGGGAGAACATTCAAACTCCACACAGACAGTGACTCGAAACTGGAATTGAACCCAGGTCCCTGGCGTTGTGAGGCAGCAGTACTAACCACTGTGCCGCCGTGCTGATAGTTAGGTGACCTATGTTGTTAAGTGGGTATGATGTGTAAGATCAGTGGGTAGCTGATTAAAGTGGGTGAGTTAATAGATGGTGAGATATAGGTGGATTGGATTGCAGGTGGATGAGGTGATTTGGGTGTGAAGGGGAGAGTCCGGGGTCATTATAGGTGATTTGTGGGTCAGTTCTGTCACTGCTTCGGAGTTAGACTATGATTTTTCTGTTTAGCATTTCCTGGGTTACTATTCAGGTAAGACCAACGGAGCCATCCACAGAGAGGAGGGGAATTGCCCATCCAAAGTTGCCCATCATGGGAATTCTCACAGAGATTCGAAGATCTGGACAAATACATTGTGGCAGATTTGCACAGCTGTCAGATGAACCCCAAGTACACATTTTCATGGATGAGCCAGAACAGTAATTACCCACCAATGATTCAGCTGTTGATTGCATTGCAGCCAAATGTGGCCCTGAGTTCATTCAATACACACATTATATATAGAGTTTGCAGAATAGTTATCAGCAATAGGGACAATCCGAAAGACACGCTGGTTAAGTGCATTGGCCAAGCTAAATTCTTCCTCATTGCACCCGAACAGGTGACAAGGGGATTTTCACAGTAACTTCATTGCTGTGATAATGTGCGCCTACTTGTGGCACTAATAAATTAATTAAAACTTGAACTAACTGTGTTTTCTGTGTCCAAACGCAAACCAAGGGCCCAATTTTACCATTTTCATTCTAAGTGCTGAAGCTGGGCATAATGTTTTCAGGCGCTCCCATACGCACTCAGCCTAAAAAAAAACTGCGGGCCCCATTCGCGTTGTGGGCAGGGCTTAGTGCAGCCAAAGCGATCGGAGCTCTGAATTGCGCGTGTGCAGTTAGAAAAAAATTTGAAAAAGCGCGCCTGTGTCAGATCACTCCCAGACCGCAGAAAGTGGAGAAAGCAGCCCAGGAGCGAAAAGCAGGAGGGATGGTGCAAGCACACATCACTATTTCTATTCCCTTTATTCACCCCCTCCACTCCCCACACACATCATCATTCCACCCCCCCACTACCTAGACCAATTGCCACCCCTGCCCCCACTCCACCCCCATCGATCGCCTGCAGAATGACAGGGGACCCCCTGCCTCCCCTGCTCCACCCCCCTCACCAGGGATCCATCCAACCACCCCAGAGATCCATCTGTCTCCCCTACCAGAGATCCATCTGCACCCACCACCTCCCCCACCAGTGAGCGATCAGGCCTCCCTTTCCTTCCCCCCACACCAGAGATGTATCTTACCAGCTTCCCTCCTCCTCCTCCCAGACAACGATCTGGCCTGACTCCCCCCTCCCCAGAGAATGGTCTGGCCCCCTACCCCAGCCAGTGGAACATCTGACCCGCCTCCTCCTCTCTCCTCACCAGACAATGATCAGCCCTCCCCCCACCTACCACCAGATAATGATCGCCCTCTACCCCCTCCACCCTGCCAGAGATACATCTGACCCACCTCCTCCTCCTCACCTCCTCTCCCAACCAGACAATGATCTGGCCTCACTTCCCTCAACCCCACCCCCCAACCAAAGAACGTTCTGACGTACTCCCTCCTCCCCCCACCACTGATTTAGGTCAGGGAGCTGTTGGAGGCACTGAATGTGCTCTTCAGAAGCTGGAGCACCCAATTCAGACTTTTACTTAGCAGGTCCATTACAGTGCGGTTCTGGATTGGCGAATGCGGTGGCAAAAGCAGAAATGCTGATAAAGTTGGCAGGCAGTTCATTAGAACATAGAAAAACTACAGCACAAACAGGCCCTTTAGCCCACAAGTTGCGCCGAACATATCCCTACCTACTAGGCTTACCTATAACCCCCTTTCTTACTAAGTCCCATGTACTTATCCAGAAGTTTCTTAAAAGACCCTATCGAATCCACCTCCACCACAACCGTCGGCAGCCGATTCCATGCACCTATCGCCTTCTGAATGAAAAACTTACCCCTGACATCTACTCTGTACCTACACCCCAGCACCTAAACCTGTGTCCTCTTGTGGCAGCCATTTCAGCCCTGGGAAAAAGCCTCTGAGAATCCACTCGATCAATACCTCTCAACATCTTATAAACCTCTATCAGGTCACCTCCCATCCTTCGTCTCTCTAAGGAGAAAAGACCGAGTTCTCTCAACCTATCCTCATAAGGCATGCCACCCAATCCAGGCAACGTCCTTGTAAATCTCCTCTGCACCTTTCAATAGCTTCCACATCCTTCCTATAATGAGTGACCAGAACTGAGCACAGTACTCCAACTGGGGTCTGACCAGGGTCTTATAAAGCTGCAACATTATCTCCTGACTCCTAACCTCAATTCCTCAATTGATGAAGGCCAATACACTGTATGCATTCTTAACCACATCCTCTACCTGCGAAATTAGTTCAATTTAATTGCATGCAAATACATTTAAATCGCCTTTGCGCCCATTTTGGGCACAAATCGAATCGCCACCATTCCCGGGTTTCAGTAAAGTGGCAATTTGCGCGGACATGGGCACAGATCACGTTAATGGCTTCACACCCGGCTTTACCACATTTTCACGCCTAAAAACGGGTACAATGCAATGGTAAAATTGGGCCCCAAATGTAGCATTTCAGCTTTGATGGCACAAGTGGAACAAAGATTAGTAATTGAATTGAGGTCTTCCAAATTGGGTCATACTGGGTTGGTGCATCTGGCTTCTTAGTTAAATCAAAGACTATTTTATATCAACTTATAAGCACAGATCTAGGATGCCAAGGTTGTAATAATAATTAGTGAACGATTAAAATAAATGAGGTAAGCTCCGTGGGATATTCTATACAAACAATCCACTTTGACACATTGCGGTGCTGAGCATACAAACATTGACCAGCTAGCAGAATCATGGAATCCCTCTAGTGCAGAAGCAGACCCTTTGGCCCATCTGCACTGACTCTCACAGGGCATTTTACGCAGGGCCACTCCTCTGTCCTATCCCTGTAACCCCTAAACATTTATCCAACTAATGCTCCCTAACTCACACATCGTGGGGCATTAAGGGACAATTGAACATGACCAATCCACCTAACCTGCACATTTTTAAACAGTGGGAGGAAACCAGAGCACCTTGAAGAAACTCCAAAAAAACTCCACACAGATAATCACCCAACGCTGGAATTGAACCCACATCCGTGGGACTGCAAGGCAGCAGTGCTAACCACTGTGCCATCATGGCTGCAATTAAGTTTCTATTCATAAGCAGATGAACAATGAAACATCCATTCACATATTCTGCAACATTCTTCTGTATGGAACATGTTACACTACCAAAGGTTACAAATATCCAAATGGGTCCTTTTCTTTTTTATGGTTAGTGCTAACACGTATATGAGTTTCTTTGAGGAAGTTCAGTGCATTCATCGGAGTAACAGTTAATGAAATTGGGTTAGACTGATGATAACAAAGTAGAAGACTGACGATGAAGTATGATGACTGGATGAGACTGCACGATGAGACATTGATGGCCTCATTACTAATTAGTTTATACAAGAAGTCATAGAGTCATTATGGCACAGAAGGAGATCATCCAGTCATAAAGTCTATTCCAGCTCACTATAAAACAATCCCATTCCCTTGCTCTATCCCCACTGCTCTTTAAGTTCATTTCCTTTCAAAATCATTCATTATCTCTGCTTTCATCACCCTCACAGACTGCGAGTTCCAGTCATCACCACTTGCTGTGTAGAAGCGCTCTTCCTCATCCCCCCTGCATCTCTTGCCCAGACTCTTCTGTGCCCCTTAGTCCATGTAGCATCAAATAATTAGGACAGCATTTCTTTGTCTCCCTTGCCTAAACCTGTCATAATCTTATGTACCACTAACAAATCTCCCTTCAATTCCCATTGCTCCAAGGGAACAATCTCAACTTCTGTCACCTAACTTTGTAACTAAAACTGTTCATTCCTGACACCATTCTGGTAAATCTCCTCTTCACCCTCTCAAGGACCCCCATATCTTTGCTAAATTGTGGTGGCCAGAATTGATTACAGTACTCTACTTGTCATTAACCAGAGCTTTATAAATGTTCAACATAACTTCCTGCTTTTAAACTAAATTCCCTTGGTAATGAAGTCCAAGCTTGGACATGAAGTACTGCCACTATAATTAAGGCAAAATACTGTGGCTGCTGGAATCTGATCAAAACCAGAAATGCTGGAAAATCTCAGCAGGGCTAAGGTTTACCAGGCTGATTCTGGGGACAGCAGGATTCATGTACGTAGAGAAATTGACCACGTTAGGATTGTTTTCACTGGAGTTCAGATGAATGAGGTGGAAATCTCATAGAGATTCATAAAATTAGAACAGGTCTAGACAGGATAGATGCAGGCAAGATGTTCCCAATGGTGAGGGAGTCCAGAACCAGGTCTGAGTCTGAGGATTCAGGGTAGGTCATTTAGGATGGAGATGTGGAGACATTTATTCACCCAAAGAATGGTGAGCCTGTGGAATTCATTACCACGGGAAGTAGTTAATGCCAAAACATTACATGTATTCAAGAAGTGGCTCGATATAGCACTTGGAGCGAATGGGATAAAAGATTATGGGAAGAAAGCAGGATTAGGCTATTGAGTTGGACAAGCAGCCATGGTCAAGATGAATGATAGAGTAGGCTTGAAGGGCCAAATGGCCTCCTCCTGCTTCTATCTTCACCATTTCTATGTTTCTATGACAGCATTTGTGGAGAGAGAATAGAGCCAACATTGCAAGTATAAATTACCCTCCATCAGAGCTAGGTTGAAGCACCAGAGTACTGTTAATGTCCTTAGAATAGCAGCCTTGGAAAACTTAGTTCCATTACAAGATAAATTGCAACAAAAAGGTTTTTGTCAAGGCACTAGAGGTTACAATCAACAATGGACAGAACAATGGGATTACAGAATGAATTCAAAGTACCTCTTCCTTAAGGTTAGTCAAATGGAATAGAGAAAATTGATGCTTGTGTGCAAATGCAATGACACTAATAAATGAAAATAACACCAAACGAATTCTAAAAGCATGTACTTGGAACATCACGTCACATAATAAAACAGAAACTTGTGCTTTACAAAACAGTGAAAGAGCTTCCCATTTGTACACTGGTACTCTAGCAGTTAAGGCAGCACGGTGGCACAATGGTTAGCACTGCTGCCTCACAGCACTAGGGACCCGGGTTCAATTCTTGGGTTGGGCCACTGTCTGTGTGGAGTTTGCATATTCTCCCCGTGTCTGTGTGGGATTCCTCCAGCTGCTCCAGTTTCCTCCCATGGTCCAAAGATGTGCAGGTTAGGTGAATTGGCCATGCAAATTGCCCCTTGGTGTCAGAGGGATTAACTAGATAAACGCATGGAGTTGTGGTGATGGGGCCTGGGTGGGATTGTGGTTGGTGCAGACTAGATGGGCCAAATAACCTCCTTCTGCACTGTAGATTCTATGATTCTATCTCAGGAATACTGTAATGGGCAATATCTCACAAAGAGAATGACAAAATCAGCAGGTGAGTCACTGGAATCTCTGTGTACCATTAGCAGCAACACTCCGCCCCAACCCTCCACAACTCCCACCCTTTTCTCCACCCTTCGCCACCATGTGCTGAAAGTATGATAGTACTGGGACAGGATTCCGATCCTTCCAGCTGGGTTATATATTACGCAGCTCAGGAAAACTTGTTAGCTCACTTAACAATTTCCTCACATCCAACCATAATTCCATTAAGGTGTAATTGCTGTTCTCTCCCTTCAATCTAATTTCTTGTCCATTTTCAAAGTTTACCCTAAAACCCCACTGCATTAAATACATTATATATAAGCGATGTGATGAATCATTTTGACACAATTTATAACTGGTGCTGTGAGGCAGCAGTGCTAACCATTGTGCCACCGTGCTGCCCCCAAACTCCAAATCAAAACTTCCTGAATAGTGGACATCAATCCATATCCTAGCACTTAACTTCTAGAGTACCAGTGTACAAATGGGAAGCTCTTTCACTGTTTTGTAAAGCACAAGTTTCTGTTTTATTATGTGACATGATGTTCCAAGTACATGCTTTTAGAATTCATTTGGTGTTATTTTCATTTATTTATGTCATTGCATTTGTACCCAAGCATCAATTTCCTTTATTCCATTCGACTAAGCTTAAGGAAGAGGTACTTCAAATTCACTCTGCAATCTCAATATAAATCTGACCCATCACATTTAAATATTTCTTGCAGACATGATCCCTTTAAAACTTGGTGCTTCTTTCCCTTTTTTTCCAATGAGCTCACTGTGCTTCTCACAGTATTGGCTTCTCACCAGGAATGTACTTAAATGGTTTATGCTCTAATACAACGAAGTTGATAGAAAATAGAACAAGATTTCACAAAAGTTCATTTCTCAAAAGTTCCAATTTGTAATGAAAATGTATAACAAATATCTTTTCTCCACAACATTTGGGGAAATGACCTTTGAATGTCAATTGAATGCAGACACCGAAGATATTTTTGAATGAGTTAACTTCTTCCTCACCTACCAGAAGTAAAGGGGGATTTTGTTTAGTCTTTCCAAAATTGGCATGGCCATGACCATCACGTTGAACATAATGGATGTAAGCTTTGGTACTATCATTCCAAGGCAGAGTTAGTGGTCTACTGCACTGCTGTAGGGTGACACAAAAGAAAATTTTCATCTTGTCATCTGGGCTTTAGGTTTCATTAGTGTGTAGCTAATTACAAGTTTGCACACACATAATGGAGCATTTCCACTGAGTTAAGTGATAGGAAAATTAGATGGGTTTCCTTATGGGTACACCTTTAGATCATAATACATAGGAGCAGAAGTAGATCATTTGGTCCATCAAGTCTACTTTGCCATTCAATGTGATGATGTGATAACCCTCAATTCCACCTTCCTGCCTTATCGCCATAACCCTTGGTTCCCTTTCTGATTAAAAATCTGTATGTCTCAGCTATGCACATACTTAGCAACCCAGCCTCCACCACCTCCTGTTGGTAAAGAATTCCACAGATTCACTACCCTCTGAGCAAAGAAGTTCCTCCTCAACTATTTTCAATAGAAGACTCCTTACTCTGAGATCATGCCCTCTGGTTCTGGACTCTCCCTTAAGGGGAAGCAACCTCTCAGCATCAACCCTATCAAGCTCCCTGAGAATCCTATATGTTTCAAAAAGATCACCTCTCATTCTTCGAAACTCCAATGACTGCAGGTCCAACCAACTCAAACTCCCTTCATTATAAAACCTCTCCATATCTGGCATCAACCTAATGAACCTTCCCTGGACTGCCACAAATGCCAGTATCACTTTCCTTAGATAAGGGGACCAAAAGTGTCACAGTATTCCAGGTGTGGTCTAACTAGTACCTTGTATATTTTAGCAGGACTTCCCTATTTTTATACTCCATTCTCTTTGAAATGAAGGCCAACAGTCAATTTGCCTTTGCTAAGTGAAAATCTATCAGCACTTATTCACTATTGCTTACTGTTCAAGTGGTTATGGCATAATAATTTACAACTGCCACTACTATATCTTACTAAAATCTCTGTGGTTTAATTGCTACACAATCCAACTGATGACTGAACACGAATATAATTATCAGAATGGGGTTGAAGAAGATGGCTGCCTAAATCATTGAAATTTTTTAAGCAGATTTTTGAACATCATGCTAAGTGACATTGTTATTGGATAAATTATGAACTTAAACTTACTCAGCACAGTGAGCTCTGCTGAAGCAGCGACTGTCTTATTCTCAGAGTTGGCAATGCACGTATAAAACCCGGCATCTTGTTCGGTTACACTTTTGATGAGCAAGTTACTTCCAGCCAGCAATGAGTATTTTTTGGACCTGAAGCAAGTAAAATTGTTCACTGTTAAGAATTAAAGAAAAGACGTATACATTTGCATATTGCTAAAAAATGTTGTCAAAGCTTTCTGTCTTGCACTCAACAGGACAGTTTGCCAGAACACCAACAGTAAATTAACTCAACTACTGTGTCAAAGAATTATGTGCATAATTTGCTGAATCTATGTGAGGACCAACACATTGGACTCAAGACACAGAAGGCACAGCTTCAAAATAACTGGCAAGAGAAGTAAAAATGAAAGAAATGATTTCACCCAAACAGTGTTTGGAGTCTGGGATGAACTTCCTGAGTGTGTGAAGGCAGGTTCAATCGGGGTTTTTAGCTCTGCTATCCAAAAATAAAAAACGTGCAAGGTTACATGCATTAAACAGGGAGTGGAACTAGATAGAATCCTCTTTCAGAGAGCAGGTGGGACGAGGTAGATTCCTCTGTCAGAGAGATCTGATAGGCCGAACTGCCTCCTTCTGCACTGTAAAGACTGTACTACTGATTGATGAAGTGCAATTTTAGATTTTCCACACTTTTTCCACCCTGACCTGCCATTCCATTAACTTCATGATTCCTCCCCATGAGGAGGAGACTTGTTTTTGCTCACCTGTGGTTTGCCTTCAGCTCAACATCAAGTGGCAACTGGAAAAGGGCATCAACAATTATTTCCTTTGACTATTCTCGAGATGACAAAGGGAATTGATGAGATTGGGAATAAGTAAGGTTTTTCTGATTCGTAATTTAGAATTAATGAAATAATTCTTTCGAAGTAGAGTAATTAATAAGTGGAACAAAGTGGTTAAACAGAGGCTTACAGAGGGAAGAGGCAACATTCAGACGTTTGAAACAATGGATGGAATTCTCCAGCCGTTTCTTCCCGCTGCTGCTGCCAGCAAGTATGGAGAATATGGTGCTCAGTCAAATCTCAGTTCATGCAACAGGATTAGAGAATCCCGCTGGTGTGAAACAAACAGAGAATCCCACCCATTGTTAAATAATCTATTTAAGAAGAGAGCAAATAACCGGTTGGCTTTTCAGTGATGCCCACCTCCCATAAATTAATAAATTAAGTTGTTTTAATTAAAACAGAAGCAGCTGAAGAAAGATTTAATTGAGGAGTATAAAATTATGAGGGGCCTAGATAGAGTGGATAGAACATAAGAACATAAGAAATAGGAGCAGGAGTAGGCCATCTAGCCCTTTGAGCCTGCCTCGCCATTCAACAAGATCATGGCTGATCTGAGGTGGATCAGTTCCACTTTCCCGCTTTCTCCCCATAACCCCTAATTCCGTTGTCTATCAGAAACCTATCTACCCGTGACTTAAATATATTCAGCGAGGCAGCCTCCACCACTTCAATGGGCAGAGAATTCCAGAGATTCACCACCCTTTGAGTGAAGGAGTTCCTCCTCAACTCTGATCAAAACTGCCTCCCCCCTTATTTTGAGGCTGTACTCTCTAGTTTTGCTATCCTTTCTAAGCGGGAAGAATCTCTCTACCTCTACCCTATCTGGCCCCTTCGTTATCTTATATGTCTCTATAAGTTCCCCCCTCAGCCTTCTAAACTCCAATGAGTACAGACCCAGTCTATTCAATCTCTCCTCATAGGCTAGCCCCCTCATCTCCGGTATCAGCCTAGTGAACCTTCTATGCACTCCCTCCAAGGCCAATATATCCTTTTGCAAATGCGGCGACCAAAACTGCACACAGTACTCCAGTTGCGGCCTCACCAGTGCCCTGTACAGTTGCAGCAACGCCTCCTTGCTTTTATATTCTATCCCCCTCGCTATAAAAGCCAACATTCCATTTGCCTTCTTGATCACCTGCTGCACCTGCAAACTGGGTTTTTGCGATTCATGCACAAGGACCCCCAGGTCCCTCTGCACCGTAGCAGACTGCAGCTTTTCGCCCTTTAAATAATAATCCCTCCTCCTATTATTTCTACCAAAGTGGATAACCTCACATTTGCTAACATTATACTCCATCTGCCAGGTCCTCGCCCACTCACTTGGCATATCCAGTTCTCTCTGCAGACTTTCTGCACCTTCCACACAATAGGAAGGAGATATTTCCCTTTTTGTGAGGTCAATAATTAGGGAGCGCATGTTTAAAGTAATCGGTCAAAGACATAGAAGGGAGTGTGAAATATACTGTCGAAAAGGATGATTGAGGCAGAAACCCACTGCATTAAAAAGAATTTGGGTATTCCACTGATGTACGGCAACCTACAAGTTAATGAACCAGATGTTGAATTAGACTGATTAGTTCTTTGTTGGCCTTCACAGGCACAATGGGCCAAGTGATCGCTTTCTCTGCAATAACTTTCTGTGATTCTACGATGAAAAAAGTAGTTACTCTGCTGGGTGAAGGTTGAGTAAAGTTAACTGAGCAGGCTTTTCCTGGCTATTTCTGGATTTGAGCCTGGGAACGATGCTGTGCTGTGCATTATAATCATGCAAGTCCATTTTTAATTTCTTTCATGGGATGGGAAAGACAGTATTTGCTATCCAAGCCTAATTGCCCTTGAACTGTGTGGCTTGCTGGGCCATTTCATTGGGAAATTAAGAGCTTCAGAGGGCAGTGAAAGACCAATCATATTGCTCAGTGTCCAGAATCACGTTAGGCTGGATCACACCCGATGCAGAGGGATGCAGGATGGAAGAAGGCTTACTTGCAAGCCTGCTCCTGGGGAGAAAGCAGGCACCCGGACCTGGGCAAGGTGGTGGGTGACTGAGGTGGGGTCATTCGACCGGACCGTTGTTCCTCCACAAAGGCTATGTTCACTGCTGGATGGCCCTGGAGAGGTACACTGAAGGTGTTCCACAACTGTTGGGCTCCACATGGGCTGTGATGTTTCATTGTCCCAGGGAATGATATTCTGGTTTAAGTTTCCTTGCACATTTTTGTTTTCATCACAGTGTCCCACCAGGGCTGTTACCCCACTTATTTGCTGATTTTTGTTTTACTAGAAGTATAGAACAGATCAGGTATAGATGGCAGATTTCCTTCCCCGGAGGATAAAAATGGGCTTTTATAACAATCGATTACAGTTTCATGATCACCATTACTGAGACTAGCTTTACTTGCCAAATTTATTTAATTAAATTGACATTCCACCAGCTTCCAGAGTAGGGCTTAAACCCATGTCTCCAGAACATTAGTTTGGATCTCCAGATAATCACTTTTGCAATAGTGCCTGCACACCACCATATCCATCTTCCCACTTCATGCACTGATACAAAATTGGTTTGTTGACTATTTTAACAGGTGTCAAGTTAGCTTAAAATGTGAGTGAAGTTTCTTTATAATTTATTGTGCCAAAGCCAGATTTGCAGTGCAGTTGAAGTGATAACTAATACCCAGAAGGGAAAAAAAATGTTCAGACTAGTTTTCCTATTTCCCTGTTTTACAGTTTTTCCCTTCTGGGTAGGAAATTTTAATTTTTGCACTTTTACAATAGATGGAATATCTCACGTTTCATATATTTTAATCTACGTGAATCTCATCTACATCTGACCAATTGTATACGTTTTATTCAGTGCAATTGTACTAAAAATGGTCTGCATGAAAATTGATATGCTGCGAGTGACTGCAACAGGAATTGATTTCTGAAACCCCAGGTCTCTCAATCAGTAACATATTTATCGTGTGTCAGATTATTTAATTTGGCTATACATTGTATCTATGCAAGCACTAAATGAATTGCAAAGAGGCTGAGAGTCATTGTTAGCCCTCACAATATCACTTGCAAAGACAGTTTCTTAGGATGCTGAATTCCAAAGAGGCAAATGATGCATCTGACTGGTCAATGACCATGTTTTACTTATCAAATACTCCAAGGCTGCAGTAATAGATTTCCATTCTCCGTTTTGCAATTGGTTCGTACTGTGTTTTGTGATTGTTGTTATTGTAATTGGCTTATATTCTGCATGCACGGTAGCATGCGCCTCGAGGAGTACAGCTGGAGAGAAACCGTAACAAGGATAAATGTCTCACATATGTGATTATGATGGCTGCCAGGATCACAAAAAAGGTTTGAGAAATCAGGCTACGAGGATTAATAGGCAAGTGAGAAATTTTCAACATTGCTGATACATTCTGCAGCAACCCTAGCTCAGTATGAGGAAATAGTACATGGCTGAAGATGAAGGTGTAATGAGTTGCATGCTCAATATATCAGAAATATTTGAACAGGAGCTGTCTTTTAATCTTTACTCATTCCAAAGAGAACCGCTGAAATGCCAAGTATGATATGGCCACGATTTATTTCTTTCAGACAGATCTAAATAGGTTTCATTGATTGTTGGGGTAGAGACCATGAGATGCACGTAATGGACAGAATTACCTGGTCTGAATGAGCTCATCCCCTTTCTTCCATGTGATTGTGGGTGTTGGAGAACCAGAAACACAACATTCCATAACTCCATCTCTTCCTTCCAGGATCGCTGTGTTTAGGGGTCGCTGAATGAACATTAATTGTCTGCGTAGACCAGGTTCTTTAAAGCCAAAAAGAGGGAAAATTTAGTATCAGAATGAAGGGTATTACATGAAAAAAATCAAAATTCAAAAAATCCTAAACAATACACAACTCAATCCCTTTGAAGCAATCGGAATAAACTAGATTTTATGGGTTAGGTGGCCACAGCCTCCCCCTCATCCAACATGTTAGAGGAGAGGAGACTGCCGAGCAGAAGAATGGCTACCCCACAACCATTTGACAGCCAATTGGCCATTAAAGACTAGGGGGTAAATTTTCCAGCCCTGCCTGCTGTAGGAATTGGCACAGACAGGGCAGAAAGTTTGGCCTACCATATAAAGCTCTGTTAACCTTGGGAGGGAATTTCCAGTCTCAGGGTGGACACAACCGAACAGGGAGTCCTACCTCAGATACCAGCAGCTCTCCACTATCGGCAGTGCTAATGGGAGTGGTGGCAGCTGTCAGTATTACACTCTGGTGATGAAGAAAGGTTTAGCACCGGATTGCTATTTGGGAACTTTTTAGGAGGCCCGAAAATGGAGGTGGAGGGGGGTGTGCGGAATGGTGAGGTGGGGGGGGAGAGGGGTTGAGGTTTGAGAGGTAATGGGTAAGGGGTACTAGGGGTGTGCATCTTTTGGAGTTCCTCTGATGGACCCAGGTAGCAAATTAAGGTGAGCCCTAACCTGCTCATCTTCAGCCTGCTCAAGGATCCCTGCCTAGGAAGCTGCTTGATTGTGGGCTCCTTCTGCTGCTGTTTAAATCCCAGAAGAGGTGGATTAGAACATAAAACATAGAACATAGAAAAACTACAGCACAAACAGGCCCATCGGCCCACTTGTTGCGCCGATGATGTCAATACCTACTAGGCTTACCTATAACCCTCAATTCTATTAAGTTGCACGTACTCATCCAGAAGTCTCTTGAAAGACCCCATCGAATCTGCCTCTACCACCACCGACGGCGGCTGATCCCACTCACACACCACCCTCTGAGTGAAAAGCTTACCCCTGATATCTCCTCTGTACCTACTCCCCAGCACCTTAAACCTGTGTCCTCTTATAGCAACCATTCTAGCCCTTGGAAAAAGCCTCTGAGAATCCACCCAATCTATACCTCTCAACATCTTATACATTTCTATCAGGTCACCTCTCATCCTTCGTCTCTCTAAGGAGAAAAGACCGAGCTCCCTCAACCTATCCTCATAAGACATGCCACCCAATCCGGGCAACATCCTTGTAAATCTCCTCTGCACCCTTTCAGTAGCTTCCACATCCTTCCTGTAATGAGGCGACCAGAACTGAGCACAGTACTCCAAGAGAGCTCTGACTAGGGTCTTATAAAGCTGCAGCATTATCTCCCAACTCCGAAACTCAGTCCCTCGATTGATGAAGGCCAGTACACCATACGCCCTCTTAACCACATCCTCTACCTGCAAGGCCAATTTAAGAGTACTATGGACCCGGACCCCAAGGTCCTTCTGATCCTCTACACTGCTAAGAGTCTTACCCTTGATATTATACTCCTTCATGCTATTTGACCTGCCAAAACGGATCACTACACATTTATCCAGGTTGAAGTCCATCTGCCACTTCTCTGCCTAGCCTTGCATCCTACCTATTTCATGCTGCAACATCTGACATCCCTCCAAACTATCCAATAATAGTTGTTATTCAACCCTCCAAATTATTAGACACTGAAGTGGGCATTAATTTCCAAGGTAAAGGCCTCAATTGGCCTATCATGATGATAGCTGATTGTGTAGGTGGACTTGAGCATTAAATACTATACAGTACTCAGATAAGATACTGTAAGGTACATTATGTTACTACATATGAGGGTCCTGGCGTTCCTGATCTTGGGTTGATGGCACATGATAGGGAGCTAGCCAGTAAGATGTATTAAATGATCTTGTTTTTGGAGTTAAATCTGTGTCCTTTAATGTTCTTCTTTCAGCCTGAGATTTGACACAGCCCACTGACAGGTGGGCATCCGAACAACATCCCGTCAGTGGTAACATTGCAATGGGGCCGGGGGTGGGGAGGCAGGCAAATCTGTGTAGGCAGCCCACCTGCTTGATTTTACATACGCCCTCAACCTTCAAACCAAATAACGGGAATGTAAAATTCAGTCCAATGTTTACATTTCTGTACATCAACTGTATTGACGATGTTTGAAAACCATATGAGCTATTTCTACTCGATCACTCACGAACATTGAAAGATTGCCCAAGCACTTTTTCTGTTACTAATAAAGTTTAAAGTAAAGATTATTTATTAGTCACAAGTGAGGCTTACAATGAAGTTACTGTGAAAGATTGCTTGGAACCATTTTCCAACTAATAATAATTACAGGCTTCCAAAAGGCAGTATCAAGTTGAAGGAATGCTGCATTATCAAAAATGCTAGTCTCTGCAAGAATCATTAACCCGAGACCCATCTGCCTGTTCTGGTAACTTAGGTAGATATTAAACATCTCACGCCATTATTTACAGCACAGCAAGGAGTTCTGTTCACATCGTAATCAACACTCTTCCCTGAACCAATGCAATCAAAATCAGAATAACCGTTATTCATCGCAGCGCTTTGTTGGATCTTGTAAGGTGTACAATTTTTTCTAGGTCCATTTGCCCCAGTCTAAGTGGATGAGATTACAGCATAGGATAGAAATTGTGTTAGTACCATGTGTACTTCTACAATCACAGCTTTAAACTAAGGCCTGGTCCACCAGATTTTTACCACATTGATAATCTACCAGAATATTATGAACTTGGGGTGGGCGATGTCCCTCTTATGTCAACCTTAATTGTTCCAGAAAGGAGGAATTTCTGAGGGCTGTCAAAAGCCTTCCTCAGAAATTCCGCTCAAAGCCTAGTCACTCCCATGAGAGGAATCTGCAGGGCCCATTCTGCCAAAGTGAAGGCCACAGTGAGTCAAAACAGTAACTAATCACCGACCAATGATACCACACAAAGTTGCTCCCCCTCTTTTTGAGCTGCTGTCTGAAATTTGTTGTTTTGGGTGAGTGAACGTCCGAACATATGAATTAGGAGCAGCAGTATGTCCTTCAGCCCCTCGAGCCTGCTCTGCCATTCAATAAGAACATAGTTTTAACTCTACTTTCCTGCCTGCCACCCCCAACTACCTGCACCACCCCCTTTCCCTCCTCTGCAACCCTATAGCCCTTGACTCAGGGCAACTTGATTGAGCCCCAAGAAATACAGGCGTTCTGCCCCACTGTACTTCTACAAGCTTCAATGTCCTTGTATGATGTCTACTTTAATCATTTATGCTTTAGTTTATAATGACTTGTTAAGAAGATAAATGCACATGGAATATAAGGTAATTTTGTAAAGTGGATTCAAAATTGGCTCAGTTGAAGAAGACAGAGGGTGATGACAAAAGACTGCTGTAGTGACTGGAAATCAGTGTCCAGTGGTGTACCACAGGGACCTGTGTTGGGCGCCCTATTATTCTTCATTTATATAAATGACATAGATGTCTATGGAAGGTGGATAGGATTAGTAAATTTGTGGATGACACAAAGATTGGCCAGGTGGTTAACAGTGAGGTGGAGTGTCTTGGGTTACAAGAAGATAGAGACGGAATGGCCAAATGGGCAAATAAGTGGCAGATGGAATTTAACCCTGAAAAGTGTGAGGTGATACACTTTGGAAGGAGTAATTTGACAAGGAAGTATTCATTGAATGGAGGAAAGTAGGAATTTCTGTGGAACAAAGGGACCTCAGTGTGCTTGTCCACAGATCTCTGAAGGCATGTTAGTAGGGTGGTGAAAAAGGCATATGAGACTCATGCCTTTACCAATCGAAGCATAGATTACAAAGCAGGGAGGTCATGTTGAAGTTGTATAGAATTTTGGTGAGACAGCAGCTCGAGTCCTGTGCGCAGTTCTGGTCACTACATTATCGGGAAGGATGTGAAGCCACTGGAGGGGCTGCAAGAGGAGGTTCACCAGGTTGCTGCCTGGGATGGAACATTTAAGTTATGAAGACAGGTTTCATTGGAGCAGAGAAGACTGAGAGGTGGCCTGATCGAGGTGTACAAGATTATGAGGGTCATGAACAAAGTGAATAAGGAATAGCTGTTCCCCTTGGTTGAAGTGTCAGTCACGAGGGGACACAGGTTCAAGGTGAGGGGCAGAAAATTTAGGGGGATGTGAGGAACAACTTTTTTACCCAGAGGGTGGTGACAATCTGGAATGCACTGCCTGTGAGGGTGGTTGAGGTGGGTTGCTTTACATCCATTAAAAAAAAACCTTGATGAGCACTTGGCATAGCATAACATTCAAGGCTATGGGCCAAGTGCTGGCAAATAGGATTAGGTGGGAGTTCAGGTGTTTCTAAAGTGTTGATGCAAACTTGGTGGGCCAAAGGGCCTCTTCTGCACTTTATGATTCTATGATTCTGAAAAAATATGGTGCTGTTCCACAGAAGGTCCATAAAATCAAACTCCAATTAAAGAGCAAGTATCACTCACAGGATGCTTGAGTAAGTTTTAGCCTTTAGAAATATCTGTAACTAACTTTAAAAATCTTGTACATTTACAATTATATATCTTGATCTCGACTAAAGATTTCTGAGAGTTAATATCTCCTCCTTTGACTATAATGTACAAAGATAATTGCCTAACGACAGATGACATCACTGGGGAATCTGAATATGTCTCCTGACTATTTTTACCAATCTTTTGATTTTAAGGATGTATTAAAGATTACATTCATGCCTGAAGATAATTATTATGCAGATACAGCTGTTTCTAATCCGATTTTTATTTATGAAATTCTATTCTCACCATGAACAAGTCAAGTTTCATTGCAATGATCTAAAATGATTTTTTGTATCTCAATTTGCATCATTAATTACCTTGTAATGAGCAAGCAAAAGTTATCTTTAATTAACTAAACACACAAGGTATGCTCTAATTCAGGACTCCATATGGCATGGCAATTATTTTAGCTCATGGTTAAAAAAGTGGTCATCCTGAAGCATTTAATAATTGGTGCAAAAAGCATGGGGCAATTCAGAAAATTTTCATGCAACAAATTGCTCTGATCTGGAATGCAATGCCTGGAAACAGATTTAATAGTAACTTTTAAAAGAGAGTTGGTCATATACTTACAATTAAAAATAATTGCTTGATTGTACAGAACTTGAGTATTTCTGACAAAAAAAGACATGCTGTTGAAGCTTTTCATCTTGCATTTACCAGGATAGATTTGCATGAAATCTCAAAGAGAACAATAATTTATGCTGCACAAGAAGAATGTTGGAAAATGGACACTTGTCGATACAGGCAATGCCATGGAGAATGCACCGATGAACTGTTAACTGCCAAGCTAATGATTACATTCAAACCAGACACATCAACTCTGGTCAAGACAGTGCCATGAATATGGCTGCAACCAGCGGAGAGTTTATTCCTTGATTCCCACTGACTCCAACTTTGCTAAAATGCCTTGATGCCATACTTGGTGAAATGCAGCTTTGGTGTCAAGGGCAGTCACTCACACTAGACATCTGGCATTCAGCCCTTTTATCCATGTTTAAACCAAGGCTGTAATGAAGTCAGGAACTAATTGATCCTGGTGGAACCTGAACTGAGTATTTGTGACCAAATTATTGCTAAGTGCCACTTGATAGCACTGCTGATGACCCCTTCCATCACTTTGTTGATGAGCGAGAGTAGACAGATAGGGTGGTAATTGGTCAGTTTGGATTTGTACTGTTTCTTTTGGATAGGATGTACAGAGGCAATTATCCACATTGCTGGGTAAAAGTCAATTTTGTAACTGTACTAGAACAGCTTGGTTTTGAGCGTGGCACATTCTAGAGCATAAGTTTTCAGCGCTATCACCAGAATATTGTCAAGGCCCATAGCCTTAGCAGTATCCAGTGCCTTCAGTCATTTTTTGATCTCATGTGGAGTGAATCAAATTGGCTGAAAACTGACATCTGTGATGCTGGGGACCTCAAGAGGAGGACAAGATAGATCATTCATTCAGCAATTCAGACTGAAGATTGTTGTGAATGCTTCAGTCTTATCTTTTGTGCTGGGCTTTGCCATCATTGATGATGGGGATACTTGTAAAGCCTCCTCCTCCTCCTCCAGTGAGTTGTTTAATTGTTCATCACCATCCATAGCCGGAGGTGGCAGGACTGCAATCTGATCCATTGATTGTGGAATTACTGATGTCTGTCTGTTACTTGTTGCTTATGCTGTTTGGCACGCAAGTAGTCCTGCATTATAGCTTTATCAGGTTGACACCTCGTTTTTAGACATGTTTGATGTTGTTCCTGACATGCCTTCCTGCACTCTTCACTGATTTAGGGTTGGTCCCCTGGCTTGGTAGTAATGCTGGGGTGGGGATATGCCAGGCCATGTGGTTACATATTGTGGTTGTGAAAATTTTTGGTTAGGTACATTGGCCACGCTAAATTCTCCCTCAGGGTACCCAAACAGGCCTAGTGGCGACTAGGGGATTTTCACAGTAACTTCATTTCAGTGTTAATGTAAGCCTATTTGTGACGCTAATAAATAAACTTAAATTTAAACTTCTGCTGCTGTTAATGGCCCAAACCGTGTCACCAATGCTCAGACTTAAGTTACTCGATCTGTTCGAAGTCTATCCCATTTAGCATGGGGTGGTAGTGCCACACAACACAATGGAGGGTACCTTCAAGATGAAGACGTGACTTCATCTCCAGAAGGATTGTTCTATGGTCACTCCTACCAATGTTGCATCTGTGGCAATCAGATGAGGTCAAGTCTATGTTTCCCTCTTGTTGGTTCCCTCACCATCGGCCACAGACCCAGTCTAGTAGTTATGTCCTTTACAACATGGCCAGCTCAGTCTGTGATCGTTTTACTGAGTCACTCGGTGATAGACATTGAAGTCCCCACTCAGAGTACATTCTGCACCCTTGCTACCCTCAGTGCTTCCTCCAAGTGGTGTTCAACTTGGAGGAGCACTGATTCATTGGGTGAGGGGGAAACAGTATTTAGCAGGAGGTTTCCTTTCCCATTTTGACCTGGTACCATGAGACTTCATGGGGTCCAGAGTTGAAGTTGAGAACTCCCAGCGCTACAACCTCCTGACTGTATACTACTGTGCCACCGCCACCTCTGCTGATTCTGTTCTGCTGGTGAAACACGACATACATATCTATACCCAGGAATGGTGATGGTACTGTTGGGGACATTGTCTGCATATAGTTCCGTAAGTATGATGATGTCAGGCTGTTGCTTGACTAGTCTGTGATACAACTCTCCCAATTTAGGCAGATGTTAGTAAGGTGCCTAAGTCAATGTTGGGTTGTCCAAACAGTTTTGTTCATTTGTGTTTTCTTTATAGTAGTTTGCTTGGCTTTGGCAGAGAACAATAGAATCAGGAACATTGCTGTGGGTCTGCAGTCACATGCAGACCAGACTAGGTAAAGAGTGAAGGTTTTTTTCCAGTTGGGTTTTATGGTCAGCATTAGACTTTTAATTCCAGCTGTTTCCACCCTGGAGAGGGTGCAGAGGAGGTTTACCAGGATGTTGCCTGGCATGGAAGAACTGAGTTATGAGGAAAGGTTGGAGAAACTGGGGCTCTTCTCCTTAGAAAGACGGAGATTAAGGGGGGATCTGATACAGGTGTATAAAATAATGAAGGGAATAGATAGAGTCAACAGTGGTAGGCTTTTCCCTAGATTGGGGACAATTACGAGAGGTCACGATCTAAGGGTGAGGGGGGAGAAGTATAATTTGGATACTAGAGGAAGGTTTTTCACGCAGAGGGTCGTGGGGGTATGGAACGCGCTACCAAGTAAGGTGGTGGAGGCAGGCACATTGGACTTGTTTAAGGTTTACTTAGATAGACACATGAGCGAAACAGGGATGGAAGGTTATAGTAGATGGCATTAAAAAGGGTCAGAGCCTCGGGACGACACCGGAAATGTAGTATTACATGTTAATGTTTTGTCTCTTTTAATTCACAGGTGTCGGTCCACCTTGTTGTCAAACAAGGGGCATGTACACGGTGGGTCGTGCGTGGGCTGTTCTTGGAGGTTTTGAGAGTGGCCTAGAACTTCGTGCCGTTGTGCGTGCTTAATACTGGACCAGCAGATGGGCACCACAACAGCTCAGTGACTATCACTGCTAGCTGTGCAGATACATGGATTTGGGCCTGTGTCTGTGGGAGTTTGCGCATTCTCCCTGCGGTTGCGTGGGTTTCCTCCGGGTGCTGTGGTTTCCTCCCACACCCCAAAGATGTGATCTTAGGCTGATTGGTGTACCAAATTGACCCTACACTATTCTCCCCTGAATCTGGCTACATTAGGGGTACCATTCACATACACACAGGGCAGGGTAGGTGTAGGAAAATGCTTTGTTGAAATGGTGGCGCGGGCTCGTTGGGCCGAAGGGCCTGTTTCCCGCGCTGGGTTGTTCTTTGTTCCTTGTTGACTTTAATTCCACCATCTGCCATGTTGGGATTTGAATCCCGGACTCAGATCATTACCCTGGGTCTCTGGATTATGAGTCCAGTAACCATACCAATGTGCTACTGTCACCTCCTCTTAGGGGACCAAGGGATTAAGGGAACAAACAAGAAACAGGAGCTGAATTCTAAGATCATCATGACTATGATTAACGGTGAAGCAAACTCCAGAGGCTATATTTTTTACATTTATTCATGAAACATGGGTGTCGCTGGCTGGCCAGCACTTATTGCCCATCTCTAGTTGCCCTTGAGAAGGTGGTGCTGAGCTGCCTTCTTGAATCATTGCAATCTATATTCTATGGGTTGACCCACAATGCCATTAGGGAGGGAATTCCAGGATTTTGACCCAGCAACTGTGAAGGAATGGCGATATGTTTCCAAGTCAGAATGGTGAGTGGCTTGGAGCAGAACTTGCAGGTGGTGGTATCCCACTTATTTGCTGCCCTTCTCCTTCTAGATGGAAATGGTCACGGATTTGTAATGTGCTGTGTAAGGATACTTGGTGCATTGCTGCAGTGCATCTTGTAAATAGTACACACTGCTGCTATTGAGTGTCGTGGTGGAGGGATTGAATGTATGTAGCTGTGATACAATCAAGCAGCCTGCTTTGTCCTGGATGGTGTCAAGCTTCTTGAGTGTTGTTGGAGCTGGACCCATCCAGGCAAGTGGAGAGTGTTCCATCACACTCCTGACTTTACCTTGTATATGGTGGATAGGCTTTGGGGAGTCAGGAGGTGAGACACTCACTGCAATATTCCTAACCTCTGAACTGCTCTTATAGGCCACACTTGGAATACTGTGTACAATTCTGGTCACTGTATTATAGAAAGGATATTATTAAACTAGAAAGAGTGCAGAAAAGATTTACTAGGATGCTACTGGACTTGATGATTTGAGTTATAAAGAGAGGCTGGATAGACTGGGACTTTTTTCTCAGCAACGTAGAAGGTTGATGGTGATCTTATAGAGGTCTGTAAGACACTCAATATCTTTTCTCAAAGGCAGGGGAATCTCAAACTCGAGAACATAGATTTAAGGTGAGAGGGGAGAGATACAAAAGGGTCCAGAGGGGCAATTTTTTCACATAGAGGGTGATGAGTGTCTGGAACTAGCTTCCAAAGGTAGCAGTACAGGCGGGTACAATTTTGTCTTTTATAAGAAAAGAACATAAGAACATAAGAAATAGGAGCAGGAGTAGGCCATCTAGCCCTTCGAGCCTGCCCCGCCATTCAATAAGATCATGGCTGATCTGTCGTGGCTCAGTTCTACTTTCCCGCCCTCTCCCCATAACCCTTAATCCCCTCTCTTATCAAAAACCCATCAACCCGCGTCTTAAAAATATTTAGCAAGGCAGCCTCCACCACTTCAACGGGCAGAGAATTCCAGAGATTCACCACCCTTTGAGTGAAGAAGTTCCTCCTCAACTTCGTTCTAAACCGCCTCCCCTTTATCTTGAGGCTGTGCCCCCTAGTCCTATTATCCTTTCTGAGCGGGAAGAGTCTCTCCACCTCTATCCTATCCATCCCATTCATCATCTTATACATCTCAATGAGATCTCCCCTCATTCTTCTAAACTCTAACAAGTACAAGCCTAGTTTATTCAGCCTCTCCTCATAGCTCAACCCCCTCAACTCTGGTATCAGCCTAGTAAACCTCCTCTGCACTCCCTCCAAGGCCAAAATATCTTTGCGCAGGTGCGGCGCCCAAAACTGCACACAGTACTCCAGCTGCGGCCTCACCAATGCCCTATACAGCTGCAGCAAGACCTCCCTACTTTTATATTCAATCCCCCACGCTATGAAGGCCAGCATCCCATTCGCCTTCCTGACCACCTGCTGCACCTGCAAGCTGGGTTTTTGCGACTCATGCACAAGGACCCCGAGGTCCCTCTGCACCGTCGCCTGCTGCAGTTTTTCGCCCCGTAAGTAATAGTCCTTCCTACCATTATTCCTACCAAAGTGGACCACCTCACACTTGCCAACATTAAATTCCATTTGCCATTTCCTGGCCCATTCGCCCAGCCTATCTAGATCCTTTTGCAGACTCTCCATACCCTCCGCACAATTTGCCGTTCCCCCAATCTTGGTGTCATCAGCAAATTTCGACACCCTACACTCGGTTCCCTCCTCCAGATCATCTATATAAATGGTAAAAAACTGAGGCCCCAGCACCGACCCCTGGGGCACTCCACTAGCCACCATCCGCCAATCCGAATAGCACCCGTTGACCCCCACTCTCTGCCTCCTATTTGACAACCAATCCTCTATCCATGCTAACACCCTACCCCCAACTCCACGTCCCTCGACCTTCTGCAATAACCTCGTGAAGTACTTTGTCAAACGCCTTCTGAAAATCTAGAAAGACCACATCCACCGGCGCTCCTCTATCCACCGCCCTAGACACATCCTCATAGAACTCCAGTAAATTTGTCCACACGACTTCCCTTTAATGAAACCGTGCTGCGTCTGCTCTATCAAGCAGTTCCCTTCAAGATGCCTCGCAATTTCCTCCTTAATGACGGATTCTAACATTTTACCTACCACAGACGTTAAACTAACCGGCCTATAATTCTCCGCCTTTTGCCTGGCACCCTTCTTAAACAACGGCGTAACATTAGCCGTTTTCCAATCCTCCGGCACTTCCCCGGAATCCAGCAACGTCTGGAAAATAACCACCAAGGCATCCACTATCACCTCCGCCATTTCTTTCAGAACCCTCGGATGCATTCCATCCGGTCCTGGGGGCTTGTCCACAATCAGCCCCTCCAGTCTGTCGAGCACCGCCTCTCTAGTAACAGTAATGTCATTAAGACCCTCCAGTCCTACCACCTTTCCATCACTAAAAGCATTTAGACAGTTATATGGGTAAGATGGGTATAGAAGGATATGGGCCAGATGCAAGCAATTGGGACTAGCTTAGGGTTTAAAAAGAAAGGGCGGAATGGACAAGCTGAGCCAAAGGACCTATTTCCATGCTATAAACCTCTATGACTCTATGACAGTGTGTTTATGCGCTGAGTCCAGTTGAGTTTCTGGTCAAAGGTAACCCCAAGGATGTTGATAGTGGGGGACTCAGTGAAGGTTACACACTGAATGTCAAAGGGCAGTGGTTAGAGTGTTCTCTTTTTGGTGATGGTTATTGCCTGGCATTTGTGTGGCGCAAATGTTACTTGTCACTTGTCAGCCCAAGCCTGGATATTGTCCAGATTTTGTTGCATTTGAACATGGACTGCTTCAGTATCTAAGGAGTTGCAAGTTGTGCTGAACATTGTGCAATCATCGGCGAACATCCCCACTTCTGCCCTTATGACAGAGAAAAGGTCATTGATAAAGCTTAAGATTGTTGGGCCTAGGACACAGCCCTGAGGGACTCCTGCAGAGATGATCTGGAGCTGAGATGACTGACCCTCCACAACCACAATCATCTTCCTTTGTACCAGTATGACTCCAAACAGCAGAGGGCTCCTTGATGTCACACTTAGTCAAATGCAGCCTTGATGTCAAGGGCTGTCACTCTCAACTCATCTCTAGAATTCAGCTGTCGTCCATGTTTGAACCAAGGCTGTAATGAGGTCAGAAACTGAATGATTCTGGCATCACTTAGCAGGCTATTGCTGAGCATGTGCTGCTTGTTAACACTGTTGATGGCCCCTTTCATCATTCTACTGATAATCGAATCTTTAGTACTATTGCCAGAATGTTATCAGGACCCACTGCCTTTGCAGTATCCAGTGCCTCCAACCATTTCTTGATGTTATGTGAAGTGCATCCAATTGAAGACTGGCAGCTGAGATGTTGATGACCACTGGGGGAGGCCGAGATGGATCATCCAGTCGGCACTTCTGGCTGAAGGTTGCTGCGATTATTTCAGCTTTATCTTTCATACTGATGTGCTGGACATCCCATCATTGTGAATGGGGATATTTGTGGAGCCTCCTCCTCCACTGAGTTGTTTAATTGTCCACCACCATTCTTAACTGGATGTGGAAGGACTGCAGAGCTTAGATCTGATCCATTGGTGTGGGATCACTTAGTTGTGTCTATCACTTGCTGTCTATGCTGTTTGGCATGTAAATAGCCCTGTGTTGTAGCTTCACCAGGTTGACATCTCATTTTCAGGTATGCTTGGTGCTGCTCCTAGCATGCCTTCCTGCTCTCACCATTGAACCAGGGTTGATCTCCTGGCTTGATGGTAATGGTTGAGTGGAGAATATGCTGGGCCATGAGGTTGTAGATTATGTTGGAGTGCAGTTCTGCTACTGTTGATGGCTCACAGCACCTCATGGATGCCCAGCCTTGAGGTGCTAGGTTGGTTTGAAGTGTGTCCCATTTAGCACGATGATAATGCCACATAACACAATGGAGGTTATTCTCAGTGTGAAGGTGGGACTTCGTCCCCACAAGGACTGTACGGTGGTCACTCTTATTGATACTGTCATGAACAGATGCATCTGCAGCCTACAGATTGGTAAAGATGAGGTCAAGTATGTTATTTCCTCTTGTTGGTTCCTTCACCACCTGCTGCAGACCCAGTCTAGCAGTTATATCCTTTAGACCCGACCAGCTCAACCAGTGCTGCTGCCGAGCCACTGTTGGTGGTGGACATTGAAATCCCCCATCCAGAGTACATTTTGTGCCCTTGCCATTCTCAATGCTTCTCCAAGTGTTGTTCAACATGCAGGAATGCTGATTCATCAGCTGAAGGAGGACGGTATGTGGTAACCAATAAGAGGTTTCCTTGCCCATGTTTAACCTGAAGCCATGCGACTTCATGGAGTCTGGAGTCAATGTTAAGGACTCCCAGGGCACCTCCCTCCTGACTGTATACCACTGTGCTGCCCTCTCTGCTGCGTCTGTCCTGCTGGTGGGACAGGACATATCCAAAGATAGTAATGGTGGTGTCTGGGGTGTTATATGGAAGGTATGATTCGGTGAGAATGACTTTGTCAGGCTGTTGCTTGACTAATCTGTGAAACAACTCTTCCAATTTTGGCACTAGCCCCAGATGTTAGTAATGAAGACTTTACAGGGTCAACAGGGCTGGTTTTTTTTTGCCGTTATCTTTTCTGGTGCCTAGGTCGATACCAGGTGATCCATCTGGTTTCATTTCTTTGCAGAGGCTTTGTAGTGATTGTTATAACTGTGTGACTTGCTAGGCCATTTCAGAGAGTAGCTGAGAGTCAACCACATCGCAATGCCTCTGGAGTCACACGTAGGCCAGATCAGGTAAGAACGGCAGATTACCTTCCCTAAAGGACATTAGTGAACTAGATGGGTTTTTCTGACAATCAACAATGATTTCATGGTCATCAGTAGACTCTTAATTCCAGACATTTTTTATTGAATTCAAATTCCACCATCTGCCGTGGCAGGATTCAAACCCAGGTCCCTGGAACATTATCTGTGCTCCTGGATTAATAGTCAAACAATTATTCACTCAGCCATTGCCTCCCCCCATATGGTCTTCTGAATTTAAGTTTTAAAATTATTTTGGCTAAATTTCACACTAATAGCTATTAATTAAAGTAAAATGAAGCGGGGAACCCAACCCAAAAAGTGCAATGGAGTCTGGTTGATGGTTTGAAAACTACATGCGTATTCATTAGAGTTATGTTCCCTGCCCAGTGAAGCAGTTGAGGTTACCTCATTAAATGTTTTTAAGACAAGGATAGATACATTTTTGAACAGTAAAGGAATTAAGGGCTATGGTGAACCAGCAGTTAAGTGGAGCTGAGTCTACAAAAAGATCAGCCACAGTCTTATTGAATTGCAGAGCAAGCTCGAGGGGCCAGATGGCCTACTCCTGCTCCTAGTTCTTATGTTCTTATGTTCTTATTATGTCAGAGTGGGAGAAGTACAGAGTTCGGTGCCTCAGGGCTCAGGACTGGAACCACTAATTGTTTCAATTTACATTAATACCCTGGCTTTGGAAACTGAATACAAAGTAATTGAATTAGCAAATGATACAAAACATGAAGCAATGCAGTAGAAAGAGGCAGCTCAAAGTTGGACCAAGGATGTATGTGGGTAGAACAGCGGCAGATGATACCTAGTGCAAATGAAGGTAAAGTGCTGCACACAGGAAGGAAAATAGACAGTATGTTTACTCCACGGTCATCAACCATAATTTCTTGCTGTTTTTGATGCCAACTTTGCTGCTGAGTATTCTCAACAATTCTTGTTTTATTTTAGATGTCTGACATCTGCAGCATTTTGTCTGCTCACACTCCATGACTGGTGATGAAATAAATCAGAGTGATTTTGTTTGAGACCTAGGAATTCTAGTACACTTAATGCCAAATATGTTCAACCAATGGAGAGGAACAATCAATAGAGTCAATAAGATGCAGAATCGGTAGAATGCAAGTCAGAAGAGGTAATGATCACACTTCCTTGTGCTTTGTTCAGTTAGGGTCACTGGAGGCAGCCCAATGCGTCACAAGGGTTATACTAGTGACAGGAGTCTGAGTTATGAAAAGAGAATGGAAAATAATGGATTGTATTTCACCTGTCCCCACCAAGTGTGTCTTTGGCAGGAAGGGCACCTGAAATAGGGCAGGTGCCAGCCCACCCCACCCTCTCACCCCCCCCCAAACTCATCTCCATAACACAGTGGATGCCAAAATCACTAGCCTGCTTGCCAAATGTAAATAAATAGTTACAGGTGAAGTGAGCTTGGCTATACACTGCCCATGCCGTATTTTGGTTCTCATAAGCAGGTGGGTGGGAGTGAGAAGTCCATTTATCAAAGAGGATTTTAAAAGAGGGGAAACGAAAGAGTAGTACTTTCTTCAGGGGAGGGGGGTGACCTTCGCCCAAGCGAGAAAGACTCCCTTAGATCGTACCCCCCCCCCCCACTTCCTTCTTACCTGTCTGATCTCCAAAATTCACCTACTCCCTTAGCTGACCAATACTCAAGACTTACATCACTACAGGATCACTGGACCTTCTTTGGACTGACTGCAGTCCAGGCAGACCCAAAACTGAGTTCTTGGTGCTGCTGGGTCAGCTGGAGCTGCAGTCCAATTGCGTGGGCCAGCAGCTCCTGACGGTAGGGTTTCCTCCCCAGTGAGGGATGGGTATTCTACCATGAGTCCACTAAACCTGCCCAAAGTGTTTCATGGTTGTGGCTAGGCTTACATGGAGTGAGTTGGCTTCCAAATGATTTCATTCCAGAGATTGGGGTTTCAGAGGGAGCCAAGCAGAAAAATACAGCCCATTATAAACTTGGAAAGGAGGTGTTTGAGGAACAATCTTATTAAGGTACATTAAACTAGAAAATTACTCTAAACTGTGGGATTGGAGCTATTAAATATGGCATCAAACTGGAAGAAGATACTTCTGAACAGATATCATGCAACTCATGATCAATTTGCAGAATAAATACCCAGATATCATGAAACTATTCTTCATATAAAGAATGATCAACAAGTGGAATTAATAACCATATTGGGGAGGAAAATCTCTGGCATTATTTGCTGAATGATTGCACATTATATCAACATTCTTAAATCTGTAGGTATCTTGGTATCTCAGTTAGGTTACTAAGAGATTTGCTTTCCATTGGTTTGCTCTATAAGCCTAAATGAAATGGAGAAACTATTGGTTTACAAGCAATCAACTCTCAGTCACCTGTTGTTCTACTTCATACTTCAAATTTTAACTTGGAGGCTGCCCAACATCAGACACTTTGGGTGGGATTTCCAGCCACGCTCTCCCCAAGACCGGAAAATCCTGCAACTAAGTCAACGGACCTTTGTATGTTCCTTGTCCCGCCCATTGCGACTGCCATGGCAGACGGGACAGGGAAACTTTGGCCCTTTGTGTAAGATTCTCTTGCGGTATTGCTATTGTCATGAAACAGTGAAGGGAGGCCTTTTCTTTGATGTCAACTGGCAGCATTTATAATCCCACAGGGAAGAAGGATGGACATACAGAAATGGGGGAAGGGGGGCAGGACTTTCTGCCCATGCTTGCTCCAGAAACCGGAAAATCATCCCCCCACCCCGAAATCAATGGACTTTTATATGGGGTACCCCAACACCCCCCCAACCCTCATCACCGCCCACTACAATTGTCCCCTAGGTTTCCACTGCATTTCCTGCAGTAATACCTATGGAATGGGAACAACTGCAAGGAGTCTCCAAGCGAAGGTGCCTGCTACCTAAAACCAGCCTTTGTAATGAATTAATAAAATGGCCCAATGCGAATAAAATATGTCAGTCGGTCCTGAGATATCACTTTTTCTCACCTTTAAGGCAATTAGGCAAAGCAGTCCTGCCTTTATAATGAAGAAGGTTACGTTTTGAGCTGCTGTATTGCATTTCCAGTTTAGATTTGAAAAGGAAAGTCACATCACCGTGGTAACATAGTATACCACTGACTTGATGAAGCCACCCCGCTGCTTGATTCCGTACGATAGACTTGTTCTATAGCATCGGCAGAGGCAGAGGGAGACAATAGTGGAAATATGCTTGTGCCTCAGGCACTGAAATTGTCCATCTCCTCCAGCATTCACAGCCAAATATGATTAAACTGCTGTGCCAGGATAAGACTTTGGTTCTTGGCTCTGAAATGTGGCCATGCTCAGGCATTGACCAATGTCTAAGCCTCCAAATGGCAGGCACAGAGCACACATATCTTTCTGGACCAAATAGAACCAGTCCCCCTTATTAGATAAGGTATGTGAATGTTCCCTAACCTCATTGCCTGGTTGTTGGTTATTGGAGTACACGGCCTATCTTATATAGAGAGACTGCAGTCTTACTCTGGTATTTGCTTTAACTAGTTTATTAACACTATAAATAAGATAGGTTACAGTGTAGATATGTCTCTCATGTTTATCTAGTTTTCCAGTGTTCCACTTTCTCTCCTGAAGGTCTAGCACGTATGTAATAGTGTGGTACCCTCAGGTGATGTAAAGACACTTCAGGCTTCATACAGGGGATTGCAGCTGATGGCTACCTTGGGACAGAGCCCCAGTTCTATATGCTTACTACATGGCTACACGGTGATTCTGCCCGAGAGAAGAATCTATCCTCTGGTGTGATTGGTCCCTCAAACTAGATGACCCCCCCCTTCTGCTGTACTGTCTTAAAGAGATAGACCCCATAATCACTGCAACATGGCTGCTGATGTCAGTGTTACATCATGGTCTACATCACTAACTATGAGGACGATTCTGTTAACCTTTTACACCACAGTGAGCTTGAGCAGGAACCAGTGTTGAGGATATTTTCAGAAAAGATTGATTTATTTAAGTTAGAGTTCTGTACCTCTTTGAATACACATTTCCCATTTACAAACGTCCTAGTGCTTCATTTCACCACACACTGACTTACACAACACAACCTGGTTTTAACTGGCTGGACCTGAAAGTGTAGCTAGAAGGAATAACCCTCATGCTTTCAATCCTACATCCAATCACTGTGAGCTGCTGCCAATTGATTTGATTCTGATTTGATTTATAATTGTCATGTGTATTAGCATACAATGAAAAGTATTGTTTCTTGCGCGCCATACAGATAAAGCACACCGTTCATAGAGAGGGCAATGCGAGAGTGCAGAATGTAGCGTTATAGACATAGCTAGGATGTAGAGGAAGATCAACTTAAAAGAGATCGAATTAAAGCATTGTTAGATAGTTTAAAAGAGTTAGAATGAAGTTTTAGAAGCATAGAACAAGAGTAAAAGTTAGAATTAGAAGGTATGCAAGAAGTGACCTCGGTCTGGCGCCATCTTGGATTTAGCATGTCTCTGCCCTTCTCTGCTGATCCCTTCAACTGCCGTCCCTGAGCTTATTCCCTCCAGCAAACCATGATTCCTCACTCTCCCAATACACCCAAGGCTTGATCTCAAACAACCCTGAGACGCGTGCCTGAATTTCCAAGCTCTAATATCTAACTAGCTCAGTTGGCTAGTTGGCTAGAGTGTGGAGCAGAATGACACCAACAGCATGGGTCCAATCCCTGTACCCACCACATTGGTTCATGAAGGCCTGCCTCGTGCTTTATCTGGAGTGATGCCCCTCAAGCTACATGCACACTTGTCTGTAACAGAAAGAGATGTCCATATTCCTTGAAGACGGTGGTTCATTCTCTTACCTGTCTCTAACTGTAAACCACCTGATATAGCTGATATTGTTTGGAGGAAGGAAGAAATATTTGGGAGTCTTTTTTTTTAAACGGAGATTTAGTTCTTGGGACAGCCTCACTCATTAAAATTTGGGCACAGATGAGGAAAGCTGTTCAGGTTATCCTCGCTCGCCCATTAAGGAAGCACACACAGCCTCTCCGTCACAACCTCTAGCTGCTTCTTAAATGATTTGATCTGGAGTAGTTCTAGTACACTGCACATCTCTCAATTTATAAACCCATAAATGTGCCCTGAATAACCAAACGGCAGAGCTCCTTTAAGGATGCAGCAGGCCTGCAATCAGTACATCTGACAACCTACAATGCCAGATTGGCGCACCCGCTTCAGGAGCTGTCACATTATCCCAATGTGAAGGGGTTTTTACGATCCATCACGGACACACACTGAGCAAATTAGTTTCAGATGAAGGTGCCTGTCCTATTGCAGGTTTCTCCACTTGAAGGAGTGTGTCTAAAGAAGATATAATGACCTATGCTGTATCAAAGCTTTGGATTAATTAACAACAAAGAGAATTGGATTACTGATGAGAGTAATTTTTATCAAGATTAAGGCTTTTGGCTGCAAAGCTGAAGTCTATAATACAAGGAACATTATCTCTGCACTGGGATTTAGGTTGACTCAGACTTTGTGCTCAGATGTAGAATGTTGAAAATCCTGAAGGTTTGAATCAAAATCAAAAGTAGGAATAAGCTGTGCTGCTGTGATGAGTGGATCGAGCTGGCATTGGACCAAGAGGCTGAACAAAACAACAGCCTCAAGGGAATCAGTTAACTCCAGATAATTCAAAGTTGTGTCTTTGTGTGTAAAAGGTAAAATTATCCATTAATTTCCATTAGGCAATGTAAATAAAATAACAAAATAGGATTTTAGTACCAAATGAACTGAGTTGCAAGGGCAGTATGGTGACACAGTGGTTAGCACTGCTGCCTCACAGGGATCCCTGTTCAATTCTGGCCTTGAATGTCTGTCTGTGTGGTGTTTGCACATTTTCCCCATGTTTGCGTGGGTTTCCTCTGAGTGCTCCCGTTTCTTCCCACACTCCAAAAATGAGCAGGTTAAGTGGATAGGCCATGCTAAATTGCCCCATAGGGTGGGATCTTACAACCTCACTCAGGCAAGAGCATGAATTCTCGCCCGAGATCAATGGAGATTTCCATTGTCAGATCCTCACCCGTGCCAGTTCTGTGGCAGGCAAGGTGGTAGAGTTCAGGCCTTCATGTTCCAAGATGTGTAGGTTAGGGATATTAGAGGAGTAAATATGTGAGACTATAGGGATAGGACCTGGGTGGGATACTCTGATGGAAAGTCAGTGTAGACTTGATGGGCCAAATGGCCTGCTTCTGCATTGTAGGGATTCTATGATCCTATGAATTTGATTCTAATTAAGGAGGAAGCTCAGATCCCAGCCTAAACATGGGCATCTACCAATGAAGACAATCCTACTTTTATCCTTTTTTAATATTCACTCTCCAGGTGCATGCATTGCAGTTGAGGCTGTGATTTACTTCCCATCTCTAGTTGCCCTGAAACAATAATGGTGAGTCCTCTTCTTGAGCTGAATTTATTTCTGGTGGCTTTTTTGATTCAAGTAAGTAGTTTTGCTTGGCATCTTCAACGTCAACCATATTGGTTTGGTTCTGTGTTTAAACATAGGCTCAGACCAGGCAAGGATTGACAGATTCCTTCCTCCTCAGGGAAACTAATGAACTGGTTGCGTTTTTATGACAACCTGTATAGCTTCATGGTCATATCTGCTGACACCAACTTATTTTTAGAGAAAAAAAAATTCAAATTCTTAAACATGTCATTGGAAGCAGTTGGCTAATAATGCTCTGGATTACTTGTTTAGTAATTAAACCACTACATTATCACTGAACCAAGGTCTCTTCTGTCAGCTCAAGTGGACATTAATGGGGTGAAATTAGGCACAAAGCCATCTAGTTTGAGGCTACATACATGAATTAGAAAAGCATTGGAATCACATCCAATATCATATTGGTTTCAGCAACTGTGGAGCCCTCCTGGTGGCTCATCAGCCCCAGAAATGCTCACAAGAGACTTGACATCTGTTTTAGGACACAAATCATAATTTGATCTGCCCTGAACATACTGGACCTGCTGAGTCAGAATTGCCTGGTGACTTGCATCCTATTCAGTGGTCCTGAAAGTTTTTGTTTAAAGAAATGAATTACTTTAATGTGAAACTAGGAGGAGCAGATTTGGTCTTCCTGGCTGGATTGTTGCTGGTCATGAATATGTCCTATTACCAATTTCTACCTTTCCACACACCATGGTCAAGGACGGATTATTTGAGTCCAGTGGTGGGCAGGTTAATCAAGTGTGCTCTGACCTGGATGGTGGTAGTTGTTGTGACAACACCAATCCAAACAACCAGTGACTACACCATCCTGCTGCTGACCTGAATCTTAAAAATGGTGGATAGACTTTATGGAGTCAGGATTCTTTAGCCTAGCCATTGTAACACAAGAATTTGGCTCCTTGAGCCTGCTGTACCATTTGATAAGTGGCCTCAGCTATACTTTCCTCTCCACTGATCAGCTTTGCTTTCCTTAATTATCAATCTATTTAACTAAGCCTTAAAAATATACAATAACAATGCTTCTTTTCTGCCAGCTGGGAAAAAAAATTCCACAGATGAATGACTCTGAGAGGAAAAATTTCTCCACATCTGTTTTAAATGCGAGATACCTTTATTTTTAAACTGTGCTACTTTATTTTGGTCTCTCTCATAAGGTGAAACATCCTTTCAGCATCCATTCTGTTCAGCCTCCTCAAAATCTTATATGATCACCTCTCATTCTTCTATATTCAAATGAATATAGGCTCAACCTGCTCAACCTTTCCTCTTAAGATAACTTTCTAAATTTCTAAGAATCATTTCAGTGAGCCTTCTTTGTACCACTCCTAATGCAATTACATCCTTTCTGAAGCAAGGAGCCCAAAATTACACAGAGGACTCCAGATGAGATCTCAGTTTTGTTCACCTATAGGAATGTTTCCCCACTTTTTTAGCCGACTCCTCTTGCAATAAATGCCAATATTTCATTTGCCCTCCTATTCATTTGCTGCACATGCATACTTAATCTCTTGTGATTCATACACCAGGACTCCTCTGTACTGCAGAGCTCTCTGGAACCGAGATGAGTAGGATCAGGATTGTGCGGACCAGTCAGGGGAGGGGATGGTTGGTGAGGGCAATGGGTGTTGCTGCAGGGATTGCCTTCTGTGGGTCACAGAATGCCTGATTAAGAAGTCTCCGTCAAACCCAGATCCACAAGGAGGTCACCAGGGCATATCAGCTGTCTCCTTGCAGGTGAAGAGCTCATCTGCAGTTTGTAAATTAGCAATGACTTCAGAAAGAGGTACTTACATGGCCCTTAAATAGCTACTTAAAGGCTGGAATTGGCCTCTAGGAGGGAGAGCAGTCCACCTGGTGGACTGCTTTTAAGATTCTTGTCACTGTTGGAAAGTAACAGACATACCACCCTTGACTTCCCATCCAACTTTTTGACCCCTTCATCTCCCAGCCTACTTTCTGAAGCCCCATAAAATGCTGATTGCAACGGACAATCAGGAAATCCATCTGTGTGGATTTCTTGATAACTTGTTTAGGGATCTTAAGTACAGCGATAACTTTCTGTCCATCTCAGACATTGCACTGATTAAATTCAGACTATTGGAACGATAACTATACAGACAATCCAAATACTGATCTAACTTGAGCCACGGAATCCCTGCCCAAACTCTTTGAAAACCAGAAACATTTTCACACAAAAACCTAGCAACAGAATAATCTGCAATGATCGACAGTGAGCTATTTTTCTGCCATTAGGAATTACCCCAGCTCATGGAAGAATTCAGCAGTCATCATGCATGAAGCTTATAGCATATTGTACTAATCCTTATTTTGGTATAGTTGTAATATAATACTTGCAAAGTGACATTGCTTCAGAAAATGCAATTTTTCTGAATATCTTCAAAGGAAAATCCATATTGACAAATCCTTCCAAATAATTTTTAGCAAGCGCAAAAAAATTCAGCACCAAATTTCAAATTTATTTGGATTGTGACAGTGATTGTTACATTGAAATAATCATCATTAAATGCAATCTGCTTACCTCCCAATTTGAGTTTCTCCTCCTCTTGCAACGCATTTGGCTCTCTTTGTTTACTTTACATTATTATGGTCAGAATTCCTATTAACCTTCTTCCAGGTTCCTGTCAAGCAATTATGTCCTTTTAGATGCTCTTCCCCCTTTCATGTTGCAGTCCCATCAAGTAACTTGATTATGTGGGGCCAATTAACTCTGGATTGGCTATGAGCACTGTCTGATGTTTTAGGCTCACGAAAGAGTGCCTCTCCATCACGGTGAAAATCTCAGAAATGGATGAAATTTCAAAGTCCTGCCCCTGAAATTGGCATTTCCCATCTTCACAGGGACTGGAGTTCAGCAGGAGATTTTTGCCTGTGAGATTCATGGAGGCAACTGGCCAGTTAAGTTATCAGCAGCCTCCATCAAAGTGACATTTTGAACAAACAGGAATGTGAAATCCAGAATCTGCAGATTAGAACAGGTAAGAGAAGGTCTGAATTTGATGAAAACATTTAGATATTAGAGAACTCCTTTGGTTAGGGTTTTTTATAGAATTGATTTTGTGGGATCAGGATGGTGAGTGGTTTGGAGGGGAACTTCCAGGTGGTGGGCTTTCCATGTATCTGCCGCCCTTGACCTTCTAGACGGTAGTGGTCGTGGGTTTGAAGGGCGCTGCTTAAGGAGCCTTGAAGCCTTGATGAGTTCTTGCAGTGCATCATGTAGATGATACACTCAGCTGCCACTGTGTGTTGGTTGTGGAGGGAGTGAGTGTTTGTGGATGGAGTGAATGTTTGTGGATGGAGTGCCAATTAAGTGCGCTGTCCAGGATGATATCAAACTTCTTGAGTGTTGTTGGAGCTGCACCCATCTATTGATTTGATTTACCATTGTCACATGTATTAGCATACAGTGAAAAAGTATTGTTTATTGTTCACTATACAGACAAAGCACACCATTCATGGAGAAGGAAAGGAGAGAGTGCAAAATATAATGTTACAGTCATAGCTAGGGCATAGAGAAAGATCAAGTTAATGCAAGATAAGTCCATTCAAACGTCTGATGGCAGCAGAGAAGAAGCTGTTCTTGAGTCGGTTGGTATGTGACCTCAGACTTTTGTATCTTTTTCCCAACGGAAGAAAGTGGAAGAGAGAATGTCCAGGGTGCATGGGGTCCTTAATTATGCTGGCTGCTTTACCGAGGCAGTGGGAAGTGTAGACAGAGTCAATGGATGGGAGGCTGGTCTGCGTGATAGATTGGGCTACATTCACAACCTTTTGTAGTTCCTTGAGGTCTTGGGCAGGGCAGGGACTATACCAAGTTGTGATGCAACCAGAAAGAATGCTTTCTATGGTGCATCTGTAAAAGTTGTTGAGAGTCGTAGCTGACATGCCAAATTTCTTTAGTCTTCCGAGAAAGTACAGACGTTGGTGAGCTTTCTTACCTATAGTGTCGGCATGGGGGGATCAGGACAGGTTGTTAGTAATTTGGACACCAAAAAACTGGAAGCTTTCGACCCTTTCCACTTCGTCCCCGTTGATGTAGATAGGGGCATGTCCTTCTCCATGCTTCCTGAAGTCAAACACAGTCTCTTTCGTTTTGCTGATGTTGAGGGAGAGTTTATTGTCGCCACACCAGTTCACTAGATTCTCTATCTCATTTATGACACTCCAGGTGCCATTTCCTGACACCTAAAATGAATGAATTGGCTGAACACTGACATCTATGATGCTGGGGACCTCTGGAGCAGGCCAAGATGGACCATCCACTTAGCAAGGCTGACTGAAGACTGTTGCAAATACTTCAGCCTTGTCTTTTGCACTGAAGTATTGGGCTCCTCCATCATTGAGGATATTTGTGCAGCCTTCTGCTCCAGTGCGCTTTTAAATTGCCCCCCACCATTCACGACTAGATATGGCAGATCTGCTGAGCTTAGATCTGATTTGTTCGTTGTGGAGTTGCTTAGCTCTGTCTATTACTTGCTGCTAATATTGTTTGACATATGAGTAGTCCAGTATTGTAGCTTCACCAGGTTGACTTCATTGAATCAGGGTTGATTACATGGTTTGATAGCAATGGTAGAATGGGAGATATACTGGGCCATGAGGTTACAGGTTGTGGTTGTGTACAATTCTGCTGCTGGTATTCTCCAGCCGTTCATGCTCCATTGCTGCTGCCAGCAAGAACAGAGAATTTAGCTTGCAGTCAAATCTCCATTCACTGCAGTGGGACTGGAGAATTCCAGCCACAAGCAAGGTCAATACTTGTAAGCATGACTATGTTAGGCTGATGCAGCTGTGTAAGGTGCTGGTGAGGCCACACCTGGGAGTACTGTGCACAGTTTTGGTCTCCTTACTTGAGAAAGGATATACTGGCACCAGATGGGGTACAGAGGAGATTCACTAGGTTGATTCCAGAGTTGAGAAGGTTGGCTTATGAGGAGAGACTGAGTAGACTGAGGCTGTACTCATTGGAATTCAGAAGAATGAGGGGAAGTCTGATAGAAACATATAAGATTATGAAGGGAATAGATAAGATAGAAGCAGGGAAGTTGTTTCCACTGGCAAGTGAAACTAGAACCGGTGGGAGGGGGGAATGGCCTCAAAATAAGGGGGAGCAGATTTAGGACTGAGTTGATGGGGAACTTCTTCACCCAAAGAGTTGTGAATCTGTGGAATTTCCTGCCCAATGAAGCAGTTGAGGCTACCTCATTGAATGTTTTTAAGGCAAGGATAGATAAATTTTTGAGCTGTAAAGGAATTAAGGGTTCCAAGGTGGTGAGTGGACAGGTAAGTGGAGCTGAGTTCACAAAAACATTAGCCATGAACATATTGAATGGCGGAGCAGGCTCAAGGGGACCCGATGGCATACTCCTGCTCCTAATTCTTATGTTCTCATGTTTTTATGCTTAACCAGCCCATGAGACAACTCTCCCAGTTTTGGCGCAAGCCCACTTATGTTAATAAGGATGACATTTTAGAGTTTAATTGACTTTATAGTCACTTTGATTCAAGTGAGTGGCTAACTAGGCTATTTCAAAGAGCAGTTAAGAGTCAGCCACATTACTGTAGTTCTGAAGTCACATGTAGGCCAGAGCAGGTCAAGGCAGCAGGTTTCCTTCTCTAAAGTATGTTAGTGAACCAGGTGGATCTTTACAATCAACAATGGTTTCATGGCCATCATCATGCTTCAATTCCAGATTTTATTGGATTCTCTGCTGAGTGGAATTTGATCCCGGATCCCCAGAGTATTATTCTGGGTCTCTGGATTATCAGTCCAATGCCAATATGCCACTGCCTCCTCCTGGTCCAAGGGTCACCTCTGTGAAAGTAAGGCACCATTTGGGAGATATAAGGCACCCACTGACACTGTCAAGTATGTCAAAGTTGCTAAAGCTGTCCTGAAATTGTCATCCAGGAAGTGTCAAAGCTATCAAGGGGCTGTTCAAGGATACTAGGTGGGTTGGCATGGTTGTGGTTAGGGCAAGAAGTCATGGATTGGTATGAGTTGGCACTAGGTGGGCATCTGGGATATGGGATAATGGGGATGGGTGGAGGGCAGTAAGTTGGCATGGGAGTAGGAGCATCATGGGGGTCGGTGAGGGGGCATGGTGGTATAATTTGGCATGGATGGGGCATAGGGTTTGTATGGGGATGAGGACTGTAGGCACGATTTTGCATTCCATGATCACTTTTTTATTTAAGCACACTGCCGGAGCACAGAGTCAGGCCTTCAACCCAGCCCTCTCTACACTTGTGTGTTCATTCCAGGGTCACATGCTTCAAACACTGTTTCAGTCACCACCACCACTACTCAAGTCCAACTCAAAGTCCAACTTGAGGCAGACATTTTTCTAAAGATCAGGGGCCAGATTTTCCAGGCTGCACTCACCCCAAAGCCAGAAAATCCTGTCTGAAGTCAATGGACCTTTGCATAAAATATAGATTTTCAACAAGAAAAATGAAGGAATATTTTGACAAGAAAAGTCTTCCTCCTAGATTTTTCTTTTTCTACAGCCTGGAAATTATTCTGTGTGAATATCATTCCTGAAAGGTCTGACTCTAATTTTTAGATACATACGAATGTGCAAACAAGGATTTGGCATGGATGAGGTTAGGGCAAGATTTGTAGATCTAGTGCAGGGGGGAGATATATAATAAATGGCAGAACCATTAGGAGTATAGACACACAGAGGGATCTGGGTGTGCAAGTCCACAGATCCTTAAAGGTGGCAGCACAGATGGAAAAGGTGGTGAAGAAGGCATATGGCATGCTTGCCTTTATTGGATGAGGCATAGAGTATAAAAGTTGGCATATGATGTTGCAGTTATATATAACATCGTTAGATCACATTTGGAATACTGCGTCCAGTCCTGGTCACTGCACTACCAGAAGGATGTGGAGGCTTTGGAGAGAGTGCAGAAAAGGTTTACCAGGATGTTGCCCGATATGAAGGGTATTAGCTAAGAGGTGAGATTGAGTAAATTAGGGTTGTTCGCCCTGAAAAATGAAGGTTGAGGGGGAGACCTAATAGAAGTTTATAAAATCATGAAGGGCACAGATAGGGTGAACAATTGGAAGCTTTTACCCAGGTCAGAAATGACAAACTCAAGGAGTCACGAGTTCGAGGTAAGGGGGGGACAAGATTCAATACAGATATGCGGGGAACGTTTTTTACACAGAGGGTGGTGGGGGCCTGGAATGCACTGCCAAGCAAGGTGGTTGAGGCCAACACGCTAAGATCATTTAAGACTTATCTAGATAGCCACATGAACAGACTGGGAATAGAGGGATACAAACGGATGGTCTAGTTAGGGACACATGATCGGTGCAGGCTTGGAGGGCCAAAGGGCCTGTTCCTGTGCTGTATTGTTCTGTTTTTGTTCCTCATTGTAGGCATAGGCCAGTCAGCCCCTCAAGCCTGTTCTGCCATTTAATAAGATCATGGCTAATCTGGTAGTAATCTCAAATCTGCATCCCACCTACAATGATAACCTATCACCCCCTGCCAAGATGATCCCTAGATTCCCCAATGGCGAAAATCATTTTTCTCTATCTACCCTATCCACTCTCCTTCATTTTTTTTGAAACCTTGATTGAAGCACACCTTAACTTTCCAAATATTAGGGAATACAACCCTAGTTCATATAACCTCTCCTTGTAATTTAATACTTAGAGACCAGATATCATTCTGCACTGTATTCTATTCAAGACCAGTCTATCCTTTCTATGGTGTGATGCACACACAGAACTTAGTGTTCCAAGTGTTGTCTAACCAGTGCTTTATTTAGCTAAAGCGTGAATTCCTCTTTGTATTCTAGTGCTCTTGATAAGAAGACCATCATTTCATTAGCCTTTTTGATTATTGTGCTTTTCATTCATGGTGCTTAAATGATCTATGTACCTGAATGTGTAAATTGTTTTGGATCTCCACGATATCTCAATTTTTTGCCATTTAAAAAGTCACCTGTTTCATCCTCTTTTAGGGTCCAAAGCAGATGACCCCAGTTTCACTCCCACTACAATCTGTCGCCGAAATTTTCACATTCACTTAATCTATCACTATCTCTTTGTAATTGTTTGCTTCAGTCTACATGCTGAGAATGCCACATATCTTCATGTCATCAGCAAATTTGCATATGTGATTTTCTAGTCTTTCATCTAAACTATTCATAACTATGCTGAATAGTATCGTTCCTTCACTGCCACTGTGTCAAATCCTGGAATTGGCTCTCTAACATTGCCCTGTCCAATATATCAGTGGTCTCTTCAAAAAATTAAATCAGGTTTATCAGGCATAACCAGCCATGACAAATCCATCTCTGCTTTTCGATCAGCTGAAACTTTTCAAGATGTTCAGTCACCTTATCCTTAATTATAGACTCGAGCAATTTCTGAACACTAGACATTGGATCTATCGTTTTCCTCTGTCATCTTTCTTAAATAGGAGGGACATGACCAATTTTTCAATCTAAAGAAACAATTCAAAACTGACAGAACTTTGGAAGATTATAGTTAGGACATCCATAATGGTCTTCCCTACTTCCTCTAAAACCTTGGGGTGGATCTGGTCAGGGGATTGTTGCTTTTTGGAGCTATTGTTGTTTTTATTACTATTACATTGCTTATGTTAACCTCCTGTATGTTAACTTCCTGTCCTAGATTCAATATTTATTTTCCTAGCAAAAAGAGAAAGTGCTGAAAAATCTCAGCAGGTCTGGCAGCATCTGTAAGGAGAGAAAACTGCTGACATTTCAAGTCCTTTGTCAAAGCTCAATATTAGTTTTGTTGGGATGTCTGGTATTCTGACCTCTATCTACCTCCATTGTAAATGTGATGCAAAGTAATTATTCTGTGGGAGGGGAGAGTTTTCCTGCCACATCCGCTACAGGAATTGTACCAAGTGGGAAGTGGACCATGCAAAGGTCAGTTCACTTCAGGTAGGATTTTCAGGTTTGGGAGTGAGTGCATCCAGAAAATCCCGCCGAGGTATGTCTGGCATTTGCTTATTTTCATTGACAATGTCACCATTACCTGTTTGCAAGGGTATGATATTTTCCCTGAGTAACCTCTGGTCCACAACAAAACTAAAAATAATGTCAATTTTTGCATTCCTTGCACCTTTCTTTTCATTCTCCCTTTTTATAACCTTTGACATCTATTTGAATGTTCTTTGTATGTTTTCAGTTTGCCAGAATCTGTGCTAATATGGTATTGATGTAGGTTTTTCCTTTTAGTTTTATGTCATATCTGAGCTCTTTAGTTGTCCAGAGCTGTCATTTTTGACAAGTAAAACCCTCATCCCTTTGGGGCATAAATTAATTCTGAGTCATGTTAGAGTCACTGATCTTCCATAATTTAACTCATTAACAGATTTGTTCTGTTTACTTGGACTGTTGCTGCATCATTTCATTGTTAACATTTATTATCTTAGTAGCTGTTTTGTGTCATTCTGGTCAGCAGGCAAGAGTTTTGCATCCAGCTGTCAAGGTCATCAAAATGGTAAGTATTCTTATTGCTTCTGTTTGTCAAAGACTTCACAATAACACAGTCTCAAACATTACACATCTCGGGGGCAATTCCCCCAGCCCACCGCGCTGCTTGAGTAGCGCAGTGGGCCAGGAGACATCAGTGGGCTTCCCGCTGGGGGTCACAGCCTCTGTGTGTCTCCGGTGCTGAAATCCACACCGATTTCTGATTTCAATGTGAAAATTAACATTTGACATTTCATTAGCAGGCCAGAAACTGAAGTCTCCAGGTCTACTGGTGTTCTCTCCCTCCTCCCCCCAGCTGGGGTTGTTCCCTCCAGCAGGTTCCTCTCCTGCTCCCCACTAACAGGGAACAGGTGGCCTGACCCTGCTGGACGGAAAAGAGACCATTGAGGTGCCCCATAAAAGGTGGGGTAAAGGGGGGGGAGGTGCCACTTGGGCAGTGCCAGCCTGGCCTCCTGGCACTGTCCAAGGGATAAGCTGACGATACCCAAGGGGCACCTTGGAACTGCCCGCCAGACACCAGGCAGTGCCAAGGGACTGGGGCCAATGGGGCTTACTGGGATGTGATGGGTGAGAGTCTGGGATGATCGACTGCCACTCTGCACTTGGAATGACTGGGAGAATAAGAGAGCAGGTGATCAGGATTGGCCATCCGGGGGTGGCAGGGGGTGGCAATTGTTGGGGACAGTTGGGGCTTGCCAGGGGGTGGATCAGGAGGTTGGGACTGGCCGAGTGATGGGATTGGGGTATCAAGGATGGCCAGGTAGGGGGATCAGGAATTGGGGATGGCTGAGGAGAGGCGGGGGGGTGGGAGGGTGGCATTCGGGGAGATCGGGCATGGCCATATGGGAAGCAGGGTGGGAGACATGGGGGCTGGCCTGGGGAGGTTCTGGAGACCAGCAATCTTGGGTGGCAGGGTTTTCGAGAAGGCCAGTGATGAGGTTTGCAGGGCTGGCAAGTGATTGGGAGGCAATGCGGGGCCACTACATAAGCGCCAATGTGCATGCTGACAGATCGGTGCATGTGCAGTTGCTTGCTCCACACTATGCTGCTGGCCTCTCGGGTGGGAAAAGTCCCACTCCCTGATTTTCACAGTGAATTACGCTGAGGCTGAAAAAACCAGCAGTATTTATTCCCATTTTCCTGTAGGTTGGGGGGCTCAAATTTTTTGTGAAGAATCCCAGCCCTCATGTTTAAGAATTAAAAGAATGTTCATAAACTACTGGATATCCTTGAGTGCTGTATTCAGCTCATTGAGGTTGTATGATCATTTAAGTTTTCTCTTAGGATTTGAACTGATCATTTGAGCTATCCTTGCCCAAACTTTTATTTCTCTCATCCCTCTAAACCAGATATCCAGCCATTTCTTGTTCAGCTGGAACCAGGGTGCGAGGTATGAATACATTTCTACAAATGAGCTACCTTTTTCCTTCAACTTTCTTCCCTTTCCTCCACTGAACCACATTGGTAAAAATCTTCATGAGCGCCATTCAAGTTACTGCTGTCAGGTTTTTTTTCCCATTTCCTTCCAATTGATCAGTGTGTTAAGGGAATGTTATACTGTGACTTTCTATCACTATCCTGCTCGAATCCTGCTCTTGTAAGAGAGAGTAGCTGAAATTGAAGGACAATCAACCACTATGTTACTGCCTGCACTCCATTTCCCTTCCAACACCCCAGCAGGGAAGGTGTGTGAAATCACCCCACCACCTCTCCTCCATTCATGCTCACACGATAAAATTGATGGCAGGGCCTAGCAAACTATCTGCTTTCCCTTCTGCAAGCCTCAGGAACTACCAGAAAAAGTGTGATAAATTCCCAGGTAGCATCGTCAAGCTTCCTACTTCATTGCTTGAATAGAGTTCAGCCTCTTCTTTCTCTACAATAGGCCAAAAAATAGATCTGTTGAAATTCTAGGTTTAGTATGGCAACTATAGAAAAAATAATTCTGGAAAATTCTGCCCTTCAGTTTTGCCACCTCTATCATTTGATGTCTAATCTGCCATTCATTGCTTATGCTGTTTGTTTTATTTAGTGCAACACAAGTGTAGTCTTCCATTGATTAATGTTGTATCTACAGCATTCTGAGGAGTTTGTATATGTTTGTAGTCCTCTCAATTGTAACCCTTTCCATTGTATATCATGCTTTAATGCGCAGCTTGGTACCACTTTCAGATATGATGTTACTAACACAGGCACAATACACAGTTTAGATGATACTAGGCCTTTGCACAAATGTGAACATGGGGGGGTGGGTGTTGTTGGAGGGACTGGGGGAAGGAGGTGGGAAAGAGGTCAAATCAGAGACAATGCTGGGTAAACTGGTTTGGTTGAGCAGTGGGGACTGTTGTTGGAAAGTTACCAAGGCTGCTGGTCCTATCACAGGAGCTTCTGGAGGTTCAGCAGCTGCACTGGCTGATGTTAAAGTAGATCAGGAATCGTGCGTGCTTGTCAGTGTGAAAGCTCCCCCATTTTCCTCCAGCGAAGATAATGATTCAATTATTCTAAAGTCAGTGTTATGAAGCGGACTTACTCAGTAATAACCGACTCACTGATGCCCAGTTTTGGGTTCTGCAAGGCCAACTCAGCTCCTGACCTCAGGACAAAAGAGCTGAACTCCAGAGGTGAGGTGAAAGTGACTGCCAAGACAGCATTTGATTGAGTGTGACATCCAAGCAAGGCTGAATTCAATAGGAATCATGGAGAAAAGTCTCCACTGGTTGGAGCCATTCCTGATACAAAGCAAAGTTGTTGTAATTGTTGGAGGTCAATCATCTCAGCTCCAGGACATCACTGCAGGAGTCCCACAAAGATATTATTCTAGGCCAATCATCATCATTTGTTTCATCAGTAACATTCCCACCATCATAAAGTCAGAAGTGGAGATATTTGTGGATGATTACAGAATGTTCAGTTCCATTTATAACTCTTCAGATTCTGAAGCAGTCCATGTCCACATGCAGCAGGACCTGGACAATATCCAGGCTTGGGCTGATAAGTGGCAAGTAACATTCAGGTTACACAAATGCCAGGCATTGACCATCTCCAAGAAGAGAGAATCTAACCATCTCCCCTTGACATTCAATGGCTTTATCATAACTGAATCCCCTTTGAATCAACATTCCAGGAGTTATCATTGACCAGAAACTGAACTGGACCAGCCATATAAATACTGTGGCTACAGGACCAGATCAGAGCATGAGACTTCTGTGGTGAATAACTCACCTCCTGAGTTCCCAAAGCCTGTCCACCAACTACAAGGCACAAGTCCAGAGTGTAATGGAATATTCTCCACTTGCCCAGACGAGTGCAACTCCAAAAACAATCAACATTATCCAGAACAAAGCAGCCAACTCGAATGGCACCCCATCCACCACCTTAAACATCCACTCTCTCCACTGCTGAGACACAGTGTGTACCATCTAAAAATATAAATCAGGAATTCAGAAAGGCTCCCCAGTCAGCATCTTCCAAACCAGTGAGCACCACAAGAAGGACAAGGCAGCAGATGCATGGAACATCCACCACTTAAAGTCCCCCTTACGTCACACACATTCCTGATGGAACTATATCGCTGCCGATATCATTCCTGTTGCTGAGTCAAAATTCTGGAACTCCCTATCTAACAGTACTGTGGGCCTTCCTACACCACATGGACTGCAGCTGTTCAGGAAGGCAGTTCACCACCAACTTCTCAAGGGCAATTAGGATTAGCAATAAATGCTATCTTAGCCAGAGATGCCCAAATCCCATGCAACAAAAACAGAAAATGCTGGAAAATCTCAGCAGGTCTGACAGCATCTGTGGAGAGAGAATAGAGCCAACACTTTGAGTCCAGGTAACTCTTTGTCACAATTGAGAGCAAAGAGAATCTGTGAAGATTTATACTATGACAGTAGTGCAGAGGGAGGACAATATGGAAGAGACAGGGATTGAGTCACTGTGGGTGGAGTTGAGGAATAAAAAGGGAGAGATTACGTTGCTAGGGGTGTACTATAGGCCACCCAACAGCCCAAGGTCAGAGGAGGAAGGCATTTGCAGGGGCATTTTGGACAGGTGCAGGAAGAATAGAGTGGTTGTAGTGGGTGACTTTAATCTTCCTGGAGTGAATTGGAGGGGGCCTAGAGCTGGGGGTACGGAGGGAGAGGAGTTTGTGAAATGTGTTTTGGAAGGGTCTCTAGAGCAGTATGTAACTAGCCCGACTAGGGGAGGGGCTATACTGGATTTAGTGTTGGGTATTGAGCCAGGGCAGGTGGGTGAGGTACAGATAGGCAAACATGTGGCTAACAGTGACCACAAGTCCGTCTACTTTAGGATAAAAATGGAAAGGGACGAGCGCCGGCCGAACGGGAGTGTGCTGAACTGGGGAAAGGCGAGCTATAGCAGGATTAGGAGGGAGCTGCAGGACACTGATTGGGAGGGACTATTAGCTGGCAAGTCCACAGTTGGCAAGTGGGAGGCTTTTAAGGGCAAAATGAAATGGTTGCAGGGGAGGTATGTTCCGGTTAAGCGGAAGGATGGGAAAGGTAGGATTAGAGAGCCGTGGATTACAGGGGGTATTGAAGACTTGGTCAGGTAGAAGAGGGAGGCGTATGTTAGGTCGAAACGACTGGTTACGGAGAGTGCGCTGGAGGAATATAGAGACAGTAGGAGGGAGCTAAAAAGGGGAATTAGAAGGGTGAAGAGAGGGCATGAAATGGCTTTGGCTGGTAGGATTAAGGAAAATCCAAAGGTATTTTTTTCCTATATTAGGAGCAAGAGAGTAGTTAGAGGGAAAATTGGTCCTCTTAAGGACAAAAGTGGGGAGTTATGTATTGAGTCGGAGGGAATGGGGGAGCTCCTGAATGAATACTTTGCGTCGGTATTCACGAAGGAGAGGGGTTCGGAATCGTGCGGTCTCTTGGAGGGAGCTGAGGATCAGTTGCAGGAAATATCTATTACGAGGGAGGAAGTGCTAGGGCTTTTAGGCAGCGTAAGGACAGATAAAGCTCCAGGGCCTGATGGTATTTATCCCAGGCTGCTTAGGGAGGTGAAAGATGAAATTGCTGGGCCTCTGGCGCAAATCTTTGTCTCTTCTTTGGACACAGGTGAGGTCCCAGAAGACTGGAGGGTAGCAAATGTGGTACCGCTGTTCAAAAAAGGTAGTAGGGATAACCCTGGAAATTATAGACCGGTGAGTTTGACATCGGTGGTAGGGAAATTAATGGAAAAAATACTTAGGGGTAGGATGTATGAGCATTTGGAGCGTTGCAATCTGATTAGGGATACGCAACATGGCTTTGTTAGAGGGAGGTCTTGCCTTACAAAACTTGTGGAATTCTTTGAGGAGGTGACAAAAACGGTTGACGATGGGAGAGCCGTTGATGTCATCTATATGGATTTCAGTAAGGCGTTTGACAAAGTCCCTCATGGTAGGCTGGTAGAAAAGGTTAAGGCGCATGGGACACAAGGTCAGGTAGCTAGGTGGATTGAGAACTGGCTGGGTAATAGGAGACAGAGGGTAGTTGTGGAGGGGACCTTGTAGGGCTGGAGGCCAGTGACCAGTGGTGTGCCGCAGGGCTCAGTACTGGGACCTCTCCTCTTTGTAGTATACATAAATGACTTGGAAGAGAGCGTAGGTGGTGTGATCAGCAAGTTTGCTGATGACACCAAGATGGCAGGGTTGGCGGGTGCTGAAGTGGATTGTCAGGTGATACAACAGGATATAGATAGGTTGGTGCATTGGGCAGATAGGTGGCAGATGGAATTTAATCCTGACAAATGCGAGGTGATGCATTTTGGAAGGAATAATGCAGAGAGGAGCTATGTGATAAAAGGTAGACAGATTAGGAGTATAGAAATACAGAGGGACTTGGGAGTGCAGGTTCACAAATCCATGAAGGTTGCGACACAAGTGGAGAAGGTTGTTAGGAAGGCTTATGGAATGCTAGCCTTTATAGGAAGGGGTATAGAGTATAAAAGCTGCCGTCTAATGCTTCAATTGTATAGAACGTTGGTTAGACCGCATTTGGAGTACTGCGTCCAGTTCTGGTCACCTTACTACCGGAAGGACGTGGAGTCTCTGGAAAGGGTGCAGAGGAGGTTTACCAGGATGTTGCCTGGCATGGAGGGGCTGGGTTACGAGGAAAGGTTGGAGAAACTGGGACTATTCTCCTTGGAAAGACGGAGGTTGAGGGGGGACATGATAGAGGTATATAAGATACTGAAAGGAATAGATAGAGTCAATAGTGAGAGACTGCTCCCTAGACTGGGTACAAATACGAGAGGTCATGATTTAAGGGTGAGGGGGGAGAGGTATAATTTGGATGTGAGAGGAAGGTTCTTTACGCAGAGAGTTGTGGGGGTATGGAATGCGCTACCGAGTAGGGTGGTGGAGGCAGGAACGTTGGACTCGTTTAAGGTTCAGTTAGATAGACACATGAGTGAAACGAGGATGGAGGGTTATGGTAGGGGCTATTAAATAAGGTTAGAACCTCGGGAGACACTGGAAAAGCAGACTTGTAAGATTAACGTTTTTGTCTTTTATTCCGCAGGTGGAGGTCCACCTCGTTGTCAAACGAGGGGCATGCACACGGTGGGTCGTGCATGGGCTGCTCTTGGAGGTTCCGGGAGTGGCCTAGTACTTCGTGTCGGTGTGTGTGCTTGATCCTGGACCGGTAGACTGGCGCCGCAACAGCTTGGTGACTAGCACTGCTAGCTGTGCAGATACATGGATTTGGGCCTGTGTCTGTGGGAGTTTGTGCATTCTCTCCCTGTGGTTGCGTGGGTTTCCTCCGGGCGCTCCGGTTTCCTCCCACACCCCAAAGATGTGCTCTTAGGCTGATTGGTTTTACCAAATTGACACTATTCTCCCCTGAATCTGGCTAAGTTAGGGGCTCCATTCGTAGACACGCAGGGTAGAATAGGTGTAGGGTGATGCGGCGGCGCAGGCTCATTGGGCCGAAGGGCCTGTTTCCCGTGCTGGGTTGTTCTTTGTTTGTTTGTTGACAGTGCAGGGTGGGTTGAGGAGGTGGAGAGTTGGAATGGAATGGGGCAAAGGGAATGTAAATGAGGATACAGAAGGCTGAGAAGGTTTCTAAGCCTATCCATTAAGTGATCAAAATGCATGAATGGCAGAACATAGAACATTACAGCGCAGTACAGGCCCTTCGGCCCTCGATGTTGTGCCGATCAGTGGAACCAATCTAATGACCCTCTAACCTAAACTATTCCAATGTTATCCATATGCCTGTCCACTGACCATTTGAACGCCCTTAAAGTTGGCGAGTCCACAACTGCTGCAGGCAGGCATTCCACGCCCTTACTACCTCTGAGTAAAGAACCTACCTCTGACATCCGTCCTATAATTATCATCCCTTAATTTAAAGCTATGTCTCCTTGTGTTAGCCATCACCATCCGAGGAAAAAGGCTTTCACTGTCCACCCTATCTAACCCTCTGATCATCTTGTATGCCTCAATTAGGTCACTTCGTAACCTTCTTCTCTCGAATGAAAATAACCTCAAGTCCCTCAGCCTTTCCTCATAAGACCTTCCCACCATACCAGGCAACATCCTGGTAAACCTCCTCCGCACCCTTTCCAATGCCTCCACATCTTTCTTACAATGCGGCAACCAGAACTGTACGCAATTCTCCAAGTGCGGCTGCACCAGAGTTTTAGTACGGTTGCAACATGACCTCATGGCTCCGAAATTCAATCCCTCTACCAATAAAATCTAACACATCGTATGCCTTCTTAACAACCTTATCAACCTGGGTGCCAACTTTCAGGGAGCTATGCACATGTACCCCGAGATCTCTCTGCTTGTCGACACTACTAAGAGTCCTTCCATTAGCCCTATATTCTGTACTCCTGTTACTCTTACCAAAGTGAATCACCTCACACTTTTCCGCATTAAACTCCATTTGCCACCTCTCGGCCCAGCTCTGCAGCTTATTTATGTCCCTCTGCAAACTGTAACATCCATCCTCACTGTCTACAACTCCTCCGACTTTGGTGTCGTCAGCAAATTTACTAATCCATCCTTCTACATCCTCATCTAGGTCATTTATAAAAATGACAACAGCAGTGGCCCCAAAACAGATCCTTGAGGTACACCACTTGTAACTGAACTCCAGGTTGAATATTTCCCATCAACCACCACCCCCTGTCTTCTATCAGCTAGCCAATTCCTGATCCAAGGGGAACAAGGGTGCAAATTGTTAAAAGACTGCTGAAAAATGTGACAATTGTCCGGAAGGGGTTGGAGTGGGGGCACAACATCTTTCCATGCAATCGTAGAAGGTGCAACGCCTGCACCTTTACTTCCTTCCTGCTCACCATCCCAGGTTCTAAACACCCCTTTCAAGTGAAGCAACACCTCACGTGCACCTCCTTCAATCTGGTCTATTGCACTTGCTGCTGCCAATGCGGTCTACTCTACATCAGAGAGATTAAACGTGGTCTGGGTAATTGCTTTGCTGAATACCTTTGGTCTGTCTGCAAGCAGAACTCTGACCTTCCTGTCGCTTGCCACTTCAACACACCACCCTGCCCCCTGTCCACATGTCTGTCCTTGTCCTTTTGCAATGTTCTAGTGAACCCTAATGCAAACTGGAGGAACAGCATCTCTCATCTGATAGGGTACTTTACAGCCTTGTGGACTGAACATTGAGTTCAACAACTTCAGAGCATGAACTCTCTCCTCCACCTTCACCCCATTTCCATTTATTTCATGTTGATTCATCCTATTCATCCATTTTATCATCTTTCTTTCTCACCTCAATTGTTCCACTTTCCATTCCAGATCTCCTTCTTGCCCTTTCCACCTGCCCCGCCCCCCCACCCCCTCTTAAGGGCACCTGCACCTCTGTTCTGCCATTCATGCATTCTGATCACTTAAGGGGTACGTTTAGTATCTTTTCAGACTTCTATGTCCACATTTATATTCTCTTTGTTCCATTCCGCTCCACCCCAACCACCACCTCCATCAGCCCCTCCCCCCCTCCCCCCCCCCCCCCCCCCCCACGCTCATAAATATAAATTTCCGCTGATTCTCTCTGCTCTCAGTTCTGAAGAAGGGTCATCCAGACTCGAAACAATGGCTCTAGATGCTGTAAGACCTGCTGAGGTTTTCCAGCATTTTCTGTTTTTGTTTCAGATTCCAGCATCGGCAATATTTTGCTTTTACCCACATCTCATGAATGGATATATTAGCAAAAATAATGACAACACTTGAAAACTAATTCGCCAGCTGCAAAGCACTATGAGCAGCCTAATGAGGTGAAAGAGGCTATATGAATTAAATGCAAATTCCTTCTTAGAGTTAAGACACCTCCACTGTGTTGGGCATATATCAAAACATGGCCTACCAACTTTCACTTGGTACACCCATCCAAAAACCAGGTAGCCAGAAAATATTATTCAAGTCCTTGTCCAAAACATGTAAGCAGTTAGCTTTTCAGGACTCACTACGGGCAGCCTAAAATCACAGCTCCGTTCACTATCCTTCTTTCTGTTCAAAGAAGATATTTATGAATGCGTTTCTAATAACATATTTTATGACAAAACAATGTCACACATCCTGCTCTCAGTATATGTCTGGAATATTTAAACTTGAATATGCATGTCCTTTTCATGTTAAAACTGTAACTTGTTAAATATTAGAAAAGGGTTTTGAAGTGTGTGCATGCTAAGTAGTTTTCAATGGCAGCTCTTGCTACCAAAGATTTCTAACTCTTTGCTTTGCAAAGTAACTTTTCTTATTTTGCATGTTAGATATACTGAATATATTCCCTTTCTTTTGTTTATACCACCACACTTTAAATGATTGTCACTTCAATGAAATTAAGTTCTTTAAGAAGGAGGTTAAATGTTACATTTCATAACACATTGTATAGCTGTTGCAGCTGTTGTTTATATGTGCTACTTATATACAAGAGAAACAATTTATGAACAAATTAATAGGATACTGGTCTGACTTTTGAAAATCATGACAATGCAATCAATGGCTCTTTTCAATTAATATAAAAGATGTGTTTACGTTTGCCGGCAATATTATAATGCCGCTGTGGCTAAACTGGAAAAGTGACATGGGTCAGGGACAAAGAATCTGAAGTTGATAAACTGACTTACTGTCAGGGGGAAAGTGTCTAAAATGCCACAGTAAATTAATGTAGCCTGAATGCTTCAGCCACTTTCAACCACAACCATCAAAGACAGGCTAACTGGTTTTCCACTGCATTGCTGTTATGTGTACAAATTGTGGTATGTGAAATACTTTGGAGACATTTCTGAGATGTGGCAAGGCAATGTGTAAATGTAATTCTTCCTCTCAAAAGAACACATAAACATATAAAGAGATGGACCAGAAAAGGCAGGCTTGTCCACCAAGCCTGTCCCAAACATCCATGATACAACAAAGCACCACAGTCTCCAATTTTTCCTTCCAAAGCAGCTGTGCAATCTCTTGAGAGATTGAAAAAACAAATGAGCAAAAGTCTAGGCCAATTCGGGGAGAAACATTTGGTAAAAAATATCTCAAAGCTCTTAAGACGAGTTCGATGAGCTCATAGGTCCCCATGAGCTACAGAACCTATAATCCCATTTAATTTAAATCAGTCTTTTCGATTACTGAACTAAAATTAATCAATATAGTCAATTTTTGGAGAGAGCTGAAGATATCTAATTAGTTTTAGCCATGCTGCAGATTCTCAATCATATATCGTAATGGCATTTTAAATGACCTATGGATGAGTGCTGTTTAAAATATTCGAAATTGAATGTTAAAATGAATGTGCCCACCTCGCTGATACTAATCACCCACATAGCATGTGCAATTTACTAATCGCAAACTCTATTTAAACTGCTGAGGCAATACTCTACCAGCATACTTCCTACATCTATGCTGAAAATACCAGCCGGAATTCTCCAATATTGTATGGCCAATGTGAACAGAGGATTTGGCGCTCAGCCAAATCTCCATTAACAGTAGGGGGACTAGAGATTCCTAGCTGTGGGGGAGTTTGGACAATTCAGGCCATCATCTCTACGATTTCACTCTGGCCTGCTGCCTCCTAGACCATGGAGGTTTATGGCAGTTATTGCCCATCTCTGATTTAAGAGTCAACCACATTACTGTGGGTCTGGAGTCACATGGAAGCCAGACCAGGTAAGGATGACAAATTTCTAATCCTAAAGTGAACCAGATAGGTTATTACAATAATCAGCAGTGGTTTCATGGTCATCAGTAGACTTTTTTTTAAATTCCAGATTTTGTGAATTTAGATTTTACCATCAGCTGTGGTGAGATTCAAACCTAGGTCCCCAGAGCATTACCCTGAGTCTTTGGATTACTGGTCCAGTGACAACACCACTACGCCACACTCCACTTAAATCTTTCATAGCATGTCTATGCAAGCGTTTTACTCCTGTAATGCAAACTAATCTTACACTTTTCCCACAGCACTGCATGTTTCTCTGATTCAAATTTTGATTGATTTCTCTTTTAAAAATACAATAGTCACTGCAGCAACTATTCCCACTAGCAAGCTCCCATGCTCCAAGAATTTTTTTCATAAATAAATTTCACCCAACCTCTCTCCATACTCTCTTCATGATGATATTATGCTGATTAACGTTGAGGAATAGTATGTCCCTCTTTTTACACTGTCAACGTTTTAAAAATTTGGATTATTTTTTCTTGAGATATGGACATCACAGACAAGACCAGTGTTTCTTGACCATCCCTAATTGCTCTTGAGAAATCTCTTTTCAGCTTTCAAATGATTGTCAGTTTTCTCTTAAAGAGGGAATAGTCTCTGATTCACCCAATTTGTGTGGCAAAGCATTCTATGCTTCAACAACACTCTTCGTAAAACATCTCTTTTTATCCTCTTTCCACAATCATTAACTGGCAATCTACTACCCCTCTCTTTGCCAGTGGAAATAGCTCAGTATTTCAAGACTCACTTCGTATCTATGATACCTCATCTCAGGCACTGGTGAATCTCACAATGGTTTATCTTAGCTATTACAGAACACTCAAAACTGCACAATAACTGGAACCATGGCCCAACTGTGTATACATTTATCAGTATTTCTTTGCTCTTTTATACCATCCACCTGTTTATTACACTGAAATGTCACTGAACCTTTGACGGCATTCTGATCTCAGCGGAGATCAGTGATAATATTTCTCTTCTTTTAGAATTGTAACAGAATGAATTCTGAACAGGACAGTTGTGGAACAGATTGGCACCCGAACAGCGTAGCTTAACAGAGAAATTAGTGACAATGGGAAGCTCTGTTAAGTATTGATAAGTGGAATCTAAAAACTGAAGCCAAGTTTGGCAGCTTGACTTAAACTTAGAACTTTAGTAATTCTGGTAACAGAACTTGCCTGCCAGTGGCAATCAGTTGCAAGCATTTGTTTTCGAAAAGGTGCTAATCGCCAGGTGTAAGGCAGTTTACTCATCACTGAGAACTTGGAAGTAGTATAAAGAACAAGAGGGCCTGAACAGCGTAGCTTAATAGAGAAATTGGAGAGAGTGGGAATTTGGAGAAAAGTGGGAACAATCTAGTATGTAAAATTAATATATATAAATAATTGAAGAATATAGATCATAAAAGTTAAGTTACAACTACCAGAGGTGGCACAGTGGCACAGTGGTTAGCACTGCCACCTCACAGCACCAGGGCCCGGGTTTGATTCCCGGCTTGGGTCACTGTCCGTGTGGAGTTTGCACATTCTCCCTGTGTCTGCACTGGTTTCCTTTGGGTGCTCCAGTTTCCTCCCACAGGCCAAAGATGTGCAGGTTAGGTGAATTGGCCATGCTAAATTCTCCCTCAGTGTACCAGTGAACAGGCATGGGAGTGTGGCGACTAGGAGATTTTCACAGTAACTTTACTGCAGTGTTAATACAAGCATACTTGTGACTAATAAATAAACATTACTTTAGGAGCTGACCTGCGAGGAAGCAGTGGGGCAGAGCACAGCACTCTCTACATACTTGGTAGTAAATGGGTAAATTGTTTTCTCCACTTTAAAACTACATTAAGGTAAGAGTTCCAGCTTTTCTGTAAAAAAATGAACTTTTAGTAAATTTCAACTGGGCATAAATTTAATGTAAGAGTCTTTAAACTAAAATTATGGAAGGGGAGCTCAGTCCTATGTGTTGCACTGCCTGCTATGTGTGGGGATTCATAGATGCTCCTTGCAGTTTGGATGAGCATTTGTGTGAGAAGGGCCATAGGTTAATCCAACTTGGGCTCTGGGTTTCAGAACTTGAAAGTTGGCTCAAGGCAGTGAGGTGCATTTGCAACACTGAGAGTAACTTGAATAACACGTTTTTAGACGTGGTCACTCCACAGCTGAAGGAAATGCAGTCAGAGAGTGAATGGGTAATCACCAGTCAGGAGAAGGAAGGCAGATAGGTTAGTCCCAGAGTGTATCTTGCTCAAGAACTGTTCTTCTCTGTTGGGTAGTGGTGAGAGTGACGTTTCCTCTGTGGACAGCATTCAGACAACGAAGTCTCTCAACACCAGGTTAAAGTACAACAGGTGTATTTGGTAGCAAAAGCCACTAGCTTTTGGGCCTCTGACCCTTCGTCAGGTGAGTGGAGAATTCTGATCACAAACAGGAGATGTAAAGACACACACTCAGTTTACAGAATACTGGTTAGAATGCGAATTTTTACAGCTAATCCAGCATTCAGAGCCATATTCACAGGTTCAGTTGCACAAGATGGGAGGAGTAAGTGTGGAAGAGCAATAGTGATTGGAGACTGGATAGCGATGATGTGGAGATTCTAGTATTAGACTGGGATAGTCACAGTAAGAAGTCTCAGAACACCAGATTAAAGTCCAACAGGTTTATTTGGTAGCACGAGCTTTCGGTGTGCTGCCCTTTCATTCGGTGAGTGGCCACTCACCTGATGAAGGGGCAGTGCTCCATAAACTCATGTTACCAAATAAATGTGTTGAATTTTAACCTGGAGTTGTAAGACTTCTTATGGAGACTAAATGGTGAGGGGGCCAGACAGGTGCTTCTGCAGCTGCAGAAGTGACTCTAAGGTAGTGTGTTACACCCATTGTGCCAGTGTCAAGGATGTCACTGTAGGACATTCTGAAAGGAGAGGGTGAACAGTCAGATATAGTGGTTCACATTGGTACCAACACATACCTTAACTCTGCATTCCAGACCGACAAGTCTTTTCCCTCTATATTCGGCTGTACATCATCCCATACTCTAATTCCATACCATATTCCATCCCCCTGCCAAATTAATTTGATCATCCCCCACCACTCTCCCCTCCTAATCCACCGCTGCTCCCCCAACCCCACAGCAATAGCAAACCTCCCTGCAAGGATGTTCATCCCATTCCAGTTTAGGTGCAACCCGTCCAACTTGTACAGGTTTCATCTTCTCCAGAAATTGACCTATTGATCCAGGAATCTCTCTCCTCAGCCTCGCTTTTATCGCCTCTATCCTCCTAGGGCTATACTCACTAACATTCACTAGCACTGGGAGTAATCCAGAGATTACAGTCTTTGAGGTCCTGCTTTTCAATCTGTGACCAGCTCCCTAAATTCCTGCTGCAAGACCTCATTCCTCTTTCAAACTATGACTCCTTGATCAAAATTGCAACACCACCTGCTCTTTTACTTCTCCCCCTGCCCCTTCCTCAAACATGTCTCTGTGATAGCAACAGTATCATATTTCCATGAGTTAAGCAACACCCTTAATTCATCTGCTTTACTCGCAACTTCTCTGAGAAACCTCCCATATAAGCTTTATGGAAGCCCTTGTGAAAATTAATATACACAATAACCACTGCATTCATATTATCCATGAAGTCAATTACTTCTTTAAAATACTGTGTTAAATTTTGCTCATTCTCAAATCAGTGCTGGCTATCCTAGTCTAATAGTTTACCTTGCATCTCTGAACACCACTAATATGATGATGAATTATGATTTCTGAGGGGTTGGGAGTTTGAACAATAGATAGATTAAAATTTATAAAACCTGAAAGCTGACCCGAATGTACTTCTAAAACAAAAATAAAAGCAAAATAGTGCAGATGCCCGAAATCCGAAACACTTCAGTTTTAATGGAAGCAAATGACTAACCTGCTCTTGAGTGGTGTTTAAATATGTTAATGACACTATTTGCCATGCACTTGAACAGACTTTTAGAAATAACAGTTGAGAGCTGAACTCGGGAAACCTGGCAGCTGAAGAGAACATTTAGATCTTTCAGACAAGTGCCTTTCCCGCACTGCTTGTGGGCCAGGAAGACCAGAGGGCTTCCCTCAGGGCCCAAAAGCAAGCCTGCATTATTTCCCACAACAGCCTCTTAATCCATGATCTCTTCAAACCCACAACACCCCTCCATTAGCCCCATGCTCACAATCTTCAGGCTTCAATCCACTAATTAGTTCCCCAACTCAATTTCTCTTCAGCAGTCACCCCACAATTTCCTCCCATGTGCTCACATCTACCCCCCTCTCCCACCCCCACCAACTTGCAAACTTTTCAAAAATTGCAACCAATTTACAAGCTGTATTCTCCCATACTTTAGTTCACATCCCTGCCATCTGTGCCCAACCCACGCTCCCCCTCTCACCAATCTGCCTCTGTACTCAGCCAGTGCAGGCATGTCCCCACCCTCACCAGCCAAACAACACTTCAGCCGTTCAATCACATCGTCCACTGAGCAGGAAACAGACAACAGTTGAAATTAGGTCCTATTGTTAGAGTTGGCAGGGTCTCTGTAGTACTCGCATTTCTGGGTTTCCCAATCATCACAAACCCTACAAGAAGTGTTGCTATAACATTGAAATTGAGCTCCCACAGTGCTTTTGAGCAACTGAATTAAATTTGATACTAGGCAGCCAGGTTTCTCAGGGTGAGATAACCCAGAACTGAAATTGAAATGTGAACAGTTGGAAGAAGCAGTTAAATGCTTTTTATAGAATGATGAGTGCTCCCTGCAATCTTTCAAGGAGGTTTTCTGCTGCAATTAGTTTCTCCTCCATTTCAATATGTGATCCCAAGCCTTATGACCAGAAATTCTTGCCTTTCTCCCAACTGGTAGTCCAACAGACAACACGGTGGCATTGTGATTAGCACTCTTGCCTTATATCACCAATACCCGGGTTCGATTCCCGGCTTGGGTCTATGTGAAGTTTGCACGTTCTCCCTGTGTCTGCGTGGGTTTCCTTTGGGTGCTTTGGTTTCCTCCCACACTCCAAAGATGTGCATGTTAGATTGATTGGTCATACTAAATTCACCATCAGCTTCAGGGGGTTTATCAGGGTTAATTCATGGGGTTACAGGGATAGGGTCTGGGTGGGATTGTGGTTGGTGCAGACTCAATGGGCCAAATAGCTTCCGTCTGCATTGCAGAGATTGTATGATTCTATAATATCCATCTTATGTTCTACAGTCCTTGTCAATCCCCATATGTACTATGGCTGATTGACAGGGGCCAACTCCAACATCTTGTCAATCTGGCCAAGTGCTAGGACGTAACTGAATGTTAAATTCAGCAGGATCCCTTTTGTCTCAGGATTTCCAGCTTCCACCCCTCCTCCCATTTTCCCCTATCCCAATAAATATCAAGACCATTTAATCTCTGTTGACGATCTAAATAGAGCCTTGTGGTAAAATCGTAGTACCCCAGTGCTTCTTGACTTGCCTGACCTCAGGAAAATCATGCATTTTTCAAACCAATATCTGAAGTGTCTGAATAATGACATGAAAAGCAGGATTCTTTTGGGTTTAAAACAAACGGCATTGGAAGAGGCATTGAAAAGACACGTTTTTTAAGGCAGCTAAGCATTGATAATACTCTTTACTGTCCTCTGGTTGGTCCTTTGCATCAGTGTGGAGCAGAATTCGCTACCTGCCAGCAGAAATAGAAGCAATGCAGACGACTAAAAAACAAGCCATTCTTTCCCTGTTGGTGCCCGGTTCTTGGTATTGAAATTCTTACTCAGTACAAATATGCATAGGATACAGCATAAACAACTGTGAAATTTGATTTGGATTGCCACAACTCAGTTATAGGTAGTCTCATGAGGGAGAGTGATAAAAAAAACATTTCCAGGACCTGAAACTGATCCTGTGGGGAAATCACCGCACAAAGCAAAGTATTTATATATGTCATGGTCGAACTACTTTCTCTTGCCCCATTTGTGCTTTAAAATTGTTGCAGCACATTTTTTTTTTATCCTTGGCTACAAATTCCACTTTGAATGCCAGGCTGAAACTTTCCTGTGTTTGCTAGTTAGTAATAGTCTGAAGTGAAATGACTTTGGGCAATCGTACTTGGCACTACATTGAAAATCTTTTGGAAAGGTCAAGAGGATGGCTCCTGTGGGAAATTGAAATGTTATATTAGTGCAGTATGGGAATGCTGCACTGGGGTTAGTGCAAAGACATACAATATTGCTGATGAGGAGTTTCACTGAGTTACCTGTCAGATGTCTAATCTGAACGCTAAATACACGCACTTCCTCATATTCTCAGCAATTGCAAAAATGAATCATTTAATTGTGGAGAAAAGCAAGCATTCCTTCACTTTTGTAAAGAACAATTTGCAGTGTAAGGTGGGACACTCTGCTTCTCCATACTGCAAGTAAACCTTACTGTGGGGAATAAACACCTTCAGTAAACATGAAGGAAATAATTTCTCTTCTGCAGCGCCGATCACATTTAAGAGAAATCTCAACCTCTTACCAGACAAAACTTGAAGGTCAGCATCATTTCCAGTTCTGGAGCTTCCGGGGTTTTCTGCCAGGCAACGGTAGGACCCACCATCCCCTGCCTGAAGCCTGCTGATCACCAAAGATCCAGAGGGCAGGACAGCCATTCGGGTGTCATCAGCACTTAACTTCAGATCGTTGTAGTTTTTCTGCCAATGAATGGATGGCATGGGCTCACCAGTAACTTCACATTTCAGTAGGGCAATGTCTCCCACATAGGCAGTTACTGACTTGGTCTGTGAGATGAATCTCAGTGGACCTGGAAATAAATAAGTTGATATTTATTATATGTTATTGATGGATAAAAGTCAAAGCTTTGACATTACACTGATGACATGACACAAGGGTTATTGCTTTCAGTGGAGCAGAGCTTTACAATGACCTCCTGGCATTATCACTAGACTATTAATCCAGAAACTCAGCTAAAGTTCTGGGGACCCGGGTTCGAATCCCACCATGGCAGGTGGTGGAATTTGAATTCAATAAAAAATACTTGGAATTAAGAATCTACTGATGACCACGAAACAATTGTTGATTGCCGGAAAAAAAATCATCTAGTTCACTAATGTTCTTTGGGGAGGAAATCTTCCATCCTTACCCGGTCTGGCCTACATGTGAATCCAGATCCACAGTAATATGGTTGACTTTCAACTGCCCTCAGGCAACTAGCGATGGCAATAAGTGCTAGCCAGCCAGCAAAGCCCATGTCCCATGAATGAATTAAGAAAAGGTTACAACCTAAGAGAGGTTTACACAAAATGCTTTTTCTTAACTACTACTATACAAGTATAACATAGATTAGAAGTGACTGGGAGATGCAGGAAATGTACATTTCGAGTATTTGGGTAGAACATTATTCAGGATACTGTCTACTTTTGTGTGTTGGTGCATTTCTTTTTCCACATGCAGTTCACATTCAAACGTGAATTGGATTGTTGGAACGGAAAAGTATAAAAAATTCCAGAATGAAATAAGAATTGCCCATTCAAGTCCAGTAAGATTACTTGGACTTCATTACGTCCTTCCCATTCCCAAAGTGACAGAAATCTCTTCTGTTGGTGTAAACATTTTTACATTGATTCCCACAACTTAGTTGTAAGAACATAAGAACATAAGAAATAGGAGCAGGAGTAGGCCATCTAGCCCTTCGAGCCTGCCCCGCCATTCAATAAGATCATGGCTGATCTGTTGTGGCTCAGTTCCACTTTCCCGCCCTCTCCCCATAACCCTTAATCCCCTCTCTTATCAAAAACCCATCAACCCGCTTCTTAAAAATATTTAGCGAGGCAGCCTCCACCACTTCAACGGGCAGAGAATTCCAGAGATTCACCACCCTTTGAGTGAAGAAGTTCCTCCTCAACTCCGTTCTAAACCGCCTCCCCTTTATCTTGAGGCTGTGCCCCCTAGTCCTACTGTCTTTTTTGAGCGGGAAGAGTCTCTCCACCTCTATCCTATCCATCCCATTCATCATCTTATACGTCTCAATGAGATCTCCCCTCATTCTTCTAAACTCTAGCGAGTACAAGCCTAGTTTATTCAGCCTCTCCTCATAGCTCAACCCCCTCAACTCCGGTATCAGCCTAGTAAACCTCCTCTGCACTCCCTCCAGGGCCAAAATATCCTTGCGCAGGTGCGGCGCCCAAAACTGCACACAGTACTCCAGCTGCGGCCTCACCAATGCCCTATACAGCTGCAGCAAGACCTCCTGAATTGACTGATTGTCTTCTGGTAATCCAAACTGGTTAAAAAGTATATGAAAAAAGACATTTTATGGGACTATAATAACCAACGCACTACTAGAAGAAATTAAATCCATAAAATACACTAGTTTAGCCTTATCTGGAGTACTGCTTCCAAATCTGGGCACTGTACTTGAGGAAGGATGTGAAGGCATTGGCTAGAGTATAGAGGAGATTCACAAGAATGGCTCCAGGGATAAAGAACCATAGCTATGAGGATAGAGTGGAGAGGCTGGATCTGTTTCCCTTGGAGAAAAGAAGGCTGAGAAGAGATTTGACAGCGGTATTCAAGATCCTGAGGGATATGGACAGGGTATATAATGCAAAATTGTTTGCTCTCAAAGGTACATCAAGAACTAGAAGACACAGATAGGAAATAATTATCAAAAGGAGTACACATGATGTGAGGATGGCTGGATTCTGAAACAAACTTTCTGAGTATGTGGGGGAGGTAGGTTTGATCGGGTATTCAAAAGTGAATTGGATTGCTAGCTGAAAAGAAAGTGTGAAAGGTTACAGGAATAACACAGGTGAGTGGGAGTAGGCAAAATGCTCTTTTGGAGTGCCAGTGCAGACTTGGAGGGTCGAATGACCTCCTTCAGCACTGTAACAACTCCGTAGTTCTGTCAATATTACATTCATTATAATATTAATGTTACATATATATTAATATTGTTAACAGGCAACTTTGGTAATACTCAGCAACTAAAAATAGATTAAACTCATGTATAATTGAATTGAACTTTCTCATTATCTCTTGAGCACATCCAAAGAGGCTAATGTTGACAGTAAATTTTTTTGTTTAAATACATTTCTATAATAACATTGGAGATAATACTAATCTATAAAAGTGGGTGGGTTGGCACTGGATGGGATGTAAAAATGTTTAAATTCTCAAACCTCATCCTAATTCACCACTTCCAGGTTAAATGGAGGTAGGACAGAGACAGGGACAATCTGTGCCCGGGGGCATAAGGATAATTTAATTATTCTAACGAGACTGGGAGTTTTACAATAAACCCTTTCTACAGACTTAACACAGGCCAGCAGATTTTCACAGATCCTGGGAAATCTTGCAGCTCAAGGGAATTTGGTACATTTTGAGGAAAATGTCACACATTCCTACAGCAATGCTTGTGCGACAAGGGGAGCAGCAGTGCCTCCCCCTGCCCCACTAAGCTCAGCTCCTTCCCTGTCACTGTTAAAACTCCTACACAGCTGTTAAGAAACCCGAATATCTGATTTTCCCCATCAAATCCCCTCTCAATTTAAAGCTGCAGGGCTCAGTACTGGGACCTCTCCTCTTTGTAGTATATGTAAACGACTTGGAAGAGGGCGTACGTGGTGTGATCAGCAAGTTTGCGGATGACACCAAGATGGCAGGATTGGCAGATACTGAGGAGGACTGTCAGGTGACACAGCAGGATATAGATAGGTTGGTATTTTGGGCAGATAGATGGCAGATGGAATTTAATCCTGACAAATGCGAGGTGATGCATTTTGGAAGGAATAATGCAGGGAGGAGTTACATGATAAAAGGTAGACCGATTAAGAGTATAGAAATACAGAGGGACCTGGGAGTGCAGGTGCACAAGTCTCTGAAGGTGTCAACACAGGTAGAGAAGGTTGTGAAGAAAGCTTATGGAACGCTAGCCTTTATAGGAAGGGGTATAGAGTATAAGAGCTGCCGTCTAATGCTTCAGTTGTACAGAACGTTGGTTAGACCGCATTTGGAGTACTGTGTCCAGTTCTGGTCACCTTACTACTGGAAGGACGTGGAGACCCTGGAGAGGGTGCAGAGGAGGTTTACCAGGATGTTGCCTTGCATGGAAGGACTGAGTTACGAGGAAAGGTTGGAGAAACCTTTCTCCAACGTTTTCTCCAAGCTCTTCTCCTTAGAAAGACGGAGATTAAGGGGGGATCTGATAGAGGTGTATAAAATAATGAAGGGAATAGATAGAGTCAACAGTGGCAGGCTTTTCCCTAGACTGGGGACAATTACGAGAGGTCACGATCTAAGGGTAAGGGGGGAGAAGTATAATTTGGATACGAGAGGAAGGTTTTTCACGCAGGGGGTTGTGGGGGTATGGAACATGCTACCCAGTAGGGTGATGGAGTCAGGCAAGTTGGACTTGTTTAAGGTTTACTTAGATAGACACATGAGCAAAACAGGGATGGAGGGTTATAGTAGAGGGTATTAAATAGGGTCAGAGCCTCGGGATGACACCAGAAATGTAGTATTACATGTTAATGTTTTGTCTTTTTATTCCACAGGTGTCGGTCCACCTTGTTGTCAAACGAGGGGCATGCACACGGTGGGTCGTGCGTGGGCTGCTCTTGGAGGTTCCGGGAGTGGCCTAGTACTTTGTGTCGTTGTGTATGCTTAATCCTGGACCAGCAGACGGGCACCGCAACAGCTCAGACACATGGATTTGGGCGTGTGTCTGTGGGAGTTTGCGCATTCTCCCTGTGGTTGCGTGGGTTTCCTCCGGGCGCTCTGGTTTCCTCCCACACCCCAAAGATGTGCTCTTAGGCTGATTGGTGTACCAAATTGACACTATTCTCCCCTGAATCTGGCTACATTAGGAGTTCCATTCACATCCACACAGGGCAGGGTAGGTGTAGGAAGATGCGGCGGCGCGGGCTCGTTGGGCTGAAGGGCCTGTTTCCCGTGCTGGGTTGTTCTTTGTTCTTTATATCAGTTTAACAGTTACAGTTTCAGACTGGAGAAGATCTTCAGTCCATCAAACCCACATATATACGGTGATCCATGGCCACATTTCAAAGAACAAGTAACAAAGAAAATTACAACACAGAACAGGCCCTTCAGCCCACCAAGCTTGCACTGACCATGCTGCCCATGTGAACTAAAACCCCCTATCTTTCCAGGGACCATACCCCTCTATTCCCATCTGATTCATGTATTTGTCAAGACACCCCTTAAAAGTCACTATCATATCTGCTTCCACTATCTCCCCTGGCAGTGAGTTCCAGACACCCACCAACCTCTGTCTAAAAAACTTGCCTCATACATCTCCATGAAACATTGTAACTGCAACTTAAAATTATGCAACCTGGTAACTGACTCTTCCACTCTGGGAAAAGGCTTCTGACTATGCCCCTCTTAATTTTGTAGAATTCTATCAGGTCTCCCCTCAACCTCCGTCATTCCAGTGAGAACAAACCAAGTTTCTCCAATCTCTCCTCAGGGCTAATGGCCTCCATACTAGGCAATAAGCTGTTAAATCTTTTCTGTATCCTCTCCAAAGCCTCCACATCCTTTTGGTAGTGTGGTGACCAGAATTGAACACTATATTCCAAGTGCAACCTAACAAAGGTTCTTTATGGCTGAAACATGACTTGCCAGCTTTTAAATTCAATGCCCTGACTGATGAAGGCAAGCATGTCGTATGCTTTCTTGACTACCTTCTCCACCTCCGTTGCACTTTCAGTGACCTGTGTACCTGTTCACCCAGATCCATCAGCCTACCAACACTCTTCAGGTTCTACCATTTATTGTCTATTTCCCATCTGTATTAGACCTTCCAAAATGCATTACTCCACATTTGTCTAGATTAATCTCCATCTGCCATCTCTCCGCCCAAGTCTCCAACCAACCTATATCCTGCCATATCCTCTGATGGTCCTCATCGATGTCCGCAATTCCATCAACCTTTGTATCATCCACAAACTTACAAATCAAACCAATTACATTTTCCTCCAAGTCACTTATACATTACAAACAACAAAGGTCCCAGCACTGATCCCTGAGGAATGTCACTAGTCACAGCCCTCCACTCAAAGGCATCCTTCCATTGCTATCCACTGTCTTCTATGACTGAGCCAGTTCTGTGTCCATCTTGCCAGCTCACTTCTGATCCCATGCGACTTCACCTTCTGCACCAGTCTGCCATGAGGGACGTTGTCAAAGGCCTTACTGAAGTCCACGTAGACAACATCCACTACACTACCCTCAATTATCTTCATCACTTCCTCAAAAAATTCGATCAAGTTAGTGAGACATGACAACCATTTAACAAAACGATGTTACTTCTTGCTAATGCATCCACTTATTTCCAAGTGGAAGTAAATCTTGTCTCGAAAAATCCTCTCCAATAATTTCCCTACCATTGATGTAAGGCTCACCGGCCTGTAATTACCTGGATTATTCTTGCTACTCTTCTTAAACAAAGGAACAACAGTGTCTATTCTCCAATCCTCTGGGACCTCCCCTGTAGCCAGTGAGGAGACAAAAATTTCTCTCAAGGCCCCAGCAATTTCCTCCCTTGTCTCTCTCAGCATTCTGGGGTATATCCCATCAGCCCTGGAGATTTGTCTAACTTAATGTTTTTCAAGGTCCCCAATACTTCCTTTTTGATCACCACATGACGCAAGCTATCTACACACCATTCTGCACAAATTCCTTCTCTTTGGTGAATATTGATGCAAAGTACTCATTTAATACCTCGCCCATTTCTTCTGCCTCCATGCATAGATTCCCTCCCCTGTCTCTGAGAGGGCCAACCCTCTTGCTCTTTACATATGTATAAAAAGTCTTGGGGTTTTCCTGAATCCTGCTGGTCAATGACTTTCTGTGACCCTTTTTAGCCCTCCTGACTCCTTGCTTATGTTTCTTCTTACTTTCCTTATATTTCACTCTTGCTTCATGTGTTCCTAGCCTCCTAGCTTTGACAAATGCTTCCTTTTTCTTTTTAACTAGGCTCACAATATCTCACATTATTCATGGTTCCCAAAAATTGCCATACTTATCCTTCATCCTTCCAGGAACGTGCCAGTCCTGAATTCCTATCAATTTACACTTGAAAGCCTCCCACATGCAAGATGTTGATATGCCCTCAGACATCTGCTCCCAATCTGCATTCTTCGCTTCAAGGTATTTCAAATACCTTGAATCTCATTTGTTGACAGGAACTTATATAGCTACTTCCTGAAGCCATTAAGATTTTGTTTCCCACCACTGGTGCTGATAATTTTTTAGATATACTCCACATCCCCTTGAAAAAAACAATTCCTACTGCAATTTGTATTTTCATTTGTTTTCCTTGCTTTATAAATATGAGCACTTGTGTTTAAATTCTGTGCCTGGCGGAAAAACCTAATAGAAATCAATTTCTTCATACCTTACAAAGAACCGTTCTTTCAGGTCCCAGGCAGTGGCCTTCTGCCACTCAATCCTGCTCCCACCTGAAAGCTGGTGCAATCCAGCCAAGTTTGTGCTGGAGAGAGATAGGGCCAAGAAGATTAAAATCTCACATGCATGATGCTGCAGACATTTTGCCTTCTGTCTTGGCTCCCTAGCTACTCTACAACCCTAAAATACATTACATTTGGGGTTGAGGGAAACTACCTGCTCACCCTTAAATTGTGCATTTAGAGCATTAATATATATGTGTGCCTGAAGAAGGTGTCTCATTTTAGCATCTCAGCTGAAAGATACATGTCTACCAATGCGGCATTCCTTCAATACTCCACCACGAAGCAATCCATGAGATGATAATGATGCCTATGAGTTCATTTATTTCCATTATGGTTATTTCGACTGAGATGAGAATTGCGGAACAGCAACCACTGTGTTTTCATGCAGGTCCAGCAGTCTATGTTGTAGCAGTAATGATGTAGAGCAACAGGAATTAGACCTGAACAGGGTAAAAGTGAACCACACATAAACAAGAGTATCGGCAGGTGTCTCCAAACCAACAGTGGGATTAGCAGTTTGTGTGATCCTGTCTGTGATAAGATTAATTGGATTTCAGTTTGCCTTTACACATTTATCTAGTGGAGGATTGAATCTCAGTTCATTGGTTTTGACAAGGCTTTTCAAACAGAAGATTAGAATATACCCAGAGATCTATTTGGTTCGGAGCCCAGCACAACAAGCATAGACTTGGAAGCAAAAAACAATGATTTAGGGACTGGATTTGAATCTAATCCAGACTGATGGAATGAAAGTCTCTTCCTTCTTCCAATTGTAAAACCCATGATGAAATAAATTAGACTAATCTCAACGCATCTCTCAATTGACATGAACATATAGGTCGAGCAATAACTTTCTTTGGTGTTATAAGTTATAAACATAGTGGCTTATAATGTACTGAGTCAGACGCCTGTACTATAGCCCCATATCTTCCCTGACCACCCCAACTGCCATGCTACTCGACCTGACTAACCCCAAATCCGACCCGAATAACTACCCCCCCCGCCACCCAACCAAACTATCCCTGGCCTGACTATCACTCCAGTCACCTGACTACATCCCTGACCCAGCTATTGCCCCGACTAGCCAACTCCCTCACTGGCCTAACCCAACTACCCCTGACCTGACTTCCTCTCTAGCCAGCTGACTGTCTTTCTAGCCACCTTACTACCGTCCTGACCCTACATGACCTCCCCATCCACCTCAACCACCTCCCCATTCACCCTCTACCTACCCATTCACCCAGCTAGCCCCATATCCACCCATCCTGTCACTTACCTATCTGAATACCTTCCTCACCCTTGTACCCACCAAACCATCTACCCACTTAACCATTGTTGGTCCATGCATCTACTTACCCATTCATTCAGCCATTCATTGACAAACACGCAAAAGCCTAGACCTCTAAACTTATTAATAGAATATGGCAGCCAGTGCTGTAGAAAGGGAAAGTGTTGGTCTTCCTCAAATCTGCTCTAAGAGAGTTCCTGAATGGATGTTGTGGACTTCTGTGACAGCTGGGGTTAGTAAATCCCAGAAAAAAGTGCTCAGCAATGTCAGGTTAGAACAATCCTTGCAAATGATGGCAGTGCACAAACATTGTGGCAGCTCGGAAGAGTCAGGTCAGGCAGCTAGGATTTAAATGATTACACCAGCCTCACACAGGAATCCACACACTCTCACAGATCTGTTGAATTCCCCATTCATATTAATATTCCAAATCCACACCTTCTTATAGATGAGGCAAAAATGACGATAGTAGCTGCAAGTATGAATGATTTAGAATGTCTCATTAGAAATGAATTGCTACCTCTAGCATTTTTACTTGATACCTTAAAACCAAAATACTCTGGATCCTGGAAATCTGAAATAAAAACAGAAAAACTCAACAGTCTGGCAGCATTTGTGTGTGTGTGTGTGTGTGTGTGTGTGTGTGTGTGTGTGTGTGTGTGTGTGTGTGTGTGTGTGTGTGTGTGTGTGGGGGTGGGGGGGGTGGTGGTGGGGTGCGGGGGGAACAAAGAAACAGTTAATGTTTTGATTCTGTATGACTCTCAGGCCAGGGTTCACCACCCACCCCTCCCACAATGTCTTTAGTGGTGAGATCTTACAGTGCCGCCAAAGTCAATTACCATTTGCATTGCCCACTGACCACGCCGCCAGGGAGCCCGCCACAATGGATCACCTTCACCAGGATCTTCCAATTCTTCCAGCAGGAAGGGCTGGAAAACCCTGGCATAAAGGTCATACAGACCCAACATGTTAACTCTGTTTCTCCCAACACAGGTGCTGTGAGACCTGTTGAGTTTTTCCAGCATTTCCTGTTTTAAGTCACTGTAATTTTGGAGATGAGGTAGACCAGTGGAGTTCTCCACTCTTGATTTTTACTGTAACATTCCATCTCCGGTAGCACAGTGGTTGGTGCTGCTGCCTCACAGTGTGAAGGACTCAGGTTCGATTCCCAGCTTGGGTTACTGTCTGTGTGGAGTCTGCACATTCTCCCAGTGTCTGCTTGGGTTTTCTCTGGATGCTCTGGTTTCCTTCCACAGTCCAAAGATGTGCAGATTAGGTCGATTGGCTATGCCAAATTGACCCTTGGTGTCAGGGGGACTAGCAGGGTGAATACATGAGGCCCGGGTGGGATTGTGGTCAGTGCAGGCACAATGGGCCAATAGGCCTCCTTCTGCACTGTAGGATTCTATGATTCCTCTACAACTAACAAATGCTTCACAATTTCACATATCTAAAATGCAACTTTTATTTTCAATGGTATGTAATACCAAATGTGTGATCGTGAGAATTTGTTGAATGAACGAAACACTGTTCAAACTATTGAGTGAATCATTCAGACACTGCAGATGATGCAGACGTGTCCATTGCTCAACACTGGTGACAAATCTACTCATTTGGCAGAATTCCTCCAGCCTTTTTACGCATCACAGATTGAATTGGTGGCTTCAAGCAATACGACCAGCTCAATTTTCACACGCTTTAAGTTGATTGCAAAACTGTCTTTGAAGGCTGCCCTCAAGTAAATAAACTGCTTTTTGAAGTTGCACCAACCTCAACAATGTAAGAGGAATGTTTTAAAAATTTACTGGGGAAAAAAATAGAACAACAACAATAACTTGTATTCATATAACACCTTTAATGTGATAAAATATCCCAAGGCACTGCATAGGAGAACTGACAAAACATTTTACACCCAGCTGCTTCGGAAATAATAGTCCAGATTTTCAGGTAATTGGCGAGTCACAAGGTACGCTGCAGGACCCAGCAGGACTCAGTGCCAAGGCACTGAGTCCATGGGAATTTGCCCAGGAAGTTTGAGCTTCCAATAGGAAATTCCCTTGCACCCCAGGACCCTCTTAAAAACTCTCCAACTCTCAGTTAGTGTTATGCGGTACTTACATGAATAATTATCCATGAAATGACAGACAAAAAAAGTCTTACTCTAATTCTTGGGTAATAATATAAATAACCCGGACCAATCACTCACGCTCATTCCCTCCAGTCTTCCGACTCTCTGACAACCCACTCCCAACTTGACCTGACAACACTCACCACTACCCAATTCCTCCAACACCTTGTCTCCAAATCCACCTGACCTGACCTCACCACCCAACTCACCTACCAGTCTACCAAGCTGTCACCCACTTACCTCAACAGCCCTCACCCTTTACCCATCCTGTCTCCTAAACCACACTATCCTCTGACTCACTTTACTGCTTCTCCCACTTACCTTACCCTCCGACGCCCTAACTTCGCCATCTTTTTTCACTATTATTCATTCATGGGATGTGAGCACCAGTGGCTACGCCAATACTTGTGGCCCATCCGTAATTGCCCTTAAATTTTCTTAATAGTTCTTGAACTGAGTTGGTTGCTGAGCCATTTTAGAGGGCGTTTAAGAGTCAACCACTTTGTTGTGGATCTGGAGTCACATGTAGACCACACCAAGTAAGGATGGCGGATTTCCTCCCCTAAAGGACATTTGTGAACCAGATGGATTTTTACGACAATCACCAATGGTTTCAATAATCACCATTCCAGGTCTTTATTAAATTCAAATTTCACGTTCTGTCATGGTGGCATTTGAACTCAGGTCCCCAGAGCATGACCCCAGGTCTCTGGATTACTAATCTAGTGACAATATCAAAATGCCACCACCTCTCACTCACCCAGCTACCTTACCTATCTTGTGTGTGGGAAGGGTCCCTGGAGCAGTATGTAACTAGCCCAACTAGGGAAGGGGCTATACTGGATTTAGTGTGGGGTAATGAGCCGGGGCAGGTGGTTGAGGTTGAGGTAGGCGAACATGTAGCTAACAGTGACCACAAGTCTGTCTACTTTAGGATAAAAATGGAAAGGGATGAGTGCCATCCGAAGGGGAGGGTGCTGAACTGGGGGAAGGCGAGCTATAGCCAGATTAGGAGGGAGCTGAAGGACACTGATTGGGAGGGGTTGTTAGCTGGCAAGTCCACAGTTGGTAAGTGGGAGGCTTTTAAGGGCAAACTGAAAATGTTGCAGGAAAGGCATGTGCCGGTAAAGAGGAAGGATGGGAAAGGCAGAATTAGAGAGCCGTGGATTACAGGGGGTATCGAAGACTTGGTCAGGAAGAAGGGGGAGGCATATGTTAGGTCGAAACAACTAAGAATGGAGACTGCGCTGGAGGAATATAGAGAGAGTAGGAGGGAGCTAAAAAGGGGAGTTAGAAGGGCGAAAAGAGGGCATGAAATGGCTTTGGCTGATAAGATTAAGGAAAATCCAAAAGCATTTTACTCTTATATTAGGAGCAAGAGAGTGGTTAGAGGGAAAATTGGTCCTCTTAGGGACAAAGGAGGGGAGCTATGTATCGAGTCGGAGGGAATGGGGGAGATCCTGAATGAATACTTTACGTCGGTATTCATGAAGGAGAGGGGTTTGGTGTCGTGTAATGTCTTGGAGGGAGCTGTAGATCAGTGGAAGGAAATATCCATTATGAGGGAGGAAGTGATAAGGTTTTTAGGAAGCGTAAAAATGGATAAAGCTCGGGGGCCTGATGGTATTTATCCCAGGCTGCTTAGGGAGGTGAAAGATGAAATTGCTGGGCCTCTGATGCAAATCTTTGTCTCCTCTTTGGACACAGGTGAGGTCCCAGAGGACTGGAGGGTAGCAAATGTGGTACCGCTGTTTAAAAAGGGTAGTAGGGATAACCCTGGTAATTATAGACCAGTGAGTTTGACATCGGTGGTAGGAAAATTATTGGAAAAAATTCTTAGGGATAGGATGTATGAGCATTTGGAGCATTGCGATCTGATTAGGGATACGCAACATGGCTTTGTTCGGGGGAGGTCTTGCCTTACGAATCTGGTAGAATTCTTCGAGGAGGTGACAAAAACGGTTGACGATGGGCGAGCCGTTGATGTCATCTATATGGATTTCAGTAAGGCGTTTTTCCCTCGCGGTAGGCTGGTAGAAAAGGTTAAGGCACATGGGATACAAGGACAGGTAGCTAGGTGGATCGAAAACTGGCTGGGAAATAGGAGACAGAGAGTAGTTGTCGAAGGGTCCTTTCCTGGCTGGAGGTCAGTCACCAGTGGTGTGCCGCAGGGCTCAGTACTGGGACCTCTCCTCTTTGTAGTATATATAAACGACTTGGAAGAGGGTGTACGTGATGTATACCGAGGAGGACTGTCAGGTGACACAACAGGATATAGATAGGTTGGTATATTGGGCAGATAGATGGCAGATGGAATTTAATCCTGACAAATACGAGGTGATGCATTTTGGAAGGAATAATGCAGGGAGGAGTTACGTGATAAAAGGTAGACCGATTAAGAGTATAGAAATACAGAGGGACCTGGGAGTGCAGGTGCACAAGTCTCTGAAGGTGTCAACACAAGTAGAGAAGGTTGTGAAGAAAGCTTATGGAACGCTAGCCTTTATAGGAAGGGGTATAGAGTATAAGAGCTGCCGTCTAATGCTTCAGTTGTACAGAACGTTGGTTAGACCGCATTTGGAGTACTGCGTCCAGTTCTGGTCACCTTACTACCGGAAGGACGTGGAGACCCTGGAGAGGGTGCAGAGGAGGTTTACCAGGATGTTGCCTGGCATGGAAGGACTGAGTTACGAGGAAAGGTTGGAGAAACTGGGGCTCTTCTCCTTAGAAAGACGGAGATTAAGGGGGGATCTGATAGAGGTGTATAAAATAATGAAGGGAATAGATAGAGTCAACAGTGGTAGGCTTTTCCCTAGACTGGGGACAATTATGAGAGGTCACGATCTAAGGATGAGAGGGGAGAAGTATAATTTGGATACGAGAGGAAGGTTTTTCACGCAGAGGGTCGTGGGGGTATGGAACGTGCTACTGAGTAGGGTGGTGGAGGCAGGCACGTTGGACTTGTTTAAGGTTTACTTAGATAGACACATGAGCGAAACAGGGATGGAGGGTTATAGTAGAGGGTATTAAATAGGGTCAGAGCCTCGGGACGACACCAGAAATGTAGTGTTACATGTTAACGTTTTGTCTTTCAATTCCACTGGTGTCGGTCCACCTTGTTGTCAAACGAGGCGCATGCACACGGTGGGTCATGTGTGGGCTGCTCTTGGAGGTTCCGGGAGTGGCCTAGTACTTCGTGTCGTTGTGTATGCTTAATCCTGGACCAGCAGACGGGCACCGCAACAGCTCAGATACATGGATTTGGGCCTGTGTCTGTGGGAGTTTGCGCATTCTCCCTGTGGTTGCGTGGGTTTCCTCCGGGCGCTCCGGTTTCCTCCCACACCCCAAAGATGTGCTCTTAGGCTGACTGGTGTACCAAATTGACACTATTCTCCCCTGAATCTGGCTAAATTAGGGGTTCCACTCACATACACACAGGGCAGGGTAGGTGTAGGAAGATGCGGCGGCGCGGGCTCGTTGGGCCGAAGGGCCTGTTTTCTGTGCTGGGTTGTTCTTTGTTCTTTGTACTCCCTTACAACCCTATCCCCTCACCCACCCTCACCCCTTAGCCACTTTAATCCCTCACTCCATTTTGAAAAGTAAGTTCCAAAGGTTTTACACTTGGCTTCCATGTCCTTCCAATGCCTTACATTGTTTTCTCTACCCCCATGCCTCTCAAAAAACTGCTTTGAAAAGAAAACTGCTGTTCTTGCAACCCTTTAAAAGTGTCAATCTGCGACAAATATTCATGGTATCAATAGTAAAAGTTTTCCTTCACTTCGCACCCTTCACTTATTCAAATAAACACAGAGAGATTGATAAAACACAAGAAAGAAAGGCAAACTTATAACATTATTAAGTTGTTGAACAATCAAACTAAACATGCCTCTTCCACTTGACAAAAGAGACACTCTGCTGAGCTGATTCATTTGAGAGACTTGGAGCTCACCCAAGCATTCATAATGAGCCTATTTGGAGAAACAGATGATTGCCATCTGTCTCTGTTCATACAGTTTCCATATTGCTTCAGTTCTTTCAAAGTAGATTTCTGAACGAGTGTTTTTCTTCTCCTGGAATGTCAAGCCTTGCCACTGATATTATATGCTTCTTAAATGGTTCTATATGTAATACACAATGAGCACGTTAGCATGGAGGGTGCATGGAAAAGGCATGGGAGTATGGAAGGGGCATGAAAACACCACAAGGGTCTTGTTTTTGGCATCAGGGAATGAGAGTGTGGATGGCTGGGGGTGGTGAGGGGTTAAGGTTTAAAGGCCGAACAACTTTTAAAATGACAGGCACAAGGTCCCAGAGAACTAAGGCAAGCATTCTAAGTAACCCGCCTCCATGGTGACCTCCAACATATTCTGGAGTTGTTGGGCTCAACTTGATTTCACACTCACTTCGCTGAGCGAAAATTATGTGTGACAGGGCTGTTTGTATCGAGTCTGTCAAGTCAGGAATTCTTCCAAGTTGAGTCTTGGCAATGAAAATCCAAATAAATGGCTCAATCTGCTAATGTTTAGTTGAAAGAAATTTTACCAATTCAGAACTGGATGTCAGGCAATTTAAAAACAATGGAGGTGTCAAGAGAGGGATAGTGAGGAAGAGTTGGGTGTCATCAGCATATATGTAGAAACCGATGCTGTGCCTTCAGATTATATCACTGAGGGAAGATGAAAAATAAGAAAGACACATTTGGGTGCTGGTAGTGGTAATGGTACAAGAGCAGAAAAATAAACCACTGTTTAGTATTTTCTGGCTACAACTGGCTAGATGAGAATGTTTGAGTTTGAACCTTGTTGATGGCAGACAGACTTTGAAGGGTCAGCAAACAAGCCACCTGTCACAGAAAACTCAACCTCTGGCCTCGTTCTGTCACCATGATGTAGAGATGCCGGCTCCACATCACATGGAGGTTACCTGGTGTTGTGAGACTTCTTACTCCTTTTGTAGCCACAATGTTGAAATGACTGGGCTATTTAAGCTTCTGATCAATAAAACCCATGGCCTATTTATGGTGAAAGATGATGAAGATGTAGAATGATGATGAAGGAAGTGTATAGGAGAATATGCCCCTGTCTATATCAACAGGGACGGTAGAAAGGGTTGAGAGCTTTAAGTTTTTAGGTGACGAGATCACCAACAACCTGTCCTGGTCCCCCTATGCCTCTACTTTCTTAGAAGACTAAGGAAATTTGGCAAATCAGTTCTCACTAACTTTTACAGATGCACCATAGAAAGCACTCTTTCTGGTTGCATCACAGCTTGGTATGGCTCCTGCTCTGTCCAAGACCGCAAGAAACTACAGAAGGCCATGAATGTAACCCAATCCATCATGCAAACCAGCCTCCCATCCATTGATTCTATTTACACTTCCCACTGCCTCGGCAAAGCAGCCAGCATAATGAAGGACTCTTCGCAATCCAGACATTCTCTCTTTCACCTTTTTCCATCGGGTAAAAGATACCAAAGTCTGAGGACACATACCAACCGACACAAGAACAGCTTCTTCCCTGCTGTCCTTTTGAACGGACCTAACCTGCATGAAGTTGATCTTTCTCTACACCCAGCTATGACTGTAACACTACATTCTGCATTCTCTCATTTCCTTCTCTATGACCGGTATGCTTTGTTTGTAAAGCATGCAAGAAACAATACTTTTCACTGTATGCTAATACATGTGACAATAATAATTCAAATTAAATCAAATCAAAATCAAAAGATGAAGATGTCCTGAAAGGCCAGGGGCAAATGGTCGACTTTTGTTTTTGGAAATTGTTTTACTTCTTTCACAGGATGTAGATACTGCTAGTCAGAGCAACATGTATTGCCCATTGCCAGTTGCCCTTGAGGGATGGTGGTGATCAATGTTCTTGAGCCTCTGCAGTCCATGTAATTTAGGCACACACACAATGCTATTGAGAAGGGAGATTTTGACCAAATGATTTTTTTGTCATATTCTTCACGGGTCAGAGGCATCACTGGCTGGCCAGCATTTATTGTCCATCCTTAGTTGTCCAAGGACAGTAGAGAGTCAACCATATTTCTCTTATCCAAATAGCAGTTTACATCGCACCCTATATGGATATGAAGATCACGTTGGATGAAATATATACCACCAAGAATAGTCTTGAGACAAAGCATCCTGAGGCTTTGTTCATCTTGGCCGGAGGCTTCAAACATGCAAAGTTCAAGATACCATCAACACATCTCCTGTTCCATAAGAGGCCTAAACATTTTAGATCACTGCTACACAAATATCAAACTTGCCTTTCATTCTATTGCCTGCCCACACTTCAGTAAATCAGATCACAAGGCTGTGCTCCTGCTCCCAGCTTACAAGCAAAAACTGAAAGAGGAGAATCCATTAAAGAAAGTTGTGCAATGTTGGTCTGAGGAACTGGATGATCTCCAATGGGACTATTTCAAGTCAGTAGACTGGTCAATATTTAAGAACTCAGCGAACAACCTGAACAAATATGCCACTATACTAACTGATGTCATTAGTAAGTGTGTAGAAGACTGTGTGCCAAAAAAGCAAATCCAACCGAAAACCATGGATGAACAGGGGTATCTACTGCTTGCTGAAGTCCAGGTCTAAGGCGCTCAAGTCAGGTGACCCTGATGTATACAAGAAATCCAGATATGATCTACAGAGTTTCAGCGGAGGTGCATTTCTGAAAGCGCGAAGGCAAGTTGAAAAGGCAGGTTGATGGTGAAAAAGACATATGGTCATGATGGAGTTGTATAGAACTTTGGGGAGTCCACAGCTGGAGAACTGTGTGCAGTTCTAGTCGCCACATTACAGGAAGGACATGATCACACTGGAAGGGGTGCAGAGGAGATTCACCAGGGTGTTGCCTGGGTTGGAACATTTAAGTTATGAGAGGTTGGATAGGCATGGGTTGTATTCTCTGATGCAGGGAAGACTGCTGTGGCTCTGGAGTTACATATAGGCCAGACCAAGTAACATTGGCAGATTTCATTTCCTAAAGAACATTAGCGAACCAGATGGGTTTTTATAACAATCAACAATAGTTTCATGGCCATCAGTTGATTCTTAATCCCAGATTTTTTTTTATTGAATTCAAATTCCACCATCTGCCCAGGCGGGGTTTGAACCTGGGTCCTCAGAACATTTTCTGAGTTTCTGGATTAATAGTCTAGTGATAATGCCACAAGACCACCACCATCTGTCTTGCACTCATCAAGACAATGCCCAATAGTAACAGATGTAAAGGTAACAAGAATTTATACTACATGAGAAGGGAGTGCTGATTGGATGGTAAATAGACTATGATTGATAGAGGTGTTGTCATGGAAAGTGTACCAGTTAACTAACTATAGAATCCCCAGTGCAGAAAGAGGCTATTTGGCCCATTTGAGTCTGCGCCAACTTTCAAAAACAGCATCTTACTCAGGCCCACCACCTCCCCGCCTCCCCCACCCCCGCCCCCCACCTCCCCTGCCCTATCCCCATGATCCCCACCTAACCTACACATCTTTGGACATTTTGTAATTTTCACAAATGACCTGGATGAGGAAGTGGAGGGATGGGTTGGTAAGTTTGCCGATGACACAAAGGTTGGCGGTGTTGTGGGTAGTCTGGAGGGATGTCAGAAGTTGCAGCGAGACATAAATAGGGTGCAAGACTGGGCGGAGAAGTGGCAGATGGACTTCAACCCAGATAAATGTGTAGTGGTCCATTTTGGCAGGTCCAATGGGGTGAAGGTGTATAATATCAAGGGTAAGACTCTTAGCTGTGTAGAGGATCAGAAGGACCTTGGAGTCCAGATCCACAGGACTCTTAAATCAGCCTCGCAGGTGGGGTATGTGGTCAAGAAGGCGTATGGTGTACTAGTCTTCGCCAATCGAGGGATTGAGTTTAGGAGTCGGGAGAAAATGCTGCAGCTTTATAAGACCCTTGTCAGACTCCACTTGGAGTACTGTGCGCAGCTCTGGTTGCCTCATTACAATAAAGATGTGGAAGCTATTGAAAGGGTGCAGAGGAGATTTACAAGGATGTTGCCTGGACTGGGTGGCATGCCTTATGAGGATAGGTTGAGGGAGCTAGGTCTTTTCTCCCTGGAGAGACGAAGGATGAGAGATGACCTGATAGAGGTTTATAAGATGTTGAAAGGTATAGATCGGGTGGATTCTCAGAGGCTATTTCCCAGGGCTGAAATGGTCACTACGAGAGGACACGGGTTTAAGGTGCTGAAGAGTAAGTACAGAGGAGATGTCAGGGGTAAGTTTTTCACTCAGAGGGTGGTGGGTGAGTGGAATCGGCTGCGGTCGGCGGTGGTGGAGGTGAACTCGTTGCGGTCTTTTAAGAGACTTCTGGATGAGTACATGGGATTTAATGGGATTCAGGGTTATAGGTAGGCCGCAAAAACCCAGCTTGCAGGTGCAGCAGGTGGTCAGGAAGGCGAATGGGATGCTGGCCTTCATAGCGAGGGGGATTGAATATAAAAGTAGGGAGGTCTTGCTGCAGCTGTATAGGGCATTGGTGAGGCCGCAGCTGGAGTACTGTGTGCAGTTTTGGGCGCCGCACCTGCGCAAAGATATTTTGGCCTTGGAGGGAGTGCAGAGGAGGTTTACTAGGCTGATACTGGAGTTGAGGGGATTGAGCTATGAGGAGAGGCTGAATAAATTAGGCTTGTACTCGTTAGAGTTTAGAAGAATGAGGGGAGATCTCATTGAGACGTATAAGATGATGAATGGGATGGATAGGGTAGAGGTGGAGAGACTCTTCCCGCTCAAAAAAGACAGTAGGACTAGGGGGCACAGCCTCAAGATAAAGGGGAGGCGGTTTAGAACGGAGTTGAGGAGGAACTTCTTCACTCAAAGGGTGGTGAATCTCTGGAATTCTCTGCCCGTTGAAGTGGTGGAGGCTGCCTCGCTAAATATTTTTAAGAAGCGGGTTGATGGGTTCTTGATAAGAGAGGGGATTAAGGGTTATGGGGAGAGGGCGGGAAAGTGGAACTGAGCCACGACAGATCAGCCATGATCTTATTGAATGGCGGGGCAGGCTCGAAGGGCTAGATGGCCTACTCCTGCTCCTATTTCTTATGTTCTTATGTTCTAGTAGGTAGGGATATGATCAGCGCAACATGTGGGCCAAAGGGCCTGTTTGTGCTGTAGTTTTCTATCTTCTATGTTCTATGCTCTAAAGGGGCAATTCAGTATAACCAATTCTCCTAACTTGCACATCTTGGACTGTGGGAGGAAACCGGACTACCCAAAGGAAACCCACACAGGCCTGGGGAGAATGTGCAAACTCCACACAGACAGTCACCTAAGGCAGGAATCAAACCTAGACCCCTGGTGCCTTGAGGCAGCAGTTCTATCCACTGTGCCACTGTGCTGTCCTATGGCTGACAGTTAATTGACAAGCTTTAATAAATTAAAACCAGGCAGGTTGTCTCTGATTTTCAAGTCATTGCCCTGCAGAATATTATTATTGTAATAGTTTTAGTTTGTGGTTTATGAATTAGAAACAAATGAAACCATTCAGTCGAAGAGTTTCCCTATGATCCGCCTGAGGGTTAAATCTAGTGATTATATTGTTGTCTCATCAGTTCCCCATCTGTAATTAACATCTGAATCTCTACATTTAAAAATGTCAAGTCAACTAACACGGTCTTCCTCCAGCATTGAGCATTGAACCCTTTCCAGGTTCCTGCAGCAAAATAACTGTCAGCTTTTCTTCACTAAAATTTCAGAGTCAGCTCCTACAGCCAGAGGTGAGACCTTACTCCACAATTTAACAGATTCCTGTGAGCAGCTTCTTCCCAATTAAATGTAAAGCAATTTACTCATTTCAAATTTGTCTACCCTTGTTACTTTGATACCGAAGAATCACACTTCCTTTCACACTTGTCTAAGCAAAAGACCAAACTGGAAGAAAGTTTTGTGATGTATTTATAGATCTTTTGCCTTCTGCATTCCACTCCAAACAACAATCAGGACCTGACTCCAATAATAATCCATTAATGCTTCTCAAGCAAATGCGACTGACCTGCTTTACCACTACATTGCAAAATGTTTGTTCTTTCAGTGTGGGATGTGCAGCTTGTTATTAAATCCTGTTGTACTGATGCTTCTCCTCAATAAATACTCCAATTCAGGCATCAGGGAACACAGCTCTTTATTATTTCTACTCGCTCCACACTCCAAAAGTTGATTGTCCACTCTGAGTACATCCAAAAAGCTCACCCCACACCTGAGGTCACATGTCCTTTTCTGGTAAAGGGGCTATGCCCCAATAAACATACCACTTCTCTTTTTTAAGATTTCAGAGCAGGGGAAATAGCTTAATTTGCCAAAGGAGCATTTGGATCATTAGGAAATCATTCAGTACATTGGGAAACTCTTTCAAAAAACCATCATCGACACAATCTGTCCCATTCCCCTACATTTTTTTGACCTAGATGAGGGTGTAGAAGGATGGATTAGTAAATTTGCCGATGACACCAAAGTTGGAGGAGTTGTAGACAGTGAGGATGGATGTTACAGTTTGCAGAGGGACATAGATAAGCTGCAGAGCTGGGCCAAGAGGTGGCAGATGGAGTTCAATATGGAGAAGTGTGAGGTGATTCACTTTGGTAAGAGTAACAGGAGTACAGAATATAGGGCCAATGGAAGAACTCTTAGTAGTGTTGACGAGCAGAGAGATCTCGGGGTACATGTGCATAGCTCCCTGAAAGTTGGCACCCAGGTTGATAAGGTTGTTAAGAAGGCGTACGGTGTGTTAGCTTTTATTGGTAGAGGGATTGAATTTCGGAGCCGTGAGGTCATGTTACAACTGTACAAAACTCTGGTGCAGCCGCACTTGGAGTATTGCGTACAGTTCTGGTCGCCGCATTATAAGATATGGAGGCATTGGAAAGGGTGCAGAGGAGGTTTACCAGGATGTTGCCTGGTGTGGTGGGAAGGTCTTATGAGGAAAGGCTGAGGGACTTGAGGTTATTTTCATCGGAGAGAAGAAGGTTACGAGGTGACCTAATTGAGGCATACAAGATAATCAGAAGATTGGATAGCGTGGACAGTGAGAGCCTTTTACCTCGGATGTTGATGGCTAACACGAGGGGACATAGCTTTAAATTAAGGGGTGGTAGTTATAGGACGGATGTCAGAGGTAGGTTCTTTACTCAGAGGGTAGTAAGGGCGTGGAATGCCCTGCCTGCAGCAGTTGTGGACTCGCCAACTTTAAGGGCATTCAAATGGTCAGTGGATAGGCATATGGATAACATTGGAATAGTTTAGGTTACAGGGTCATTAGATTGGTTCCACTG